>NC_142678.1:9615858-9928358 GCF_964200805.1 Pocillopora damicornis
TGCTTTCACCCAGTAAAGTGCTATCTGAAACAAAATTCATCTTTAACGGCTGATGAAACTGAAATAGTGATAGGCGAAGCTGTGTCAAAGATAAGCCCAGCAAATTCTATCGCATACTTTCGAAAATGTGGCTACGTCTGATTGACGACTAAGTTATCATGCCGCTGCTATTTTTATCAGCCAGTTTTCCTTCACAACAACAAAAAAAATCGCCTGCTACTAAACTGTAAAAAATTTTTCAAGCTCAATTAGCAAAATTGACTGACTTTTTATCTCCCAAAGAAGACTTTATTGAATAGAAAATGTGTAGACTACATGTGATTGGCAGCTGTTACCTTGCACTCTATTTTTATCTTACCCGTGAGAATAAACAAACTTGGGCTTGCTTCTGAACTAAAAGCGTAAATTGACAAGTATGCTCTATAAAATACAATCTCTATTGAATGAAAAGTGGTATCATTCAAACTAATTCTTACTTTTACAATAAGAAGAAAACTATATTTTTCACAACGCAAACTATGAAATCGTAGTACACAAACTGAGACTAGGCACATGTCAATAAGAGAATTTCAAGCCAGTATGAAATTTAAAAACACAACAACCTGAACAATAAAAACGCTACATAAAGAAATCAAATGCAGTGTACTGTAACCACTAGTATAGAATGAATAAAATACACCTGTTACAGTTTCATGCGTTTCAGTTCATTGTACCCTCAGAGGGTCAACGATTCCGTGTTTGTACTCTTTGATAATACTTGGCAATCTCCAATCGTATGTTTCCTCTAATGGAACTTTATTTCGCAGCGCTCGCTGGAGAATCATCAAGTCTCTATCCAAGGCAGAACGATCCAAGTGCGTTGCGGCATTTTGCTTCCTTAAATGGGGTCGCATGATGGCAAAAAAACTTGACTTAGCTCGCTGGTGGGAAGAGATAAATACTTTGTGGTCGCTTTTAACTTTCGCATACTTCTGTTTAAGTTCTTTCAGTTCATGCCGTAAAGTGCGAATTTCGGCCAATAGATGGGTGCTTTTCTTTTATCTTGCAAACGTTGACATTGTTACAAGGCATTTGCGTGCATTTTGCTCTGTTGTGACCCAACCAATGGCAGACAGCGCATACTTTTCCACGCGAAACTTTTGGGAAGTCTTCCAAGGCCTTCTGTTTACCTTGAATGTGATTTTTGGCACTTTCAACTTGGAATTCCAGTAGCTTGAGATTTTCTGAAAGTTCTAAAGCTCTTCGGTCCAATGGACTTTGAAAAGTTTCAGAGCTTTGATTTGAAGGGGTCGCGATCGCTTCAAACCCAAAATTGGTTGCGACCTGAGATGACTGCTGCTGCGGAGTTGCATCCACCTATCATTCAACACCGCTTTCACATGCTGTCATATTCAGTCATTTTGGCTCAAGGTGGTTGGGCTGACGAGCAGTTTCTGTTTTGATGTTCTTCAGCTCAGCTTCCAATAAACGTCTTTCTGCGAGCAACAGCTTATCAGGAGAGGGGAAAAACAAGTCCAAATCCTTTGATTTCACGTAAGCCAGTGATCTTCTTGAACGAAATCCTCTGTTTTCAAACTCGGGCGAAAGTCGTTCAAGTTTCATGGATGGCAATAATGATTTATGCCAGATATACACTTCGCTTTTTTTCAGCCATGATCTCGATCTCCCACCGGAATAGCAACAAAAAGAAATAAATGTAAGAGCCTCGTTACGAAGCTACTTCATGATTGGATGATGCCAAAAAGGCAGGGAAAATGTCTAAGCGTTCATGGTTCGAGTGCCCTAACTGTAAAGAACTTTATTAAGTACTGGTTATATAACTGATTAGATGCCAAGTGGCACTGGTATAGATTTGTTGAAACCAAGCTGGGGGAAGTATTCATTGCCCTGGTGTTGCCAAGCTGAACAATAATCCAGAATTAAGCAAACTGTGAGAAAGAGCACTGAAAGGCTATTAAGCTGAGAAATCTCTGACAGTGCAGAGCCAGCAAATTTAGCTTAACTCAATAAACAAATATAGGATGGTAGAAAGGCTTTATATGATATTTGCAAGTATTTGGATTGGTTGCTATCCACATACAACCCAGATCCACCTGATAATGGAACTTGGATAAAACCAATAGTTCATTTTTGTCAACAGCATCACAAGGACATTCAAAACTCTGATACTGATTATATAGATTTACTGAACACTGTACAATGACACACATCCTGTAGTTTAACTTACTGTTTTAGAAAACAGGAAAATGAATCAGACCTTACATGTGGATTTCATTTTCCATTTCAACCTTCCATGAGTGCAAAGCTAAAATTTGAACCCATTAACTCTAAACTACAATTTCTCGATACAAAGTGAAGGTGATAACCAAGAGGAATGATCTAAGGCTAAATAATCACCAGCACCTTCAACTGCAAGGATGGAGAGCTAACTGTGACATTCAAGTAGTCATTGATTATCGTGCATGTGTTGAATACCTCAAAAAATATACTTCAAAAGGAGAGCCATGCTTCTCTGTTTTAAAAACTGCCTTCAATTCGTTTGTTCGTAATTGTAATAATTCCAGCAGACCCACAAAACTTATAAAGAAAGTGATAATGAAGTCACTTGGTCAAAAGGACTTTTCTGCACAAGAGACTATGCACCACTTGTTGTCATTGAAACTGTAACAATAGGCATTGCTTAGTAGTAGCCTTGTTTCAGTATTTAAACTAAAAGGACGGACGTTTGTAATAACAAGCCAGTTGATGTAACACTTGATGGCAGATATTAAAACGATTCCTTTGCAACTAAACAAAAACTAATCAGCTCATCATTTAATGTAGTTACCATTAGTTTGGATGGTTCTTGCAAAATTAAAACAAATTCTGCCGAGGGAAATGTCGGAACAGACAATTCACTTCTAGATGTTTATGCTAAGCGTGCCATGTATGTTGAAAGTATTCCTGATATTATGACTTTAAATTTTCTTAATTTTGCCCCCAAATACAAAACTGCTAACAACAAACTAACACCTCAGCCAGAAAATACTGAACCTAGAGTTTTCCCGATTTATTCTTGGAATAAGAAAAAAAACTGTAAATATCAACTGCTTACATATAAACCCTGGTAGACAACACAACACAACGCTTGGGGTGATCAGCCAGGTAATGATGAAATATATGTCACAAAATGAAAATAATTTCTGGAAACTCCTTGTGCTAAAAAAAAATGTTCCTGACTGGCATGACAAGTTACAAAGTGTTCAAAATTACAGTGATGATGACACAATTGCTAAAGAAACCACACAAGAACTTCCTGCACATTAAGAATGGATGCTCTTATCAGATCTCCTTCGTGGATCATTTGCTACAACTGATCAACCACAGCAAATTGTTAACTCGCATCATAACTAGTAATCAGACACACTTACATATTAAAAAAATCAAATAAGAGAAATGTCTTCATGGATTAAAACTAACAAAGATTCATTCACTTAAACAACTAGGACAGAACAAAATATAGATATGTCTACTTTTGGTGATATGCAGGAATGTGCTTATGATATTATTAAGGGGCATTCAGAGCAGCATTATCCAAGGGTCCACCACTGCTTATAATTTTTGGTGGTAGTGGAACAGGAAAAAGCTACCTTATTAATGTTCTTAAAAACCTACTTCAACTATCATGTGCAGTGACTGCCACAACTGCCAAAGCTGCATTTAGCATACATGGTTGTACTATCTATTCAGCATTAACACTTCCTGTCAATGCAAATGGCAACAAAGACTTAACTGGGCAAAGCCTCAGACTACATAATACTCTACAAGAAGCAAGTTCCATTATAATTGATGAATACTCAATGTTAGGCCAAAAAATTATTGCCTGGGTTGACAAAAAGTGCAGGCAAGCTACTGATTTAACCGATCAATTCTTTAGTGGAAAGTCAATTATATTAGTTGGTGATCCTATGCAATTACCTCCAGTAGTAGAAAAGCCTCTCAATTACTCTAAGCCCTCCAGCACTCTACAAGAACAAGGTCATTTAGCCTGTTTCATGTTTAACACTGTTGTTAAACTAACACTGAATCAGAGAGTAAAGGCTTCACCCCAGAACAAGCTACATTTAGAGATTTATTGAACCAATTGCACACGGGAGATTGCAACAAAGATGACTTGAACCTTCTCTTTTGTTGGCAACTGATAATCAACTTCCTGGCCTATCGCAATTCTGCACACAAGTTCTGGACTTGAGCCACTTGTCAGTTGATCCAACATTTAATTTTGGAAATTTTAGCATAACACCGACCTCTTATAGAGACGTCCTTTCAAAATCTGTAAAGACTAGAAAGTGTCCTGTTTTCATAGGGCCTATTTTCATCCACCAAACAAATTTAAGCAAACTTACTTATAGTGCTTCAACAAGTTGAAGAGCATTGTAATGGCACTGGAAGATCTAGTAGCGTTTGGAACAGATGGCGAGTACAGCCTTAGCGAGGCACAATCCACCTGCTTTACAAAGGCAACTTATCTCTGCTCCCTCTCACTTCGAAGGTAACGTTAAAATTAAACCATTTGCATGTAACAGACTTCAGACAATACCTGTTGGAAGTATTTAGGAAGCAGGAAGGACAAACCTACCAACCAGGTCTCCTAGATGTGACTACTCGAGATGAATTTGATACAATTGTTCTCTCATTGAAACAGCCTTGGGCAGAAAGGGACAGGCTTACACAGTAATTCTAAATTCTAAGACTGGATGATGGAAAGGGCCTCCATGATGAAGAATTTGCATGACTGCGGATGTGCAAACAAAGGCAGGCCTTAGTTCTCAACCACACAAATTTTATACAAATGACAGCAAAAACATGAGTGCCAGACTTCGACATAAAACACAGGGCAAAGAAGTGGGTGAAACAGCATTCGCCAAAGCAGTGAAAGAAATGATTGAGGATGACCAAGAGACTTATATTAACCCTATTTGGAGCCTCTGAGAGATACAAACTCCAAGTGCAATTTAAAAGATTTCAATTACCTGTGGATGAGTTTGAACAAATGCCTGTGCCTGTGGATGAGTTATGAACAAATGCCAAAGAAAGGATTATGTCCAGAAGATATGACCTATCCATAGACAATATCTACGCTGGAAATTCCCCTCATGCCAACCTCTTGTCAACAAAAATGCAACTATTGTCTGGAGCAGATACATCCCTACAATTATTGCGTCCACATAATTGCATAACAGGAAGTCTAGATCTCCACATCCCTGAGTGGATCTGGAAGAAAGCTGGTAGAATACTCCCCCAATCAAACACCATCTTCCCAGCACCCTTGAGGGACTCCAAAATAAGGACATTCTCCATTATGTCTGAAAGAGGGAGTATTCCACACTTTGTTCAAGTGAACACAAACTTTAAAGCCACCTGTACATGCACAAATTTCAAACCAAAACAAATATGTTGAAGGTACCCTTGATAAGTTCGTCACATGGTACAAGGGGCAGAAGATCAAGGGTGGACTCTCATCAGCGGTGGCTATTAACATTGACACAAGAGCATCTGGTCAAAAGCAAGGTCCAAAGAAGCAAAGAAAAACAAGAGAAAATGTTGACTTTGTCCTACCTATGTCTTCCTCGTTTCTAGACATGGCAACAACAAGTGTGACTTCAAGTTTGACTTCAGTTGCTACTTGAGGTGCGACCTCAAGTGCCACTGTACCCATTTCACAAACAGCTATCCAGCAGTCATTTGATTCAACACCATTTTGGCTTGGAATGCTTCATTCTCATCATGGCAGCCGCAAACACAATTGCAGTTAAATGATCTTGCTTCCCACTCATCAACCAGTCAATTACTGTATTATGGCACATCTACAGTCACAGCATCAGGCTTTTCCCCTGACCAGCAAGGTGTCTCACGTGACCACGACAATGGGGGGTGGCCAAAATCGTCCTTTTAGACACCCAGGGTCATTACTATAGTCTTTTACGACATCCATGTTTAGCCAAAGGCTGTCCCTAGAGATGATTAAGCAGCAGCATTCGTTGAGCGGTATGCATCCACTCAAATCATCTGTGCCCCAAGGTTTTCCTTTAGTTCTGAAACCCGTCATTCCTGAATCTTCTAGTCCTTTCTTTCAAAAAGACTCTCAGTCTGATGATAGCATGGCAGTTATTGGACGTTCAAAGGTAGACTGGTATCCAAATCTATATTTAGATGGCACCAAACGATGGAAGTTAGGAAGAGCGCAAAGATGATACTACCATATTAACATAGCATGTCTGTGCACATGTCACTGGTTCCATGCAGGCAACTTGCGAGGTCTGTTGAAGAGGACTGCATTACGTAATTGCCCCCATTGAAAAACGTTGCACGGGAAAATGGAAATGAGCTAGAAAAGAGAAAGAGAGCATATGTAACTTCACGCAGGCCTGTAATCATGTAATTCCCTGTGTACACCGAGTTCCCAAGTATTATTTCTTGCTCAGACAACCGAAATGTAGTGCTATTCATCGAGAAAGAATAAACATAATTAGTAGTCAGGTTTTTAATTTGTGTTAAGACTGAAATGCGGCAGATTTATGAGGTTTGACCATCAATTTCCGACAGAATTGCTCACGATCGAGTGGTTAGTATAAGCTTACGGATAAACACTTCATGTTCTTTTGATACGCAAATGCAGCCCTTGCTCTTTACTGACGAAAAGAGCATTTCATCACTTTAAAACAATACTATTTGTATCTCCGTCGTCTCTAAACAGATGCAAAGCGAAATTTTACAACTCCCATTGGGGAATTCGTCATTTCAGATCTTAAGAGAACGAAGCTGGCAGTGAGCTTTTGCAACCTCATTCCCAGGTCATTATGCCCACAAAACTTCAAGGGTACCCTACTTTTCCCGGGTGATGCTTTTCAATGGGCGTGATTCTGTAATGAAGGGAGGCCTGTCTCTTTCGGAAGAGCTTATTGCTTTCTGAGTTTTCCAGCTAACCCTTTTTGGCCTTTACTACTTTAAAATTCATAAATGGCATTCCATTTTCATCCTTGTAAAGAGATATTACACATTTTGACTAAAATCTGAATCATGAAGTCAACTTAATTTCAATGAGTTTGAAACTTCACTCTACATAAGAACACTTTACTGGAGTATAATGCTATATTTATTAACTGTCTTTCTCATACACATGATTACCATATGTGTTAGCCCTTTAACAACCAAGATTTCATTGGTAATTCTCCTTACTGTCGGCCCTAAAATTCATGTCATGTTAGTTTGGAGAATTTGGAATTAGATAAACTAATAGTTCCCTTACTGATATTTTTCTTTATTCTCATGACTGGTCTGCTTGTAATTGTACTGATATTGTTGGGGAAAATTCTTTCCAGGTCACTGCTGGGAATTAAAGGGTTAAATGGGGGATTTCATTACACTGTAATAATTAAAATGTTCTTATGCTTTCACATGTAACAAAAAGTTGCAACGAGAATGTGATGTTATGAAACACTTGCCATGGAAAAACCTGTTGCTGGTAGCTTATGTCTTTAATGTTTAAATTTTCATGGGAAATGCTTTCCTTTGAAAGTGGGGATACAGAAGTTTTCAAATCTGCTAGAAATAAGCTGTTTGTAAGTAATAAAAAGCAAATTGACAATCGTACCTTAATGCTTGATATGCTTCACTCACATGTCAGTTGCTAGTACCTACCATTTTTGGTGTCTTTAAAAATATTTTTCGGTGTGGTTGTTGTTCTTTGTTCTTTGGGGAAAAATTTAAAGCCACTAAAGGCACTGAACTTGAATTTTTTTGTACACAAGGCACCCTCCAAGGTGGAAGAGTAGAAGACAATAGAGTGATGTTTACTAAGCACCTGCACTTACCGCAATCATATATTCAAGGAATACTCTACATTTATAAAACTGATTACATGATGTCTTTAATAACTGTACACATTTTATATGCTCCTTGCATTTGTTGGCAACCATAGTTAAGATTGTTAGGAAAGCAAACAGATGAACAGAAGTCAGTGAAGTGAGGGAAACTACAAACTTTACCATATAGTAGAAGAAATGATCATAGAATACCTAAGAAGGGAAACTTGAATTGTGCCAGTCAATTTCCTCTATTTTTTTTATTTTGATCAAATAAAATTTAATCATTTGTAGGGTTTGCTTACAATGTGTCATATTACCAGTGTGGAGTTGATTCATCTCAGATGTCAGCTGGTAAAAGATGGATACTAAAAATAGATGACCACAAGAAAAAGTAAACATCTTACACAGTGGCGGCATGATTGATTAGTGATATTTAAAATGACAGAAGCAGGAAAAACACATTGAGCTTTTTCCTATTCCTATTTATTTATAAGCTTGGCTTATAAGTAAATACATCCCAATTTGGTAGAGTTTCCAAGCACTGGAAAATATTTTTTTCAAAAACTTTCTGCTTTAAGCCGAGACCCCTTCTAGATCCCAAATTTTAACTCACTTCAGTTTTAATTTGTGTAAAAATCACTCAACTTATAGTCGAACAAATATGGTAGTATACATGAATATTAACTGGTACCATCAGATCTAAGAATATTCAAAAGAATGTAAAATTTGTTAAAAAAATTAGAACTCACAAGCTCAGTGGAAACTGAGAGTGAGCGAGACTGATAGTGACTGTGTTATTTGAGTAAATATCTAGAAAAGGATAAAAGGTAAGATATTGTTTGCACTACTCTCTTCGTTTAATTTTATAGCTTCTTAAGCAAAGACATCTATGTTCTTGCTCTGTACATTATGTGGATGCCAATTAACTTAACTTTCATCCATCAAAGTGCAAAAAATGTTCTCATCGTCTGAGTGCCCTAGCATTAAAGGGGAGGAGGCAGGTCAAAGTAAACACATGAATTAAAATGGAGGACCCACGTTAATTTCAGTCCTAACTGACGGAAGATCCTCGCTTTTTCAGTTTCCCACCCTCAAATATAAACTCACATATCTTGCAACCAATTTCTTATGTCAATGGTTAGTTCGAGTATGAGCATTGGAAAGAAACACCATACACTAAATCAAAGCTTAGGATTGATAATTTACAAAGGCTCCTCAGAATTCAAAAAGGTGTGCCAGAGTAATTTTAATGCGGCCACTGAAAGAGCAGTTGGCCTTTTTAAGAGATTAGGTTGGAGCCCCACTAGTGACATAATAGAGCAAAGGAAATTGTGTATTATGCATAACATTACCCATGGGAAATGTTCTGATTACTTTAATCATTATATTCGTTATGTTAAATATAGACATCATTACACAACCCGGGCACCAGCTAATATGGACTTATCCACACCTTTTTTTAGCACCATGACCAGTAAATGGTCGTTTCTTGCAAGTAGCACTAGATTATGGAACAACCAAGACAGTACTACTAGGGGTCTCACTTCCCTTTGTAAATTTAAAAATCAACTATACAAGAAATATATAGAACGGAACTCCAGAGTTGATAATTTTACTATAAGTAGAAATTTTAAATTAATTTTCAATTTTTAATTGTATTTTTTCTTTGTATTTTTGCTATTTGAATTTGAAGTTTTTGAGGACCACAATGAGAACTACCAGTTCTACCAGTAATTGTGTAATCCAGTAAAGTCATCATTATTATAATCCAAATAATATTACATGTTACAATGTGGAAACTTGCACAGCAAACATATATAATCACACAATTCCAAACAGATGATGTAAGGTTAATTACTCACCTGCTTCAACTTTTTTGGCCTTAAGGTACAAAGAAATAAACATGGTAAACAGTTACAATTAACACAAAGTAGAACGTTTGAAAGCTCAGAGATATGCATTACAATCATCAAATCCTATGCATCCTTGCAAAAAGGGTCAATTGTCACCATAACTTCTCTCAAACATTCATACTGATAACAGGAAATCGTTAACTTTTGTCACTAGGTAGTACTGTACTTACAATAGTTCTACAGACAAAAATGCATTTTTCTAAAGTTATCTCATAACTTATGACTGCACAGGTTACGTGGAAGGTTCCTGCTCGGGGACTGACCTTTCAATTACCACAGCAAACTGAGATCATCAAAGTTGCAAGTCAAGGTGTATTTAACAAATGCTCAAGTTTTCAAAGTAGACACCTAATTGTTACAGTGGAGTTCACTTCTTTTTGAGGCCATCTTCAGCTTGATCATCCTGTTACATGTGAAAACATCAAATGTTACTCACATATTCAAATAATTCAAATAATTGGCTTAATCAAGAGTTATAACTTTCACAATAACCTGTTTCCTTTAACCCTTTAATCCCTGAGAGGGACTAGCATCTTATTTCTCCTTTCAATATCACCCCTAAGTCAAACATTAAGGTTATGAGAATAGAGAATTCTTGATAGGGAATAACTGTGACGCTGATGGGATGTGATTACAAATCAATGGAACTTGACTGTTTGCTGCTCCAAATCTTCTAGGAGATGCTGAACGAGAGTTGGTTTGGTCTAAAGGCTGACGGAATCGCAGCACTTTCACTTCTGGTACCAGAGGAAGGGCACTTTAAACTCAGGATCCCCGCTGAATTCTTTTGCCTTTAGCCATAGCATCAATCCATTAACAGCTATTCCAATGCAAAATGAAGTGAGAAGGTTACCAAACAATCAAAAGGATAAAATTGAACACATCTTAATTTTGTTTGGACACTTGTGAAAATTGGCCAATGAGAATCTTCCTTACACAATGTTGTCACATGATACTACAATAGTTTGGAGAGTCATACATTCAACTCACATTCACTTTGCAATCAGTTGATTGATTCACTTCGTGATCATGTTTCTGTTGTTTTAAAATACAAAATCAATGTTTGACAAAAAACTTACCTTGGCTTCTCTGCTCTGTTAACCATTCCAGTATTCTTTTATCAAGCTCCAGATACTTTGGCATGAAGCATTCCATTGTCTTCCATTTCACTGACAATTTAATCTTGCCATTAAAAAGGTTCCCTTGATCTTTCCTGCAGTGGCAGACCATCAACTCACTGATGCCATTTCAGAGTTATTTTCAACAGCTTCTGCTTTGGCAACTATTTTTAGTTTAGATGCGAGGTTGTATGATGTGCAACAGGCCTTGGGCATGACGACAACTTGACTTGAAATAAACAATTGCACACATGAGATTGTTTGATAGACACTACGGATGTGTAGCTACTAGTGATGCCACCTAACAACACAGTTTGTTTGAAATTGATTTTCTGGATCACATTAATTCATCTGAGTTATGATTCGTTGCTTTTTAATTGAATAGTTAGGTTTCTTGTCCTTTGCATATTAAATCACCATAAATCACCAGCGTCTAAGCCTCCTTTGCAACAATCTGATTTTTTTGTAAAATGTTAGGTGTTCCCATAGTTAACAATTCATTCTTGTAATAATTAATGGGTCTCAGCTTAAAGCCAGGTGTTTTTTATTTTGATCATGATCTTGATCTATTACAGCTTGTTAAGAGCATTCTCTTGGGAATTTCTGTTTATCATTAGTGTTAATACATTTTTCAGGGGAGGATCCATAAAAGTTAAGAATGGGATGCTATACATAGCAGTTATGATTGGATAGAGGGGTGCCCCACCCCTTAAAAACAATTTGTCAAGCTTCCTAATACCAAAAGAACAAAAATATATATGAACAGAAAACAATACCATGTCAACTAAAGTAGTAAAAAGCCCATTCTCTTCTCCCCACTGCTAGGGTTGCTATCTTGTAACATAGATGGAGTTGAATCCTGTCATTTGTTTCAGCAGGCAAACATAATGGACCAGCAGAAGCTGCCACAGAGCTTTTTGTACAGCTACCAAGGTTGCAAGACCTTTTACAGTTCAGTTGTGGCAGTCCATACCTCCCAAGCCATGGACTTATTAAGATCAGCTTTTGCAATTCTTCACTTCCTGACCCTAAGTCCTATTTTTTAACAGTGAACCAACTTCTCTTAAATAACGACTATCAGTCATTTATGACCTCAATGAACATTGCAATCATCTGTAAGCACCAAGGTTATAACCAAGGATAAAGTTTAATTAGGAGATTTTAATACTAACATTAACATAATCATTACTAAGTTACAGTTTTTGATATTTTGCTATACAAGATATTTTGCCTTATGAAACGGTTGTTGAAAAATGCAATCATGTAGAAAAAAAGAAACAGCATTTCATACCTATTATTAGGCAAGAAGTTTTTATATATTAAAAGCTAGCCTTTATCTTGTTTGAAAGCAATTTGTCTTGTTTTGGTGGGATGCCTGAATAAAGACTAAAGTTATCTAGTACTTGCTGAATCATTTTTGAATGGTGGCATTTTGGGTACAATTCAAACAAGTTACATAAAAAGTCACCACAATCATGGTTTCAGCACACACCACCCCCAGTAATATACCTTTTTTAATACTAGAGTCTGACTATGTATAGATATTCCAGTGAGCATCCTCCCATTTTCATAATTATAAGCCCTTGGTAGGTATCTCGCCACGTGAACATTTTTAACTCCATGGTCTGAGCAGACCCTTGAAGGCAAGCCAAATGCCTCTACTTCTCCTTGGAAAAGTCGTAACACTGTGTCTGCTCTATTTTTATCTGCACAGTTCAGGTACACTACCATACAGCTATAACCATCAATTCCTCCATGGACAACAAATGACCAATTTATCAGTTTGAGGTTCCCAGTTGATGGCCCGAGGAAACAACTTGAAAAGTTTAGTCGAAATTTTTCACGTCGTAATTCATTTCCATCCAAGCCATTCGCAGCCAAAGACGGTTGTAAGCTGTTTCAGTGCTCTGATATAGCAATTGTTAATAAAAATGGCAGTTATTTTCAGGTTTCCTACGACACCAATACATAATTTGGCTGTTTAAAAATTTGTTAAAATCCCTGACAAAGCCCCTTCAAGTTGTATAGTGTCTATTGCGTGTCCCCTTCGTGCAGAACACTTACCCTTACAATGCAGTACTTAAAATGTTTCAAAAATTGCTCATGGTGTAAAAAAAAATTGCTTCAGTGTGTGGCTGTAGCTGCAGCATTAGTTGTCTTGGAAGCAGCCATCATTTTTATTATTATTTATGGGCTAGCATACTCAGATAATCTGGAAATGGTGTTCAACCCTGATATTAATCCATCATCCAACAGCGACTGATTCACCTTGGGAATTACTGTGCTCTTGCGATGTTGTGCAAGACATTCCACGGTGCCTCCAATGAATTATTTGAGGTTTTAAATCCACGCAAAAAAAAAATGGTTATTAGAAAATTGAACTTCTTTTTTTAAGCTCGACGTCATCACTTTGTCGGTAAAAAGAAACAAAAAACGAGCAAAAGCAACAGCCAAAATAAATAGACCAATAGGTAAGCTGAAAACATCTGACTTCTTTTAATTCTGACGACATTGTGCAATTTTCTATGCTTGATGAAAAATTCCTTGCTGCCCTCGCCTCTCTGACGCAAGTTGTATTATTTTCAGTCTTCAAAGGAATAAAAATTCAGTGAGATTACCTCAAACATTTTAACTACGGCACATTCATGTGAGTGTGCTGACTAATTCGTGCATTTTTCTCTTAAGTGAGGAATTTTATCGCGGAACGGAGCTTTTCTGCAGTAGAGATGCCTAGAGGTCATTAACTATTTAACATTCGCTAAAAACCGAATAACTGCCTGTTTTATTATAACAAGCAAACTTAACTGAAGTTTGAACCCCTTACTTCCCCCCCTCATCTTTCTTTATATGCATATTTGGCGCTAAAAATAAGCGGCCGATTTCCCGGAGTTTTATACCAGCTCATGGAAATTGAATGACTGGGTATTTTATTATGCTATAAAGTCAGTAGAATTCTAATATTATCAAGTACAAAACATGGTGTTTAAAACTTCCCCTTGACAACAAAATCAGTCGAAACACCAAAAGCATGTGTATGGAGGATGAGCAGGTTTTACCTCTAACTGCAGGAATGGGTTATAAGCTGCTAGCTTGGAATTACTAGCAGAACAAGATATATACAAAGAGAGTTTATGTACAAAAGGATTTGAAATCAGGCGCTGTGCAAGGTCATTTCTCCCTTTGTCGCAATTCCTAGCTCAATGTTACCAAATGTGGCACTTTTGCAACGCGGCTTCGCAACAAGACATGGTTCCAAAAAAGTGGCTGTAATTGCAAAACAACGCAAGCTGAAAAGCTGTAACTTGGTGAACATAATGCTAAGTAGACAAGGTCAAACATAATAACGTTTCAGACTTTTTCCTCAAATGCCTTGACCGCAGTAAAACATTCAAGTTCAAAGAGTAAACTTTAGGCCTTTTTCGAAACGGTAAACTTGAATGTAGATGAAAGTTTACACTATTACACCCGACTTTCAGCCAATCTCTTCAATACCCTGTTTAAAATTGGCGGGGTGGTCGGGGGAATATACCAGCGTTTATTAGTCTCTCATCTATCTATTTATTCAACATAAAATTGGATTGTTCCCTTCTTTTGTTTGCGAAACCCCAATCACTGACACTTTTGTACCTTTTTTGATGTAAAAAGCCATCTAAGATAAAAGCATTTTAAGTTGTGGACGTAAAACTCTGGACAAACATGCACAGTACTCTGCTATTGTAACTCCTAGAGTTTCATTGAAAAGGGCACGATTTTGAAGAAGTTCTAACAAGGGAGAAAAAAGGTGACTAAAGTGCCACACTTTTCGTCTAGAGAGAGAGAGAGAGAAACCCTAAACCCTAAGACAAGACAAGACAACTTTATTTTACCAGGGTAGCCCAGTCAGCTGCAAATCTGGTATCCTTAGGGGCCCTAAGCATGCAAGGTTGAAAACTACAATATTATAGACCGGGAATTCAATCTGGACGTGGATTGGGTGGAGTATTGCGCAGAATGGGAAAAATAGCCAGTGCAGCTCTAAGAGGAGATGTGGGACCTGTACTCAAATCCATGGTTCGAAAAACCCTCATAAATTACGGAAAGAGCAACGCCAAGGATTTTGTTTTTTGTAAATTAACGGGTGTGAAATGTAAAAAGAAAGTTCAAAATGAAAGGTATAAAAAGCAGAAAAAAAAACAGCAAAATGTTTGAGTACTGTTTGAGTAATGTTTACCTACTGAAAAAAAATATGACACGTGGAAGAAAAAGGAAAAGACAGAAAGGAGGAATCATACGCCCTTCATCCATAGTACCGTTTCTTGGATCTTCTACCATGATGCCAGGCGCATACCTGAATATGTGGAAGAAGAAGAAGAAGAAGAAGAAGAAGAAGAAGAAGAAGAAGAAGAAGAAGAAGAAGAAGAAGAAGAAGAAGAAGAAGAAGAAGAAGAAAAAGACACAGAAAGGAAGAGGACTACCGATAAGACAGATTCTAGAAAAAATGGGACCGATGTAGAAAAAATGGGACCGATCCTTGGAGCTGTAGGACCAGCATATAAAATAGGAAAATTCTTTAGCCAGAAATGCATAAATAAGAAGAAGAAGTAGGAATATTACAACAGAGAATATTTTTTTTATAGAGTTGATTAAAAAAGATATACAAGAGCTGGATCATTTTTTCATGAAGGAAAAAAAAGGTATGGATGATCTTCCAATAAACAGAGCTTCTAATCCCTTTAAAAATCAAGGTTACATGATGAGATTAGCCAGACAAAGAGGTGGTGGTATGCTAGGATGTCGTATTAGCGGTCGTCATCGTCAACGAAGAAATCAGAGAGGAGGAGGAACTTCATGGTTCTTCATGCTCGCTCTCTAGTGAAAGCTGGTGCTACCCCAGCCTTGTATGCTGAACTGAGCAGTAATAATATTGATTTTTGTTTTGTCTCGGAATCTTGGCTAAACAAGAAAATCCTGTCCCACTTGATCTGCCCTGACGGCTATGTGATGGTTAGAAAAGACCAGAATGGAATACGTGCCGGTGGAGGGGTTGCTGTCATCTGTAGGAAGGACTGGAAAATAAAAGCAATCAACGCCAATGGACAGTTTGAGTTTGAGACTCTTTGGTGCAAAATAACAACTCCAAATTCCGAATTTTTCGCTGCCAGTGTTTTCCATCCGCCTGACCCCATCTCTAAGCTGCTGTGTCACACCATCCTTTGGAGCCTCGATTATGTTTTAATTGCTCATTGTTCACAGTGTTTACTTGGTTGGTGCGAATGAGTGCGTTGATTTTCTATTAACGCATTATGTTCTCTGCTTGGTTACCCCGATGCGCTGTTTTGTTTCTGACTTTGCAGAGATGCTTTACCAGGGGGGACACGTAAGGCGGGTCCCTGGACGATACTCTAACCCGGACGAGTGGAAAACTCTCATTAACGCGAAGTCCATACCTTCGAAGAATCTTGATTTTCTCTGCAGCAATAAGCTCATCAAGTTTTTTAACGTGTCTCTTGTTTGAAGATGTCCAAAACAGCTTGCACGGAATAGCCATTCCTCCTTGTGGGCCTTTCGAGTGCTTCCTTTTTCCAGTCACTTTGCAGGAAATTTCACCACCGTTCTCTATAAATTAGGATGCAATTCTACTGAATTCCATTGGTAAATGTCCAACAATTTTCTTCCCATCGATGCCAAGTTCTTCATAAACAGCCACTGCAAACTTGTCGTCTTCGTTTGACACTTCTCGATCAGTCAATAAGAAATCGCCGATTTTGGGTTTCCAACTGCTTCCATAAACATGATAACCTCTGATTTCACTCTCCATAGCCCACTTTGGAAAAGAGCGGTAGCCTGGAACCGAAGTCGCCACGCAAGTGCTTATGGGATTGTTTGGGGGGACGCTCAAGTCGGCCATCTTGAATTATGCCCAAGCACGTAAGTTGTTGTGTGCCTTTGTGCACCAATAATTTCAGAAACTCCTTCGGATTGACGTTTTATCGAATTCCAAAAGATGAAAGTATTCGCAGAGAATATGTCCATTTACTAAGAAATGATAATTTGAAGATAGAGTCCGACAGTACACGCGTTTGCTCTGCGCATTGGACTGGAGGTAGTAAGCTCAGCAGAACTCACCTTCCATCGATATTTCCTTGGAGCAAGAAGGAAAAGGAGCGACGGATTTTGTCCAGAACGGAAGCGACTGCAAATACAGCAAGCAAGAAAAGAAAAGTGGACGTGGGATCTTCTACCGAAATTGACGAAGGGACTCTTATTGAAATTGATCACGAGGAGTCCATTCCGGCCTCTTTTTGCGATGCAGCGACACAAACTGAAATGACTGTAGAAATGCTGGATCGAATGGAAGCCGAACTTAAAGAGATAAGAGAGGAAAAGGAAAGGTTGGCAAGGGAGAGAGACGAGTTATCAAGGGAGTTAAAGAGACTTCAGCATGTAACGAAAAATCAGAAATTTGACATTGTAAAATTTAAGGACAGCCCTGAAGATGTCGAATTTTACACAGGCCTTCCCCACTGGGATGCACTTACGCTCCTTTATGACCTGGTCAGTCAGAAGGCTCAGAACCTGAACTATGGCAGTTACGAAAAGAAAGACAGTGGTTCAGAGCAAAAGCTTGGAAGGCCCAGAGCATTGACTTTATTTGAAGAGTTTGTTTTGACTTTAATGAGACTTAGGCTTGGCTTGTTTCAAAAGGATCTTGCACACAGATTTAATGTTTCTGAAACTACTGTTTCTGTTGTGTTTAACATTTGGATTCGGTTTATGAGGATTGAACTGGAGCCTTTAATTTGCCTCCCCAGGAGAGAGCTTCTACATCAGTTCATGCCAAACATTTTCAAGGAACTTTATCCAAGGACAGTTCTAATTATTGATGCTGTTGAAATTCGAGCAGAGAGCCCCTCATCACTTGACATGCAGTCAGTGTGTTATTCCTCGTATAAAGGAACAACAACTATGAAAGGACTAGTTGGTCTTTCGCCCACTGGAGCCCTGGGATTTTTAAGCGAGCTTTACACTGGTAGCATAAGTGACAAGGAGCTTACCAAAATGTCTCATGTGATTGACTACTTGCATCCTGGGGACGATGTCATGGCAGACAAAGGCTTTGACATACAAGATGACTTTGCTGCAAAAGGGGTCACTGTAAACATACCTTCTTTTCTTAAAGGAAAAACTCAGTTCAGCAGAGAAGAAATGGCACACAACAAAAAAATTGCTAGCCTGAGAATTCATGTTGAGAGATGTATTGAAAGGATAAAAAACCGGCATATTTTTGACAGCAGAATTCCTTTAACATTGGCTCCTATTGCTAGTGACATGTTTATAATCATAGGGGCACTTACAAACTTTTTACCACCTCTCATTGATAGTAGCTCCAGTCTTCGTCGCGATCAGAGAGCGGCACAGTATTGCCCAGCTAAATTTCCTGAATTGGAGAAAGAAATGAAGGAATGGATTGACGAGAAGAGAAAGGCTGGTATTGAGCGTGTTTTGAAAAATTCACGCACAGATGTGGCCGTAATACCGGGTGGGATGACAAGTCTTTTACAACCTTTGGACGTCGGTGTCAACAAGCCCTTCAAAGACAATTTAAGACTATACTGGAACGAGTGGATGCTTTTTGGAAACCACACATTCACACCAGCAGGCCGCATTCGAAAACCTGACCTCCGCCAGATTTGCCAGTGGATTCTAGACACCTGGAATGCCATTTCCACAGACACCATCAAACGATCATTTCTCAAATGCTGCATCACGAATGCACTTGATGGCACTGAAGACGACATTCTCTGGGAAGGTATGGATGATATGAAAGTGATCCGTTTGCCGACAATGATGGAGCGGAGTCAATTGTAGACGAAGAAGGTGAACTTTTCTATGCTGGTGAAGAGGAAGTTTCCGTCCTGGATGTGAATGAACAAGAATACCGTGACATTTTTGGTGAAAGTGACATTGATGAAGGTGATTTCAATGGATTTTAATTTTGATCGGACAACAATGAAACTTTGTGGTGTAGCTTTTATCGATTGAAAAGTTCATCACGCAATGTATATTAGTTTCATGTAAATATTTTAATAGTTGTTAACAGATTACAACTTGTTTATGATTTTGGCGAACATGTTTACAAGGGTAATGCTTCACTTTACTCGTGTTTGTACATATAAGGACAGAAACTTGTTCGAAAAAATTATCTTTAATTAAGATTATTTTTTATATAAAATGTTAGCGAATAGACGTTTCAGTTTCTAGTTTGAATATTTTCACGTTCGTGTAGGAATTATTGCAAAAATAAACTTGACTTGATACACATCAGCTGTTGTTGATTTCAAACTTTGCTTTATTTATCCCGGTACTCGACCTCAACAATTTTTTTTTTCCCATGAAAACCATTGAAAGTTTGGGGTGCGGCCAATACGCGGGTGCAGCCTATCTGCGGGTAAATACAGTAAGACCGATTGACATGGCGATGTTTATCTTACTTTATTCGTATTGAGATCCTTATAAACTTTGTTACAAATAAAAAGAATTGCTTTTTACTAAAGTTTTTGTCTAGAAAGCCAAGTTTTCTTTAAAAAATCTGAGCGATTGACATGATTAGTCTTTACAGTGTTGTTGTCACACAATAACTTGTTCGCGTCTAAAGCGGATAGTCATTGGCGATGTTTACTTTACTTTATTCGCTTTGAGATCCTTATAAACTTTGTTGCAAATAAAAAGAATTGCTTTTTACTAAAGATCTTGTCTAGAAAGCCACGTTTTCTTAAAAAATCTGACCGATCATGGTGAGTCTTTACAGTGTTGTTGTCACACAATAACTCGTTCGTGTCTGAAGCAGTTAGAGTCATTGGTGATGTTTACTTCACTTTATTCGCCTTGAGATCCTTATGAACTTTGTTGCAAATAGAAAGAATTGCTTTTTACTAAAGATCTTGTCAAGAAAGCCAAGTTTTCGTTAAAAAATCTGAGCGATTGACATGATGAGTCTTTATGGTGTTGTTGTCGCACAATAACTTGTTCGCGTCTTAAGCTGTTATAGTCATTGGTGATGTTCACCAATGTTCACCAATGTTTAAGCTTCTGTTTGATGTTCACCAATGTTCACCAGTGTTTTTTTTACTAAATATCGTTTACTTTTCTGTATGTTTAACTTTTAATAAGTTGTATTGGATTGAGGACCAACTCGCTGACGTCTCTACTTGATTTTATACGTCGGCAAGTTGGCGTCGGTGAGTTGGACCGTCGGCGAGTTGACCATAATTCATCTATTGAGAAGTGAAGGATACACAACCGTGTATCAAAAAAGAACAGACTGAGAAAAAAATGAGTAGTAACCCCAGTCATAGGATCACCGTCTGCTAGCAGATGGGTGGCGGGTGGCGGGCGGCGGGCGGCGGGCGGCGGCGGAGGAGGAGGAGGAGGAGATGATCAAAAAGAGTCACAGAAGACTAACACAAATAAAAAGACAGTAATACATCCGCAGGGAATAGATCCTCTAGTTGAGTAAGCAAAAAAAATCGAGATGGATAGAATTCGTAGACAGAAAATGTTTTTAAAAGCCATTACTTCAGCAGCTAATAGAAACGCGAGAAAAGCTCTGATCAAACACGCCAACACAGATCAAGTCAACGATGTAAGCGAAATTGTGACGAATTTACTCAAAAACGTGCCCATCACACCCGTCACCATGGCCAGTTTAAGACCTTACAAACAAATCCTGAGACAAATTGGAAATCGAGCCGTATCGCTTAAAAAGAGAAGACAAGCCTTAATACCGTATTTACCCGCAGATAGGCCGCACCCGCGTATTGGCCGCACCCCAAACTTTCAATGGTTTTCATGGGAAAAAAAAAATTGTTGAGGTCGAGTACCGGGATAAATAAAGCAAAGTTTGAAATCAACAACAGCTGATGTGTATCAAGTCAAGTTTATTTTTGCAATAGTTCCTAAACAAACGTGAAAATGTTCAAACTAGAAACTGAAACGTCTATTCGCTAACATTTTATATACAAAATAATCTTAATTAAAGATAATTTTTTCGAACAAGTTTCTGTCCTTATATGTACAAACACGAGTAAAGTGAAGCAAACACGTAAACACGTGTTGTAAACACGTTCGCCAAAATCATAAACAAGTTGTAATCTGTTAACAACTATTAAAATATTTACATGAAACTAATATACATTCCGTGATGAACTTTTCAATCGATAAAAGCTACACAACAAAGTTTCATTGTTGTCCGATCAAAATTAAAATCCATTGAAATCACCTTCATCAACGTCACTTTCACCAAAAATGTCACGGGATTCTTGTTCGTTCACATCCAGGACGGAAACTTCCTCTTCACCAGCATAGAAAAGTTCACCTTCTTCGTCTACAATTGACTCCGCTCCATCATTGTCGGCAAACGGATCACTTTCATCCATATCTTCCCAGAGAATGTCGTCTTCGGAGCCATCAAGTGCGTTCGTGATGCAGCATTTGAGAAATGATCGTTTGATGGTGTCTGTGGAAATGGCATTCCAGCTGTCTAGAATCCACTGGCAAATCTGGCGGAGGTCAGGTTTTCGAATGCGGCCTGCTGGTGTGAATGTGTGGTTTCCAGCAAGCATCCACTCGTTCCAGTATTGTCTTAAATTGTCTTTGAAGGGCTTGTTGACACCGACGTCCAAAGGTTGTAAAAGACTTGTCATCCCACCCGGTATTACGGCCACATCTGTGCGTGAATTTTTCAAAACCCGCTTAACATTGTCACTTAAGTGAGCTCTAAACGAGTCCCACACAAGGAGATTTCTTTTTCGTAGAAGCCCGCCAACTTTGGTCCAGACGGAGTTCAGCCAGTCTTTTACAAGCGATTCGTCCATCCACCCTTTGGCTTGAGCACGAACATGGATACCTCGTGGCAGCACCAAGTCTTTTGGCAGAGTTTTTCGTTTAAACACCACATAGGGGGGGGAAGCTTCGTTCCATCTCCTAGGCAGGCTAGCATCACTGTGAAACGATCCTATTTTATAGAGAACGGTGGTGAAATTTCCTGCAAAGTGACTGGAAAAAGGAAGCACTCGAAAGGCTCACGAGGAGGAATGGCTATTCCGTGCAAGCTGTTTTGGACATCTTCAAACAAGAGACACGTTAAAAAACTTGATGCGCTCATTGCTGCAGAGAAAATCAAGATTCTTCGAAGATATGGACTTCGCGTTTAGTTGTATGTGTTGTAAGTTAGGAACAATTTAAAGCGAACATTAAAACGCCAATTTACTGTACTACCGTGAGTTCTCGTGCATATTAATGAGGTGTCATAACGCTTGTACCCGCGTATAAGCCGCAACCCCAATTTCGGTCCCATTTTTCCGGGAAAAAAGTGCGGCCTATCCGCGGGTAAATACGGTAAATCAGAAAGGTGGAAAATTGTGGAATGGACTAACCACTGTCGTCAAGACTTGTTGCCGTTAGACAGAGAGAAATATGGCTTATCAAAAAATGTACATGGTTCCAGCCGAAGATCCGGCCATGATGAATCTTTTCAAAGGACGATTGACCACCGATCCTTCATTGGATACAGAAGCCAAACTCCTGACTCGTAAAATGGAAATTTTAAAGAATTCCAATACAAGTCATGGTTTCAAAAAGCAAGCCATCAAACAGATCGATCCTGATATAGAACTCTACATTAAAAAAATGAGACAACTACCAGCACCGTTATCAGTCGATGCCGATCCTACCAAGTTGGTAAAATCCTTAAAAGACGAAGAAGGAGATTTGGTGACTCCCATACAACAGAAATTGCTCAAAAGAATTTTGAGTGAAGTCACCCCCAAATGAGAACCGGTCACACCCGGAAGAGCACCCAAAAGAGAACCGACGACGACGACACCTCTAAAACCATCGAGAATTCCCGTCAAGATACCAATCAAAGTGCTCTGTGAGCAAACTCGTGAATTGACACGTGATTTTTTTAGACTATGTTTAATGTTATCTGGTTTAGGTAATTTTGTGGTTGATTGTCATATCTAGAGTACGAGCAGTAGTTCAGTGTTCGCTAATGTAGCAAAGAAACAAAGTAACGTTGGGATAAAAAGGCATTACAATTGAAATGATCATGCTAGTACATTTGACAAGGTGGATGATGTCATGTGTTTTAAACGTCTATCATTTTTGTTTCTGGTTCAAAAGAAAAGGTTGGAAGTAAATGTGGGTGAAAAGTGAAATTTACTGTCTTTCGTTGTAAATATTAGAAAATCAAGGCATTACGGTCTTAATGAAAACATTAACGATTCCCTCTTTATCAAATGAGACAAACGGGAACGAGTTTTGAGTGATATAACTGAGCCAAGCCTGCCACCGTCATTTTGGATCTCCGCCTGGGTAGATTTAAGTCACGTGCTAGGCAACGTATAATCAATAACAAGATAGAATTTCATTTCAGGCCTATTTATCTATTTTGTGGTGTGTAACTTTCGCATTTTAGTACGTTGTATGTATGTTGAATCTTCAAATTGTCTTGAAACTGAAAAGAAAATTGTTCTTTAAAAATTCACTGAAAATTGGTAGCTAAAATTGTTTGTTTAGGTGTTATTTGATTTTCGTGTTAACTTGTTATTTCGTCAGTCGCCGGCACTTTTGTTGCTTCACACAGGAAAAACACGCGACGAAACGTAATGATCAATTTTGTCCTCAATCTCACGCCATAACAGAAAAAGCTTTTGAACATCTGTAAACTCCGAGCGCTTCGCAGAAAGTGATATTTTCAATGAATCTTCGGATTGTTTTCAAGTTCAAGGATTGTAAATATCAATTTTATGAAAAACGAAGGTTGTTCTGTTATTTCAGTGTGAATCCTTGCATGCCTGCCAGTCGCTGGCGCCGCTTGTTGAAACTAAAACGAAAAAAAAAAAACTCTTTTAAGATTATCATTGGCTTCTTTTTTACCCCACCACTATTCTTAGCAACAAAGGTCGCCATTTCGTCTGTTTATTGCTCGCCAAAATCTATAAAATGCACTCAAAAGCCTAAAATCTAAAAAAAAGTTTACAGGAATCGACCAATCGAGCAAGCGAGCGAGCGAGCGAGCGAATGGCATTTCCCACATCGTATCTATAACTCGCTCTTGCGCATGCGCGCAATTCACGAGTTAAAAATGGCATTTCTAGCGATCAATAGTCTGAAAGCATCTTCTATCACGAATAATAATCGTGGCAAGTACAACTATTAATCGCGCACAAACTCATTAATAGTCGTGTTTGACTGGCTTTTAGACTTAATAGTCGTACATCGCACGGTTAATAATCGCATCTGACAGCAAATGTCCTTATTTATCGCGAGGAAACGTACTCTTCTCCAAAGAAAGTTCAAGCTCAACCTTTTTTGAACGGCCGCCATTACGACCAAAAATTCAGAATTCAGTATTTCTTTGCACATGGCTTTTTAGGCAATAAATATCACATATTTGAAGTTTTCTCGGGTTCAAGTTCTCAGTGAACTTCATTTCTGTTCAAAAAATGCGTTTACCAACAAAGTTTTCTTTGTTTTTCACTCTTCCACGAAGTACAGCGCTGGCTTACGGTGTTGTGAGAGACATAATTAGCATTTCTTCTCGATGATAATGTACACAAATACGTTAATTTTCGACAGGTTCGATTAAATTGAAGTTTAACCGAGAAAAAATACAAACAAACAGCCAAGTAAGTCGAAGTACGTCAAATTCTTCCCAATTACAGCTTCTTGTGAAGCTGGACGTAAGTTTACGAGCAAGCGACAGATGAAAACGGCAGCGGTGAAGAGTGCCAAAGATGGAATATGGTAAAAATTTTTCATGCTTGGATAACTTGCATTCCCTTCCACTAGTAGTCTTGGAAATGCAGAATTGGAAATTGCCAGGCTTAATCCTTTGAAAGGAAGAAAAAGGCAATGTTTAATTGATATCCTTTCCCCGTTTTGTTTTGAAGATACGTAATCCTAGCAAAAAATGCATTGCATTTATGTTGGCGAAGGAGAGAGAAATATTTGAGTCGCGGCCAAATTTCTCTACGCTGCCAGACTCTTTCCAAAACTAGTGCGTTTCCGAAATGGATTCTTCAAGGGCAATAGGGAGAATAATCTAACGGAATGGAAAAACCATTCGCGATTTTTTTTGTGAAAACGTATTTTAGAGTTTGCAATGTCACGCCAATTCGGTGAGATGTTTGTTTTGTGATGGCGATATTTATTTAACGGAAAAATATAGTCGTTTTTTACCCGCAACTGATTGCAGGCAACAACAAGAACGGCTTTCCTTCATTTCTTTAAAAAAATAGCTATACTCTTTCATTCAATAAAGTTAAAAATTAATAAAAATATCTGACAATAGTGCGTGACTGTCGACTCAATTCATCGCTACGATTGTTTAGATATGAATTATTTAGATCAGAGCACATAATGTTGCATGGGTTATCATGTTTTCGAAACTTCTTTAATTGATGAATTTGAGACTACACATACTAGAAACAGTCACAGAGATTTTGAGAGTATTCTTTCAGTTCATCACAATAACCAAATTGACTCTTCAAGTTGGCTCTTTCCTAACCGCGCGAAAATCATGTTTTCGCGGGAAAAAGTTAAAAAGCTTTTCAGCTGACAATTGTCTGTAAGGGTCAGATTTATCTTAAATATTATTGTATAACTTCATTCCTTTGTTTTTCACTAGTCTCTAGAGCAGTACCTATGAACAACCACGTGTAGATTTCACCAGCTATCTCGCGTATTAAATCTGCAATGCCCCTTCCGTTTTCCGTCGATCGCCTCGATAAAAATCAGCAATCCGTCAACTCATGTATCCCCATCACCATTTCAATTATCTTCGACCACAATTTTACGTCCCTACTGTCTCTGTAATCATGAATGTGGTAAAGACACCTTAGAGATCGAACACATTGCCAAAAGAAAGAGCTTCTATGGTGATCAATTGAAAAACTTGCTGTCAAACCTTGACCAATCACAGAGTGCATTTTGCTTCCTACCTTAATTGTGTCTAAAGTATGAGGGGCAATGGACGATACTCTTCGTTCACGCTTATTACCCGTAAGTCACTCCACGTGACGTGTAGTGGATTGGTGTATGGAAGTAAGTGTCGATCAGTATTCTGATCATAGATGAAGCCGAATATTTTAATTGGGTTACTGTAATATAATCAACTTTGTCTTTAAAGGGTTGAATTGTTAAACAATTTAATTCCAACTTTCCCCTACATGTCTTTAGAACATGTAGGGGAAGGTTGGACACTTGTTGGTCTTTAAAAAGTTTTGCTTACTTTTCTGTAATTGGTCAAGCTTTGACAGCAAGCATTGCTATTGGTCACCATGGACGCTCTCTGTTCTGGCGATGTGTTCGATCTGCAAGGTCTCCCATCCACACTAACGATTGCAGAGGACGTAGGATTGTAGGGACGTAAAAGTGTGCACGAAGGACAATTTAAACATAGAAATGGGATATTGGCGATTCATCAGTTGGCAGATTACTGGTTATTACCGAGGCTATTAACTGAAAGTGGGTTTGTTTGACAAAAATCGGAAGAAGAAGCGTTGCGCGAGATTGCTGGTGAAATCTACCCGTAGTGCTCATAACTGCTCCATGAGAGACCACCGTAAAACAAAGGTATGAAACTATATGATATAACTAGTAGGGATAATTCCACTTAGTCTGTTTTCCAGTAATTGCAGCCGGACTCAAACTCCTCTGAAACTGAGAGAGCTACAAAAAAAAATTAACTGAAAGAGCCACGATGGATGATGGTTGCTAAAATGCTCTGTAGAATAATAATCACATCTCTTCAAGCGGTGTGCAAAGTTACAGATGATAATAAGAAATCGACCATAAAAATAAAGCTTGTCTTCGCAAACAATTGCCAGCTGAAAAGCTTTTTTCCCGCGAAAATCGGATTTTCGCGGTAGGAAAGAGGAAGTCGAAGAATTTCTTTTTTAGGCCATGGCAAATAAATAAAAGAATACTCTCAAAATCTCTGTGAAAAATGTTAAGGCTGAAAGAGAGAGAAAACTTATTATTTTTATTCCCAACAGATTTTTTTTATCGGAGTGGTGCGTGACGTAGGCTTCGAATTCCTGCATATTGAATTTTGACCACGGATCAGAAACACTTTCAATGAGAACCCATATTTGTTCTTGTACATTTCTTTAGTTTACCTCTCAGGAATATACTAATCGAACGAAAGAAGTTTCGGAAATCATGAAAACCCATTATGTGCTTAGATCTAAATAATTCGTATCAAAACAAAGCATCGATGAAATGAGTCGACAGTCACGCACTGTCGTCAGATGTTTTTATCAGGTTTGAAATTTTTTGAATGAAAGAGTGTAGCAGCTATTTTTTGAAAGAAATGAAGAGAAGCCGTTTTTGTTGTTGCCTGCTATTGGTTTCGGGTAAAAATGATTACATTTTGTTGTTAAATAAATAACGCCATCACCAAATAAACATCTTACCGAGTCGGCGTGACATTGCAAACTCTAAAATACGTTTTCACAAAAAAAATCGAAAAAGGTTTTTGCACTTCTATTGCCCTCGAAAAACCCACTTTGGAAACACACTAGTTTTGGAAAGAGTCCGGCAGCATGGAGAAATTTAGCCGTGACTCAAATATTTCTCTGTCTGTTTCACTCAACTAACTGCAACGCGTTTTTTTGTTTGGATTACGTATCTCCAAAGCAAAACTGGCAAAAACATACAAGACAAATGGAAAACTGACCTAAAAATGGTCCATGCCATTGATGCACTTCCTGGTAAAAAATCACCCATGGAAAAATTGTCGCGAAATATTATTACCCCTAAAAGAAAATTCAAATTGTAAACCCTCCTCACCTAGCTATAAAAACAACGCGCACCATCCATCATCATTATACCAGAGTATACTCGCGTAACCTACAAGAAGACATCATGGTTCGAAGAAGAAAAAACAGATGGAGAGGAACAAGAAGAAGAAGAAAATCGAACAGACAAAAAGGAAGTCTCCTAACCTTAGCAGTACTTGTTCCAGCATTCATCGCCGCAGGTAAAGCCATCAGATTAGGTGCTCTTGGAGGAGGTGCTTCATTTGGTGCTAAAAAAGCTCTAGAAGCTGCCACCAGAAAAAGGACGAAAAAACCACCCAAATAAAGCGACCCCCTGCTTTAACACCTAAACAATTACAATTTCTGAGAAAAACCAGACCCATTTTAGGAAGAGCTATCAGCTCCTCAGAAAAAATAAGAAAAAATGTTTTAGGAATATCATAACCAATTGTAAATAAACATCATTCCTTTTTTTTCCAAACTCGTTTATTTTGTCTACTTATTTTTTTCATTCGTGATTATGATGAATGAAAAAAGGACTCATAAAAAAAACTTCTTTCATACTAAAAAATTTTTTAAATCCCATTAAAAAAAAAAAACAAATTCTCCTACAACTCATTCGACAAACAATCCAATTCATTCAACAAAAACCTTTTTTACAAATCAACAGGAAAAAACCTTCCTCTTCTTAAAGAAACAAGACACAGAAAATCTCACAAAAAACAACGGGGGAAAAAAACCGTGATTGTATTTCATCAAATCATTGAAAAAAAACCATCAAATGAATAAAAAAAACAACCTCAAATCAGATAAGACATTGCACAACCTTCCCGCCCGCAAGAACAGAAGCAACCACGTGCAAGAAAAAAACTGAATCAACAACAACAAAAACTCATAAAAGGACTCATCAAAAACAATTTTCTTCAATCAAACAAAACTTCTTTTAATACAAAATAACATTTTTTTTTACAATGAATTTTAAAATAATAAAACGAAATAAATAACAACGCCTCCGTATGTAAAACAACGCTTTGAACAGCGCTTTGACATCAACTTCATTTACTAAAAAAAACAAATTCGCACATTAAAAAAAATTTTTATTCACTAAAAAAAAAAAATTCGCACAATAGAAATTTTTTTTGGTTGTCATCTTATCATAAAAATAAAATTTTACCTTATTTCTCTTTACTTTGAAAGAGCATGCAAGTAATGATTCATCTTGCGGTATGACGACTTCGTTTAACATGTCGTCATCGAACACATCCATTTCACTCGCTAAAAAAACAAAAATATACACGTTTCATGTCATCTTATCGCAAACACACACGTGTAAAAATATAATCTCATCTTACCCTCACAATCCCAGCTCCCCAGCTCCCCAGCTCCCGGCCATTTACTCAACAGTCATGCCCAAATATTTCATTCTTACTTGCTTACTTTTTCCGTTTATTTCATTTATTATTTTACTGGCCGTGTGCCAGTACTATAAAAAATTTTGTTTTTCTGAGGAGGAGACAGTGATGAATTGGCCGCGCTCACAACAAACTGATAGTGTGAAATCCTCGGAAAAAATCCCGCGGTTGTCGGTCAGTAAAATAATAAGGAGTAAATGGTAAATGGCCGACGCGCTTGCAAACCGCTTTTGTCCCATTGAACTAGTGCTCAGGCGCCCACGCGGTTTTTGTGACGTCATCAGAATGAATGCAAAAATACGCGATTCTGATTGGTCCATTTGTACCAAGTGATCAAAATACTCGATTCTGATTGGTTACACGCTATATAACCACACTATTACTACTAAAGCCACCCGGGAAACCTGATAGGGGAAAAAGAAAGCCCAAGCAAACAAAGAAACGGTTCAACTGTAAAAATTGTGGACAAAATCGTGAGCCCCAGAAATGTCCAGCATGTAATCAGATTTGCCACAAATGTCAGAAAAGAAACCATTGTGCATAAATGTGCCTTTCAAAGCCAAGGGACAGCTCTAAACTAGTAGACGAATGCAAGTTGGATGATTCAGAAAAGGGTAAATTCTTCATTAGTGTGTTAGGAACTAATTCATGTAAACAGAAAGACTGGATACAAAATGTGGTCATCAATTATCTCCAGCTGAACATGAAATTGGACACTGGTGCCCAATGTAATGTTTTTCCAGTTCCTCAAGAAGTCTCTGGCCGAAAGAAGAGATTTTATAAAGATGAATGCACTATGCTTAGGCTTTCTGAAATGGGGACACATGAAAAGAGTTTGTAGAAGATTAGTTTGCAAAACTTGCAATGGCTTCCACCCAACTTCCCTTCACAGCGATCCTGTTCCCATTGAGACCAAGTGAAATATTCATCCAAGAAATACCCCAGAGGCAACCTCACACCATGTTAACCTTTGCAATATGAAGAATGTAAAGCTATCCTGCATGCATTCCCTCATAGTTCCCGTATGGATACATCATAGAAAGGATATCAGCAAGCAGTTGCTTATCTGTACCCTTTTGGACGAGCAGTTTGATGCTTGTTTTGTGAAGGAAAATCTTCTAATAGGATCAGGTGTGAACGGACCCAAAGTCAAACTGAAGCTATCAACAGTCCTTTCAGAGAAGGTTATCAAAAGCCAGAGGATCAGAGGCTTTGTTGTACATGGCTATAACAAAGATGTAGAAATTCGTCTGCCCAAAAGCTACTCAAGATCCTCTATACCAGCTAGGAAGAATCATCCCAAGACCTGAATCTGCTCTGATCTGGCCTCATCTTCAGAATATTTCAGAGATCATGCCCTTAAACAAAGACGTGGGAGTTGGACTTCTGATTGACCTCAACTGCTCTTGAGCAATTACGGCACTGGAGGTATGCCAGGAAAGGGAGATGATCCACATGCTAAGAGAACAGCCCTTGGATGGGGAATCATTGGTGCTATAAGATCATTGAGGGAATAGGATTCTGAAATTGAGATTGACATTGCATGAAACCGCATCATTACCTGTGAGGTTCAAGCAACACCAAACAGAGAGATGTGCCACTTTCCATTCAAAACACAAGTTAAAGAAATGATCAGCCCTAGCGATGTGTCCAAGATGTTTACTCTCAACTTTAACAAACTTCAAGCTCACAAGAAACCCTGTCCGTTGAAGACAGAGCTTTCTGAGAATAGTGCATGAAGGAATCCATCAATTGTCAGACGACTATTATGACATGCCACTGCCTTTGTAAAATGAAAATTTGGAGCTGCCAAATAACAAGGAGCTAGCCCTAAGTTGCCTTAAAAAGTTAAGATGAAGGTTGTGAAGTGACGACCAGTTCAGAAAGGACTACTGCAGCTTCATGAAGGACATCATATCTAATGGTTATGCAGAGAGAGTTCCCATTGATGAAATATTGACAACTACCAAACAAGTGTGGTACATTCCACATCATGGAGGTTATCATAAGAAGATACTGGGAAAGAAAAGAGTTGTGTTTGACTGCAGTGCACTATGCGATTGTCAATTTCTGAATCAAGAACTATTCCAGGGCTCAGTCTATTGACCTATTGTCTATTGGTCCAGAGCTATTGAATGTGCCCTGGGTGTTTGTTGGTGCATAGAATCTGACACACTCCAGTTCAGGATCACCTTACCAGATAGACCTCTATCAAGAAGGGGAATCCTGTAAACTGTCAGTTCAGTATTTGACCCCCTTGGCTTCGTTGCTCCATTCATTTTGGTAGGGAAGCAGATCCTGCAAGAGCTGTGCTGTGATAGTGTAGGCTGGGATGATGCAGTTCCTGATGACTTGCGACCCAAATGGGAGAAGTGGAGAGCAGAACTTCCCATTTTAGAAAGACTCAGAGTACCAAGATGTTACAAGCCTCAAGAGTTTGATGAAGTTAAGAACGTAGAGCTGCACCATTTCCTGGACACCTGTCAGAATGGCAATGGGCAGTGTTCCTACATGTCATTGGTTGATGACATGAACTGCATCCATTGCTCTATGGTGATGGGAAAGTCATGGGTAATGCCCCTTAAGCCAGTGACTGCACCCAGACTAAAACAGACTGCTGCCATCGTCTCATCGAAGATCAGTCACATGCTGCAGAAGGAGTACACAAAGATACAAGAAATTTTCTAGACCAACAGTAAGATGGTGTTGGGCTACATTGATGATGACACCAGAAGATTCCAGGTCTTCATTGGCAATTGTGTCTGAAGAGACCTGACCTGGCTGCTAGGGCCTAGGAACTATCATGACTGCTGACCAGCTCAACGGAGTCAGCCATTTCGTGTTTACCCTCTTGTTACATTCAAGGAAATATGTATTTCTCTATCTACATTGGATCGGAACTCTACTTACTGATTTATTATTGTAAGTTAGCCATCTTACATTGCATATCATCTCTAGGTATATGCATCGTTTTTATTGTGAGCTTATAAGGACTGTATTTTAGTATAGTCCGGTTGTTATTTATATCATAGGACTCCTTCATTGTTTGATTAAAACCATGTCAAGCAATGAGGAGTGTATTTCTTCATGAAGGAGTCATAGTCATTGTTCAATGTACCGTATTCGACTGCATGTTTGCAACAGGGGTGTCTCAGAGGTGCTTGCCATCGCTCTGCTCAACAATCACGGACTAGCTCACAAAATTCTTACATTTCCCACACCTCCTGCACTGCCCCAGGCCCAGGCATCACAAGGCTCAAAACTCGAACAGCCAACAATTGATGTTGGCATTTCCATAGAGGAGTAGAACATCTTTGTTTGCAGGTGGGAAGTATTCCAATCAGGATCTGACATGGACGGCCCATCTACCCCGTCCCAATTGTTCCAATGTGTAGGACCTACACTTGGCGACAGCCTACTAAAGGCCAACTCACACGTCACCTCGCAGCCACTCAAAGACCTTCTCCTTGCCATGCGTTCACCAGCGGTGATCCCGGTAGCCACCTATGTCTTATGCACCAAACTTCTTCAGATGCACCAAGAATGGGATGAAGCGTTCTGCACCTTTTCCACACAAGTATGTGCAAAATGCCCTACTCACGTCAAACCTTTCAGCACTGTCAGCCTTCCAATGCTACGAGAAGACCCAGACCAGTCCTACCCTTACCCCATCCCAAGTGGATCAGAATAGAGAAGCCACATGCCCTGAATGTATGGGCTCCTTCAAGGTCTTTACATAATGAACATGTGGGTGGAATACGAAACTGCACCAGATATGCATAAATTGCTACAGGGTGCGACGATGCAAGATACGCCCACAACTTGCCACTGTTCAGGCCATCAAGTCAGAGCCTATTTCTCAAGTGACAGTGATACACCATTCATGAGCATCTGCACGCCACAGAAACAATGAAAGTGCAAGCTGCATGACGAACAGAACCACGCCACTAAAGGTGAATGGTGGCAGGCCCAACTCAAAGACCACCCAACACCTGAAGGCACACAGAACAATAGTGGGACGAACCGCCTCAATGCGACACCCGCACCCCTGTCAACCAATGCCAATCGGTTCATCAACAATGGCCGTGAAGGACTACAAACTTCCAGTCATGCCACGTGCTCATGTCCCCAGTGAACAGCCCCACCATTACGTCCTGCTGAGCTGCCATTTCCTTGCATCCCAGAAAACAACAAACGGATGAAAACCTGGCTCCTCGAGAGATACACATCATCAACCTTCAATACCTGCCCTCACCGGGCATTGCCATACATGGATGGCCCACCTATTGAAAAACATGTGAACCCCACTGCCACACCAAAGGCATTGCATACTCCAGCAACCATACCCATCTACTAGCAAAAGAAAGTGTATGAGGACCTCCTCTGCGACGAAGCACTTGGAGTAGTTGAATGCATTCCATACAGAGAACCAGTGACATGGTGCCACCGTCTGGTGGTCAACAGGAAACACAACAGTTCTCCCCGTTGGACAGTGGACCTCTCCTCTCTCAATAAGTTCTACCAACATGAAATGTTTGCCATGGAATTGGCTTTTTACCTAGCCCGTCAAGTACCAAAGGACACTTGGAAGACAGTGACTGACACCTGGAATGGCTATAACAACGTCCCGCTGGGCACATCTGCTCATCATCTGAAAACATTCATCACACCTTTTGGTTGCTGGCGCTATAATAGCACTGATGGCTACAATCGGCAATTCGATGCCATCCTTTCAGAGTTTGAACGAAAGGAGCATTGCATAGAAGACACCATCCACTACGACACAGATTTAAAACATCATTGGTGGAGGACCATCGACTTTCTCACTTGGGTAGGACAGTCTGGCATTGTATTAAACACAGATAAGTTCCAATTAGCCCAAAAGTCAACTTTGCAGGCTTCAGGCTATCGGACACAACAATCAAACCCCTCCCAAAGTACTTTGATGCCATCAGGGACTTCCCCACCCCAGCATCCAAAACAGACATCAGAAGCTAGTTGGCCTTGTCAACCAAGTGACAAACTACACACAACTGCATGATACTATGGCACCTTTCAAGCCGTTCTTGAGCCCACACCACAAGTTCGCATGGTCCCCTGAGTTGGAAGTGGCCTTCCAAACATCCAAAAAGAGCATCATCGAAGGAGGGTCTGGATGGGGTTTAGTGTCAAGTGTTATTTGGCCGTTTTTTTTAATGTTTAGTGTTGAAATGGGTAAAATTTTAATGTTAAGCGTTTAAAAAAAGTTTAGTGTTAAGTGTTAAAAGGTATTAGAACAGCGATTTCACTCAATAAAGGTCAATAAAAGTTTTACAGAGAAAGCAATAATATTAGAAAAAAGGACTAAGATTTGTTCAAACTTAGCTCTTATGATAAAGGCGTGCAAACTAGAAACAAAAGGAGAAGAGTCTGCGCAGAACTAACCGAACTGGTCAGCATGCATACTTTGTACTCATGCGCATAAGTTCTGTAGACATTCTGTGGTCAGCGGTTTTTCAGCAGACTTCTGCATGCAAAATGGCCGCCTCGTCCGCATCGGCAGGAATTGCGGAAGTATTGATCAGCTTTTATAGATGTGGCGAGGAAGATGCTTTTGAGAGACATCGCAGTAGAATTCCAGTCGGTATAGACCAAAGAAATCTAACGGATGCCAGGAAGCATATGATCAACTTTCTTGGTATTTCGCAAATGGCTACGTCGCTGGGTATGGGAAATTTCGAGCTGAAACTGTACCGGCTGGCCAGGAGTGCTCACGGGAAAACGAAGAATTTACGTATCCTTACGCAACAACAGTGGGAGATGGAAGTGCCACTCCTTGTTTCTGACAAAACCCAAAGTGAACTCAACAGCAAGTAGACAACTGATCTGTCGAATTCATAAAGTGCAGGAAAAAGTTTTGAACTAATGATAAATATAACCACAACATATGTATTAGAAAATTGGGGGTTACAAATTATCCTTATTCGATCTTAGAAAAGGATAATTACTTTGAAGGTTATAAGTATGAAATACTAAAGTAAAATTTCCTCTTTTTCATCTTTTTTAAGTACATGTGGTACAGAAAATAATTAATTGGTCAGACAAGAAAATGGTGCTTGTACCGGGTGTGAAGCAAACTCCTAAAGAACCTCTTGGTACTTCAACAAGTTCTTCAGAAGATAAAGATCCAGAAATTGCCATCATAGACAATGAGCCTGGAGCATCAGATTCTGCAAGAAATAGAAGTAGGAAAAGAAGACAAGAATGTCTGGAAGATAAAGAACTAGTTCAAAATATTTTGCAAGACAATAAAGTTGTGAGAAATGTGCGTCAGAGGCATGAATTAGATGAGCTTCAAGCAGGTAAATTTTAATGAAATAGGTGGTTTTTGAATTTCTACTTTTACTTGTACTTTTACCTTTACTTATGTGTTTACTTTTATCTCGCTTAGACTTAGGGAAGCGTGCTGGAAGCTCAGCTCTTAATGAGGTGAAATTTACTTGTGGAGTCTGCAAGAAACCGTATTTTATCAGTACTAAGTCCAGCAGAACCACCCAAGGGAAGGTCAATTACTTCAAAATCAGTAAGTTTAAACAAATATTTTTAATTTACCAATATCATTACGGCAGATCACATGTTTCAGTACTCAGAATAAGAAAAAATAATAATTCCGAGTGTATTTAGGTGATAGTAACTCTGGTCTTTTGTATTCAGCTGATCTTTTAAAAGACTAATGAATGTTTATAATTAAGTTGAACTTCCCTTATCACTTTTTCAATAATCCCCATCGTGGAGAAATGTAAACCTAGGAATACACTGTTCACCTTTGCTAAAAATTTGTCCTTTGTAGCACATTTCAATAAGTGCCAAAGAAATTACGAGAAAGCACAGCGTTTAGTGAAAAACAACCACACCCTGGACAGCCTTTGGAAAAAAGGAAATTGTGAACGACTTTCTTCAGCATCAAGCAGCAATTCCATGTCAAAAGATGAGCAGGAGGACTTTACTGGTGCTGATGCCATAGAAACAGGCTCTGACAAGTAAAAACCTTACTGAAGAATTTATTGTTGTATAAAAGAACTTTTTTTTAGATGAAAATCTAGATTATTATAGAACTCATGCATAGACATGTCATTACCATGTACCAATAGATAATATTTGTTGTACACACAAAGATTGTTTAGCTTTTTCCTTAGATCTCAAAACCAATGTCTTTGACCAGCATTTGTAGTACTGCTGATAGAGTCTTAATGCATAGTTTTTGTTGATATTTTGAACTTAATGAAATAAAGCAGTTTATGTTTTTCAAATTGATGTTTGCACGTGTGTTTCATGTGTAAGAAGAAAATCATATTTTGCCAAAATATAATTGCATGGCAGTTAGCAAATGGTGGAACTACTAAAAACAATTGGCATTTGTATCATGATACCAAAAATCCATTACAAAGTTTAATATCTGGAGTATTCTCCATTGCTTGTAGTGTCCCAATGTTATATATGTTCTTCTTTGTTCCCCTTTTGAAATTCCTGATACTGGCTGATACTGTGAACACAATGAACAATGACCAGAAATGAATCTATATGTTGCGAAAACTATAATACATGTATGTGATAATTTCCTTATACAGTGATAGTGTTTACCTAAACGAAGATTTGGAAGAATCCGCAGACTTGTCTCAAAGCCATGATGAGACTGTCAGTTCATGTATTGAATCATGGGATGAAGAAACACATTGTGCTTTTGATGAAGCTGGCTATGTTGACCAGAAAGATTCAACACAGGATCCGGAGGGTCATGTGATAAGCGATGCGAACGTGGATGATGACTTGACATGTTTAACTTGTGAGTGTTTATGTAACTAGAAAGATGGAGGACAGATGGTCCATTTGTGTTTGATCTTGTAGTTTCTATTGGCTCCAACTCTAAGCTTGCGAGTTTTGTTGAGGTTGCTTACGTAATGGGGAAATGTTGTTGCACTATAATTTATGAGAATTGACAAATTGTTAGCATTGGTCTGTGTGTGGTCTTTGCGCATTTAGACGTTTGTGTACGTTTATTCTTCTAGGTGTGTGGAGAATGCCCATTCAGTTGCTATTAAACTCAACCAACTTCTTGAGAAAGGAAAGATCCCGGAAGACTGTCTCTACTACAAATTTATTGACAACACTACATCTTTCGCTCCAGTTGATCCTAAGTCTGCTTCAGATTTCACATGGGACCGAGATGTGTGCGAGTTTTTTGACACTATCAAGTATCTCGGAGGTAGTCGGACACGAAATTTTGTGAGAGGGCCTGGTTTCTTTGGAACTGGGAGAGGGGGACTGAAAGAATTCAACACATTTTCTGATTTCAATCTTTGCGGTCCGTCAACAAATTCGTCAAAACGCTTTCAAGCTGGTTATACTACAGCCAGTGGGGTGATAAAACCGCATCTATTGTCCTTGTATTCCTTTGCCTTCAATCGACAAGCTGATTTGCCAGCGCTTGTTTCTACAGACAAGTTAAACATTATACCATTGTCACAAGCTATTGATGGAACTGCATTAAAACCTGGCCTGGAATATGATTCACTTCAGAAAATGGTGGTTGGGCTAACAACTCAAATAGACCAAAATAATTTCAGCAGCAACTCCATTTCTGATCCTGAGGAAATAAAAAAAAAGCTCTTAACAAGCGCCGAAGTGGTCGTAGGTACATCACTGGACAACGGCTCATCAATTCCAGTTGGTGTGTACTATCGCCCCAAATCAGTAACTGGTGAAGAAATCCTCAAATCTATACAAGACACAGCTTAGACCTTGCAAACTTGCCAAATGTGTTTGAAGCTCCAGGCGTCTGTAAGTCAAATTGTATCAAATGACATGCCCTCTTGCTTTAGCAGCTGTGATGAGTGTCTTAAGCTCAAATCTGTTTGCTCAGCCTGTAAACAAAATGGCCAGGTCTCACACATTCCTTCCTTAAGGGCTTGTAACCGGTGTTTAGAAAAAGGACTAAAGTGTAACAGGTTTCTTGCTGCAACGGTAATTACCGATTGTGAAGAGTGTAACAAGAAGGCGTTGTCAAATCTACACTCTATGGCCGAAGATGGTACATTACCTATTGAACTTTCGCTTCTTGTCGCCCTGCCAGATGTGGTTCATCTTGGCAAGAGTATGAAATGCAGCTGGGCCAACTGGTTCATTGATCTTGAGGGCGCGAAGAGTAGTCTAGTTCTAATTCGAACACTCCGCGATTCTGCTGGCCCTGATGTACATAAGAAGTTACGAAAAATGCTGACCCTGGACTGCGTAAGGAATAAAGATCGGATGGCTGTAGAACCTATCGTGCGCCTTACTAGAACCTCGGTACTAGAGGTACTGAGAGGAATAAGTTTGGTCGTCCACACAATAGTTCCAGAAAAGTATCGCTTTTGGAAATCCAATCAGAGTGGGATATGCAAAAGACCCATTGCGATTGAAAGTGGGGCTCAAGGAAAAGTGCTTGTGTTAGACTATGACTTCGAATCTCAAGAGGCTCGTCTCGTGGAATTACGTTTGCATCAACCAGTTGATGTTCACGTTCAGAAAGAGACATTCAAGGATGCAAGGGACCTTTGTTTTAGCAGTGGTATAGTTTTCGTTTCTGAAAGAGGATCTGGGGCAATCCGTGTTATTGACTTGGAAGGCAAAGTACGTTTAAAGCCGGAGGGCCTGAAATCGCGAGCAGAACTACTTTCACAGCTGAGTCGTTTTAGTTTATCACAGGATGGCACAGTGCCAATTCTTCGGAAGCGACTCGCAACACATTTAAAAGCTTTAGCTGCACAAGTTAAGAACCCAGAAATCATCCAGCTTAACACGCCTTTAGTAAAACCAACGTCAATTTGTGTGGCGAGTACAGACATCCTTTTGTGTGCGGATGACGAGCACCAAAGGATTATTCAGTTGGAAGTAAGCTGCAATGGAGTTGCTGTCGTTGGTACTAGCATGCGAGAAATACATTATCCCGATGGCGTTTCCAGTATTGAATCTCTTTGTGTGTGGAGAGGGTCTGCATACTTGGCTGCATCTGGTAATGCAGGTGGGTTATACGATTGTGACCTGGCAAATTCAAACGTCAAACAGCTCCTGCAGAATTCGTCTGATTCATGCAGTGAAATCAAGAGGCTGTGTCATTATGGCGACGTAATTGTGTTCACTGACATCGTGGATAGGAAAGTCAAGACCTTCGATCCGAAAACCTCAACTGTTAAAACATTGATGGGCACTGGAAAAGAAGGAACTAATGATGGAACTGGTGAAACCTGTACCTTTGCGCAAGTCCACGGAATATGCAGTTTCCAGAATACTATATTGGTGTCGGACGTAGCTGCTGGAACGGTAAAAATAGTTTCACCGCTTACTGGGACTGTCCTTTCTTCAAGCCCTTGGGAAGCTGTACGACAGTTTTGGAATTGGTGCTCATACCATAGACGCAGTATCACTATCCCTTCAAGATGCTGTGAACAATGTTTCATCAGTGAACGAATATGTTAAAAGCACAGTTGCTACAGTTAAACAGCACTACAACATGAAAGAAGCAGCAGCAACAAATGGTCCCCAAGGAACTGTGTCAAAGAAATCTCAAGTCTCGTTAGAACTCCTTGAACAAGGTATGGCATGACTGCAAAATAACTTGAAGAACATAAATGAGGATTATGTTGGTGACGTTGACCTCCGTACATTACTGACCACTATAGTTGAAAACTTTCATGCAGTCTCCCACTTCAAAAACGAGACTTTTACAGCTTTACAGTATGCTCGAGACTTTGGAACAATTGCAAAAGAATCATTAAAAAGAACAACAAAATGGAGTGCCAAATACATTACACATGACAAATCGTTTTATCCAGTTCCAACATCTAGTATGGAGTTGGCAGATGTTGAAGTGATGAAGTCTCCAACAGCTGCAAGGATAGATCCTCTAATTGAAGTAGCGATGAAGGAGTTGGTGGATAAATTTCGTCCCGTGAGGCAGAGAACAGTGCGCAGTGAAACCACAAAAGACAAAGCCGGAGCTCTCCCACCAGCAGTGTATTACACTCAACCTCCTCATACCAAAGTAATGTTCCACAACGACCCAACTGTTGAAGGAGAAGTAATGGAACAAATTACTCCGCATATCATAGATGACGATGGGGACTCGCACGCACCCAGTATCACGTTTGTGGATGATAGCACTATTGAAATAGTTGCTGTTGTTGAAGTGCCAGATCAAGAGGATGAATACGACACTGACTCAGGCACCGACGTGGATGATGACGATCATGACTCCTACCCCCACACAACAACACTCACCAGGTCCGGGCGCGCCATTCGCGCTCATTTTCGCCTTGACTTGTAGAGTTTGCACTTTTGGGTCTGCGCATATACATTACCTTGTGATGAATCTGTGATCAAGAGTTAATTGCATAACAACCCGTAAATAGCGCCACCTTGGACCCTGGAAAGCAAACGATGAAGAGGTAGACCTAAAGAGACTTGGAGACAAACCGTAAAGAAGGAAAGGGGGAGTTTAGATTCAAGGCTTGCTTGCTGCTAATACATGTGGTAAGAAACAAGAGGATGGCCAGTGAGGATGCAACAGCCTTTTCCTGGTAAGTAAGAGGAGCATGATGATGATTAAATAAACAAATTGTTCAAATGAAAGTTTGCGAAAGTGTGATAACGACAGAGGAAAATTTTAATTGTTAAGCATAATGTACCCTTCTGCAGAGAAATAGTCTCCAATGATTTTCCATGATAGAGACATAAACAATGAACAACACAAAATTGCAATCAAAATGACACAGTATGTAAATCAATTGTAGCTGATTCCATATTGAATGCCCGCGTTTATCGTTATCAGTATCTGGCGCATTTTTTAGCCGTTTCTCGTTACATTTGTATCAATTTTAGTGTTTCAGAGGATTTTTTAGTGTTAGATGTTAAACAGCCCAAAATTTTAATGTTTGATGTTATAGAAGGTAAAATTTTAGTGTTTAGTGTTTTCGAGATACCCCCATCCAGACCCTCTTGAAGCTATTCGTGAGGGTGTGGAGATCTTCAACTTGAAAAGATGTACTTGCCTCTGCCCCAATTTGTCCAGCCGAGGCATAGGGTACTTCCTGCTTCAACAACATTGCACTGCCCCTCTGGAGTACCCAATTGTTGCCAGGGTGGATGGAAGATCACCCTTGCGGGCTCATGGTTCCTCTCCTCTGAAGAGAAGCAATACACAGCTATCGAAGGAGAAGCCCTTGCAGTGGTGTGGGCTCTTGAGCAAACATTATATTTCACCCAAGGATGTGACAATCTCATTGTCATTACTGACCACAAACTGCTGGTGAAAATCTCTGGCGATCGGACTCTTGATGAGATTTCAAATTCAGGATTCTTCAGACTAAAGCAGAAGACCCTACCATGGCACTTCTACATCGTACACCGCCACAGACAATGCAATCAAACCACTGATGCCACCTCCAGACACCCTTCTCCATCAGGCTCTGTAAAAGATTTCACACTTGGGACTCCAAGCAACCCCAACATGGCTGAGTTAGCACTGATGGCTACCATTTGCAGCCATGCTGAAGAAGCCACTAATATCCACTGGTCCCTGATTGCTGATGCGACTGCCCGAGATAAATCTTTAAGCCACATCCTCACTCTGCTCGAGACTCAGGGTAACATAGCCAGCAGTGACCCATGTCTGTACATCAATCTATTCACAAGACGGTGTACTGATGTACAACGACCGTGTTGTGGTACCAGAATCCCTCTGCCACAATGTCCTACAGCATCTTCACTCAATGGAACAACGCACAAGGGCTATTGTCTACTGGCCTGGTATGTCGAAGGACATTCAAGAGACAAGAAACAGATATGCCAAATGCAACTGCAATGCGCCATCACAAGCAGCCACACCACCAAAACCCTCCACACCCCCATCCACTCCATTTGACAAAATCTTTGCCGACTTCTTTGATTACAGTGGCCCCCATTACCTAATTGTGGGAGATCACCTCTCAGGATGGGTAGAAGTGCTAAGCTCTACCTCAGGAACTAACCTAGGAGGATCCCCTGGCCTGGTCGGTCACTTACCCAAGTTTTTCACCACCTTCAGTGTACTAGAAGAACTCTGGAGCGATAGTGGCCCATAATTCACAACATCAATCACAGAGAACTTCCTCCAGTCTTGGAATGTGCAACATCGTGTGTCATGTGCAACATCGTGTGTCATCCGCAGCCTCACCCTTATCCAATGGTAGAGCCAAAGTAGCCGTTAAAGCTGCTAAGAGGCTCTTGATATCTAATACTGGCCCAATGGGAAGCCTAGACCAGGACCGCTTCCTCCAAACAATCCTGCAGCTTCGTAACACCCCCAGCCGCAACTGCAACCTCTCACCTGCTGAAATCATCTTTGGATGCCCCCAATGGGTCTCACTCTCATTCGTTAACCACTTGCAGAAATTCTCAAACCTACATGTCCGACCACTTTGGCACAACACATGGACTGCAAAGGAAGAAGCTCTACAGACCAGGATCTCCTAAACCACCAAGAGTTTATGACCTCACTCGTGTCCGCTTCGACCATTGGCCACTAGCGACCGGGTGTTCCTGCAGAACCAACAGGGCCTCCACTCCAACAAGTGGGATAGGTCAGGACTGGTTGTAGAGTCAATGGGCAACAACCAGTACAGGGCAGTACAGGGTGAAAGTAGACAGATCACAACGACTGACACTAAGAAACCGCCGCTTCTTGCAAGTGTACACGCTGATTGCCAACGAACTACAACCTGCCATGACATCACCACCTCTCTACAGCGCGCTGGGACCTGTGAAGGCAGCACCAGCACCCTGTGAAGACTGCACACGCAACATCTCTCCCCTGCCGCCTACAACCATAGAGCTACACCCCACACAGATACCCATACTTGACCCGCCACTTGACAGGGCAGATTCTGGAGCAACAATGCAAGAACCACAGCCCCTCTCTTTTCGCCTCAACACGGCCACCCGCACCGTGAATGGCGACCACTGAAACTCTATGAACCCAGGCCAATGGATAGAACACTGAGTCCAGCAACCCCCATCAGGTTCCTGGACTAGGGGGGATGAAGAGACTTGACCTGGCTGCCAGGGCCTAGGAACTATCATAACCACTGACCGGCTCAAGGGAGTCCGCCACTTTGTGTTAACATTCCTGTTACATTCAAGGAAATATGTATTTCTCTATTTACGTCGGATCTGAACTCTACTTACCACTTTATTATTGTAGGTTAGCCATCTTACATTGCATATAGAGACTGTATTTTAGTATAGTCCGGTTGTTATTTGTATTGTAGGACTCCTACATCGTTGTATAATTAAAACCGTGTCAAGCAACAAGGAGTGTATTTCTTCAGTGTCTAGGAAATACAAGAGCAAACATTCTCTAAACAGTGGCACTATGTTGGAACAAAATCTAATCCTGCAGATATCACCTACTGTGGTGCTGGGGCCCAAAAGCTAACCAACAACCCTTTGTGGTGGAATGGGCCAGGTTTTCTCTGGAACTCACTTAAGGACTAGGATTCTGTAGACAACATCCCCTCAATCCCTCCTAGGGATCTGGAAGTCAAGAACGTTTCTGTAAGAGCAACCCAGATCCAAGAACCAAAGCTATACTCTCTATTGGAGTGCCTGATCTAGTTCTCCAACTGGCATCAAGTAAAGAGAGCAATTGCCGTCTGTCTCCAATTTCAAGAAAGGTTCCAGAAGACAGCTGTTAGTGAACCACAAGTTAGGGGACAGAACATATTGGAGAGAAATGAAGGGATGGCTAGATGCAAGCCAGTTGATGTCCAGGAACTAGAACATGCTGAGCTACAAATTATCAAGATAATACAGAATGAAGCCTTCCTAAATGAAATTCAAATGCTGAAGGATACTAAAACCAAATTACAAGCCACCAACAAAGATCCTACCAACGAAAGGACGAAGACGACGATGGATAAAAACGATGGATTCCTATGATAGACATTGTATTTGCACATTGTGTTTGCTGCATGTAGATTCATCCTTTTCAGCTTCTGTAAATTGGTACAGTGCGAGCTGAAAGCTGGAATCTGGCCATGTTGACCAGTGTTGAAGCAGAACCAGATTCATCCCTAGCTGGATTAGTACAACTGGGAGTGAGCTTGCTCGTTGCTTTTGAAAATGCAGAGGAAGGGTAGGAAGAGAGCAAGAAGCTCTAAGACAATAGCAAAGGAAAAGTTTCCAATCAGGGAACTTGCCCGTAGGTGGAAAGTGCTCAAAGAGGAATTTATTTCAAACTGCAAAGTCTACTCAATGGAAAGTTCAAAGCTGAAAAAGCTGAAAAGAAAGGTAAGGAAAAGTAACTTTGCTCATATGTATTATTTTGATAAATAACTACTGATTTTTGTTCATTTTTTTGATAAATGGTGTTGATAATATTTATATAGGTGTTTATTAATTTTTACTAAAGATATTAAACTAGGAACTGCAAATATAAACAACAAAAGTTGTGATCCAAAATGTGCCTCAGCTTTACTGAGTTCAGTATCTTATGTGATTTTTCTCAAGTTGCAAATTGTTTAAATTTTAGCCCAGTCTCATACATTGATGTATGAATTTTCTGACTCAAGTTCTTTTCAGGATTTTGCTATTCTATTTATCTTAGGGTTATCTTTAGGTTCATGTCAAGTGTTTGCTTGCCAAAGATCTTGCCCTATGAGGAATTGATAACTTTTGTCAAAAGCATTGATGTTGGAAATGTTAATGATTTCAAACATTTTTGCTATGATTTAGATGCAGATGAAGTTGTGGAATGGTCATATAGAGAGCTACAACCATTTCTGTCGCAGCTTGTTGATATGTATATTTGCTTAGATAAGACTAGTCAATCCTTGTGTCATTTTGGATCCGAACCGTATCACTTAAGAGTAGCTCTAGGTGCTGATGGTGCCCCCTTCGGCAAAGATGACGAGGCCACTTCTTGGCTTGTATCATTCCTTAATGAAGGTCAGCAAATTGCAAGTGAAACTGACAACTTTATTCTTGCAGGAGCAAATTGTAGTGAATCTCACCTCTCAATGCAGCACTGTGCACGAAAGCTTGTTTCTGATGTGGGTGACATAGACTGTCATAGATTGTAAGACTTTTTACCTGCCAGTTAGCAAAACTTCAGCTAAGTTTACTTGAGTTAATTCCCTCTGACATGAAGTGGGCCTCCACATTTAGTGGAGAACTAGCAAACTCAGCATTTTACTTTTCTCCATTTGGCAATGTTAACAATGACAACAAGTCCATAGTCAATGCTAGTTTGGGTCCATCTGAACAATGCCTATGGAAGCCATGGGTGTACGAAGAGAGGCTTCAGGTAGCAACAAAGGTTGAAGCAAAAAGGAAAGAGTTGGGTCAAACAAGAGTTGCCAAGTCTACAAAAAGAACTAAGTTGTTGGATTATATAAGAAGTCTAAATTCCTGTCAAGAAATTACTCCCCTTTTGGGTCCCCTGGTTGACAAGATTTTTGCTGAGCCTCTGCATAATTCACACAATGCATGTCAGCAATTACATGAGCTTATGCTTGTCCATGCCAATGACAATAGCAAGCTCGCACCCAATTGTACTAATCCAGTTAGGGATGTGCCGGGATGTGCTTTAGCCTCCCGTCTTACCACTCTGAAAGGAATTGGGGCTAGTAGATTGTACAAGAAGGTTAAAAAGTGGTGCTCCCAGGGACAGAAGGGATCCCTCTCCTATTGCTTCACAGGGAAAGAGATGAAAAAGTTCTGCCACAATTTTATGTCTATCCTAAAGGCAATTTTGCGTGAGGACGACAGTCCTCAGCAACAGCTCCAAATTTGCACATTTGCATTCATTGGCCTTCAGCTAAGAGACGCTATCAGCCGGTTTAGTCGTGTCACAATAGCTGAGGGTGTCTTGCAGGAAGTCAAAGACCACAGACCTCCTGTATAGGAAACTTGGCTTAGGGTTAGGAATTAATACTATGCAAGGGAGGGAGGCTAAACAATTTCTGTGAAATTGACAAGCTTTAGGAAAAGTCTCAAAAACAAATACATGTTCTATATAAGGGGAAAGGGTCAAAAACCATTGATGTCACATATCCCTGTTGGATATTTGGGGAAAGTCCTTCCCCCCCTAACTCCTAGTAACAATATTCTATCTGATTCATTCATCTTGAAATTTTACATACTGAAACTTATCAAACAGCTGATTATGCTTATGTGCTGTACTTAACATGGTTTCAAAAAGTTATTTGAATAAAATACTTTTAAATGTGTATTCATGTGCTGTATTTTACATGGTCTTTAAGAGTTATTTGAATAAAACAATTTCAACCATGTGTTCATGAACTGTACTTTTCATGGTTTGAGTTAATTAGTTAATTAAACTGAACAAAATGATTGATGACAAGGATTGAATACCTAAATAAACAGCCAACAGTTTCTTGCATTTAGCTGACATAATTATGGAAATTATGCCAATTATTTCTAGCACTGTTTTTTGCTGATCTCAGCAAACGGTACCGTTATTCTTTATGCCAGAGAGTGCTGAGGAACTCCCAGTCTATTGTAATGTCCATACCCGAGGCTGATTTTCATAATTTCAGAGTTTTTTCAATATGTAAACTTAGCTGGATAGTCACCAGTGACAATCACCTGGCTAAAGGAACCATCTTTTTCCTTTTTGAGGAGGACATCGCTCTCATGGATTGTTCCTTTTCGATATTTATTTGCCAGTGAGAGAAAGAGACCCTTCATCTTTCCCACATCCGTGATGTGTATCTCATGGACAGCACATGCGTTCCTGACAACCACACCACCAGCAACAGGAGCTAAAGCAACAACCTTGAAACAATCACACACCTCCAATGGTAAATTCCATGAGAAATTGACAGTCCATGGCTGGGAAGCATGCGTTTTTCGCTTCATTTTTCTCAGCATTCTGATGTGCCAAAAAGCAACAATCCTTGCCAACATTCTTGTGGGCTGAGCTAAATGAAATTTGAAAGCCCTTTCACTGTCGAACATGTGTTTCTTGATGACTGCTCTACTCAACACTAAAAGCTCGCCCCCAATTTCTGTTGCTAAAGCTTTGTCTTCACTAGAATTCTTGTAATCATTCACAGCTTCATGGAGTTTTACTAAAAGGGCTGCCATATTGAAAGTACCATTTGTACAGAGATCGCTGACCAGTTTCTTACGGGCTCACTGTTATTGAAATGGCACGATTTGGCAAGCTGCCAGCCCGGCGTTGTAGCTTTGTTGCGCTTAAGATATTTGTGTTGTTTTGATTTATCTATATTAATGCCCCACCTGTTCGAGTTTGTATTTCAGTTTTTACAAGCTTTCCAGTGATTAATTAACCCGTTGAGATTGACAGACACTTGGAGGTTCTGTTAATATGACATTTCCCCAACACGGTGTTGTTCAAGTATGATTTTATTTATGTCAGCATCCACCCCATCACAATATTCCTTCAACAAAGTGCTTCAAATGTATTGTAACGCAAGCTATTCCCCAAGGGTCCCCCCTAAGTGACCTTACCTTTGGGGTCACGTGACTCATCGGTAGACCATGTGCTAACATAGTAGTGTTGTGTTTATTAAAAAGCAGTTTTGACGCCATGTTTACTGTGATTTGTGGCGTTACATTGGTGGCAGCGGTGAAAAACCTCAAACTTAACAGCTACCTGGGATCAATGGAGTTATATTGATGGTTTGTGTGACCGAATTTCGACGTCTTGTGTGGTTCCGTGTGGAAATTTTGATTGTGTGTTTGCTCGCGTGGTCTCGTCCATTTGCAATGGCGGAAAACTCAATCGTGGATTCAGGAGTCAAAGGTATGAGTTGTTCGACGCCAGTCAACCCTTTTAAACCAACCAACCCGTTTACACCAGCGTCTGATTCATCAATGAATTATTTTGGAAGCCCAAGTCGCCGATTTCACTCTGCAAACCCATTCGCACCCAAAAGCAATACAGATCATAATTCAGCCGATTTGTTTATACAATGCCGAAAGTTTAACAAACCTGTTAAAAATCCAGCAGATTATGATGGTAGTCAGTCGCTTCGAGACTATTTGAGACACTGAGCGTTGCTCAGTTGTTAATGGTTGGAGCAAAGATGAAGCTGCCGTATTTCTGGCCGCAAGCCTTCGCGGCGAAGCTCAAAAAAGTGTTAAATGGCATGTCTGATAGCGACTGTTGAAATTACACGAAGATTGTTGACAAACTGGAGCTTCGGTTTGGTGTTGAAAAACAGCGTGAGTTACATCAAGCGCATCTGCATAATCGTCGCCAACAAGAAAACAAAAGTGTTCAAGCTCTTGCTGCAGATATCAGGTCTATGTCCAGTCTAGCTTATCAGTATTTATCACCTGACACTCAAGAAAGATTTGCCGTTCAGCATTTCATCGATGCTATCAAAGATCAAGAGGACAGGCTTCGCCTACGAAGAGATAAACCATGCACTATGGACGAAGCCTTGTTTCGTCTCCTTGATAGTGATATGTGAAGAAGCTCTTCAAAGGTTCGTTTCTATGGATGAAGTTGAAAGGGAGCCTGATTTGTTTAAAGCTCAGATGGAACTGTTACGTTCTGACCTTCACGCGCAACAACAACGTCAGGAGACCCAGCAAGTTGCTCTCCAGGAATTAGTTCAGCAAATTCAGTAGCTCTCCCAGTCAATGTCTTTGAACACTTCTGAAAACCAGCAACGCCAACCCTCTTCACGTTATTCCAACCAAAATGGTCCATGCTGGGATTGTAAAGAATTTGGTCATTATTGTCGTAACTGCCCAACACATAAGTCACATGAACGAGCCAAATTGGGTTCAGGAAACGCCAGCAGGGTGTCGCCCACAGGCCAGGGGGATGCCTGAATGAGAGTGATGTTGGCCCTACAACCAGACATGACATGAACAATGCTGTTCAACAGCCATCACAGCAGGAACTAACTTCTGATGTGCTCATGGAAAGGTCACAAGTTAGTAATAAATAAAGAGTTCTTTATTTGCCTGGCTTTGTTGGAGGAACTCGTGTTATGTGGTTGATAGACACTGGTGCTGCTCGTTCAATTTTGTCGTTTAAGATTTATAATTCTTTACCTGCCAGTGCCAAGTTCAGTTTGAGTTCAGCCAATTCTGCCATTGCTCTTGCTGATGGTTAGCAAGCGAAAACACACGGACTGGGGCATGTTGTTGTGCACCTGGGTACTAAAGAGTTTGAAATGCATGTGATTGTGGCTGAGGTTGAGGATAAGGGCATTTTGGGTATGGAGGCGAGCGTGGCCTAGTGGTTAGGGCGCTGCACTTGTAAGCCGGAGGTCCCGGGTTCAAGTCCTCCTCCCTGCCACTGGATGGATTTGTCTTCGGTGGCCCCGAATTCAACTCCTGCACGCTTTGTAAATAGCCAACTGGTCTGCCTCCTACCAGTTGGGGTTTTTAACGAGTTTCTGTTCATTTACGATGCTTGTTACCTTATTTCCAGTGTCGCCAATTAGCACAGCAGTGCTAAAATACACTGACACTTAAATAAAGTTATTATTATTATTATTATTATTATTATTATTATTATTATTATTATTATGATGTTGCTGTATGATTACCAACATGTCTTCTCCCTTACAGAGGGGGACCTGGGTACCACACAAATGGTCAAGCACCGAATTGAAACAGGCAATGTGCTTCCAATCAGGCAACAACCCCAACGCACCTCTCTATGGAAACATGACGAAATAGAACAGCAGGTAGCAGACCTCCTGCATCAAGGGAGGGTGACAGAATCGTCAAGCCCTTGGTCATCTCCAGTTGTCTTGGTGACTAAAAAGGACTGAGGCCAGAGGCTGTGCTTTGACTATCGTCAATTGAATGCAGCAACTGTTAAAGATGCCTTCCCCTTGCCAAGAGTCGATGATTCACTCTCTGCTTTAAGCGGTTCAAGATGGTTTTCCACACTGGAATTGCCTCTGGTTACTGGCAAGTGGCCATGGATGCAAGCACCAAGGAAAAAGCAGCATTTGTAACTTCTAGCGGCTTGTATGAATGGAATGTCATGCCTTTCAGGCTCTGCAATGCGCCAAGTACATTTGCCAGATTGATGGAACTTGTCTTGAAGGGTCTTCATTGGAAAATCTGCTTGATTTACCTTGATGATGTGATTGTCATGGCGCCCACATTTGAGGAAGAATTGGAGCAGCTGAGACAGGTGTTTGAGCGACTTGCCCATGCAGGACTGAAGCTTAAGCCGAAGAAGTGTTTTCTCTTTCGGAAAAGGGTTTCGTATCTTGGACATGTGGTCACAGAAGAAGGCATCACTGCCGACCCTGGAAAGGTGGAACAAATTCGTACATGGCCCGTTCCAGAAAGCAGCATGGAGGTCAAAAGCTTCCTCAGACTTGCCTCTTATTATCGCAGGTTCATCCCCGCTTTCTCAACTGTAGCGCAACCACTGTACAAGCTAACAGAAGCAAAGACCAAATTTGTTTGGACAGGGCAGTGCCAACAGGCTTTTGACGGCCTGAAAGGGTTACTTACCTCCTCTAGAGTCCTGGCCTATCCAACCAGGGAGGGAAAGTTTGTACTAGATACTGATGCGTCAGACCATGGAATCGGTGCAGTGTTGTCACAGCTTCAGGACGGGGTGGAGAGACCTATTGCATTTGCAAGTCAAACATTGTCTAAGTCAGAAAGGAACTATTGTGTGACTCATCGTGAACTTTTGGTAATTGTTGAGTTTGTTAAGCAGCACCGGCATTACCTGCAAGGTGCCAGATTCTCCATTCAAACTGGTCATGCCCCCTTGCGCTCTGTTGTTAATGCCAAGGATCCAGAAGGACAGCTCGCGTGTTGGATTGAATTCTTAAGTACTTTTGACTTTGAAATCCAATATTGAGCAGGACAACGACACCAGAATGCTGATGCACTTTCTCGCCGACCCTGCAATGACTGTTGTAAGTGGTGTCAGGGTTGGAAATCTCAGAAACAAGTGTCAGTTGTTCATGTGGGTGTCCAGACCGAGGTAAAGGACAATGAGCAACCTGATAACTGTGAAGGAACCGTAGGTGATCGTTATGCCACAGTTAAGTTAGAATCAACATGGATGTCTACCTTCTTGAGGGAGCAGCAGGTGGCAGATTCTGATCTCAAGGTCATCATTGGATGGAAGAAAGCTGGTGAAAGAAAACCTTCATGGGAAGAGGTTTCCCCTCAGAGCCGTGCAGTAAAGGCCTAGTGGTCACAGTGGGACCGGCTCGTCTTCAGAAATGGTGTACTTTGTTGCAAATGGGAAAGTGATATGGGAGATCAAACAACAGATCAGATTGTTCTTCCAGAAGACCTTCAACAGACTGCCTTTGAAGCTCATCATAGTCACACAACAGCAAGCCATCATGGTGTAAAGAAGACCTTAAGTGCTCTTCAGTCTCATTATTATTGGCCAGGACTTACATCAGCAGTTCACAAATTGGTCGCCAGGTGTCACGTCTGCAGATCAAAGAAAACATGGGGAAAGAAATGTTGTTCTCCCTTAAAACAGTACGTGGTAGGCGCTCCTATGGAACAGATCACAATTGACATTCTTGGGCCTTTGTCAGAAACTCCACGGAAGAACAAGTTTATACTGGTGGTTAGTGATTATTTCACTAAATGGACTGAGAGTTACCCATTACCCGATCAAGAGGCCACTACTGTTGCTGAGAAGTTAGTGAATGAGTTCATTTGCTGCTTCGGTGTACCCCGTGAACTTCATAGCGACCAAGGAAGAAACTTTGAATCTAAGGTGTTTGCTGAAATTTGCAAGTTGTTAGACATTGAGAAGACTCGCACTACTCCACTGAACCCCAAATCTGACAGAAAAGTTGAACGTTTCAACAGGACACTCGTCGAAATGCTGTGTGGGAAGATTAAGGAAGACCAAAAAGACTGGGATCTTCAGCTTCCAGCTTGCATGATGGCATATCGAAGTGCTGTTCACGAGTCGACAGATGTTTCACCTAATCTCTTAATGCTGGGTAGAGAAGTGGAAGTTCCTTTGGATGTCATGACTGAAACACCTGATGCACCGCCACTCAAGACAGACTATGCCCAAGCAGTTCAAAAGAGATTGGCCAGTGCAGATGATTTGGCAAGACGCCATTTGAACAAGGCAGCCATATGCCAGAAGCGGAACTACGATAAGCGGCTTGCTGGCAGGTCATTCACTGTTGGAGATTCGGTTTGATTGCACCTTGTTCGGAGAAAGAAGGGGCAAAATGCAAAACTGGACTGCCTGTGGCAGGGACCTTATCTGGTCATATCTGTGCTTTCAGATGTAGTTTACCGCATCCAGAAGAGCAAGAACGCCAAACCAAAGGTGGTTCACTCCGACCGATTGAAGCCATACCTGGGACCCCCACTAGAGAAGTGGATTCCAAAAAGGCTGGTACAGTTGTCGAAAGAAGGAGAGGAGGGGAGAGAGGCATCAGATGTTGATTCTCCAGTTTTTGTCGAAGAAGGACAGTCAACCCCAGTTGAGAGAGAGGGAGTTGATCTAGTCAAGTCGACAGTGGGAGGAGAAGAGGATGATGTCACCCCGAGACCTCAGAATGCTGATTGCATTGTTGTTGATAGCAGTGACCAGCCTGATGATGTGAGAGAACGTGAACCTCATGTGGAATTGCCAACTTCTAGTGCAGATAATCTAATCCCAGAGGCTTTGAGCCATAAAATGGAAGAGTCAACTAAACAAGTTGTGCCTGAAACAGATTCAAACGCTCATGGGAGACCTTCAAGGCAGCAGAAGCCTCCAAGTCGGTACAGGGCTTAGGTGTCTGGTTAACCAATTGCTCCAGTGATGTTATCGTGAAACGTTCGAGGACTGTTAACATTATGGAACATTCTAGGCAACTAGATAAGTTTGCACATTGTAATGTCATTGTTTCCTGAGAGTTATGGACATGAACAGTCGTTAAGAATTAGTTGTTATGTCAAGTATAAGTTGTTTAAGTTCATCCAGAAGTGACTTGCAAAGTGGACCAGCACTGGGACAGTGCTCATAAAGGGGGAGTAGTGAAGCGCAAGCTATTCCCCAGGGGTCCCCCTGAGTGACCTTACCTTTGGGGTCATGTGACTCATCGGTAGACCATGTGCTAATATAGTAGTATAAAAAGCAGTTTTAATGCCATGTTTACTGTGATTTGTGGTGTTACAGTATTTTTGATCACCTCTTCCCCAAAGCCCAACATATGCAGTACTGGAGAAGACCAAAACAGACCACAAGAGAAGCACCTTAAGACCATTGTGACCCTGGCATAGGCTTGCCAAAATGTCGCCCAGGACCGGGAAGAAAGCTAGACTTAGAACAAGAATTCCTTTTGACAATGATGAAGTTGAAATTGGGTCTCATTAACAAAGATCTTGCATTCAGATTTATGGTTTCTTCAACTACTGTCAGCAGTGTATTTACTACATGGATTAAATTGATGTCCAAAGAGCTGTCAGTCTTAATCATCTGGCCAAGCAAACAACAAGTAAATAACACTTTGCCAGCTTGTTTCAAGAAATTATACCCAAAAGTGAGATGCATAATAGATTGTTTCGAATGTTTTACTGAAACCCCTAGTGGTTTGAACCTTGCTGCTGCTTTGTGGAGTGAGTAAAAGCACCATTACACATGTAAAGTACTAGTAGCCATCACTCCAACAGGGGCAATTTCCTATGTTTCTTAAAGCTATGGGGGGAGGGCATCAGATGCCTTTATTGTCAGAGACTGTGGTTTTCTGAACATCATTGAACCATATGATGAAGTAATGGCGGACAGGGGATTTAAAATAAAAGAAAACCTAATGATGTCTATGGCTAAATTATGTATCCCACCTAGCTGCACTGCCTCTATGCGGATGTTACCCTCAGATGTCAGAAAGACATCAAATATTACAAATGTTACAATATATCTTGAACAAGCTAATGGAAGAGTAAAAAGGTTTCATATTTTGAAAAATGAACTGCCTATAACTCTACTACCTCTTGTGGATGATATCGTTAGAGTATGCTGTGCATTGTGTAACTTACTTCCACCTCTTTGTGAGTAAGTTAAAGTAGCTAGGTTCTTCTTATAGAATAAGTACAGTTAACCCACCAACAGCCATGTGTAATACTATGATACAGAAAAACAAAATTAAAGTGTATTTGTCAAAATCTATTAATTTGTGGGTGTCTCCACTCTGAAAGACAAGACAAGACTGTTATTTATTCATCACAAAGGAGTATTTTTCTATCATCTCATGGTTGACACCGTTTACATACTAAGTCCAATGATCTGGTTATGACTTCATGGTTGCTGCACCATGCATGAACAGGTTTGTAACAAATGGTACAAATGTGTCCTTCACCAACAGGGATACTCTGAGATGAACATACACTGCATGACACAACAGGGTCAGCCGGTACATGAAAACGACTATTAGTTTGTACAGCATTATCCACGGTTGCAGTTACACTGTCTGTAGAATCCATTTCAATGTCACAAGAAGTACAAGTGGTGGGCACATCATCAAAATCACTATCACTGTCAGAGTCACTGTCTGCAACATCAACCAGACAGCTATAACACATCCATGATTCCAGTGATTCTGCAACATCCTGTGAGAGATTGGCACATAGTAAGTGCCACCATGTGCTACAGGTATCACAACAAATACTGTTTTCAACTGACATGTCAGTGATTTCTGGTTCCTCCAGTATAACTTTGTCACACTTTGGACACTGGTAGATATCCCTGTACCCCAACAAAACTGGTAAGGCATATGATTTGTAGAACAAAGTGATGTTGTTTAGAACCACACTAAAATATTCTCTGTTAAATGGAGCCAACCAAGAAGAACATGACAGATGAGTGAGAGCCACATTGCATCGTCTACAAGAGGCTGGCATAACCTCAACATTGAAAAATGCCAGTTTTTCAAAACCTCGGTGAAATTCCTAGGTTCCATCATTGATGAACAGGGAATACATGCTGACCCAACAAAGACGAGAGCCATATCAGAGTTTCCACCTCCCCAAAATGTAAAGGACTTGCAACGCTTTATGGGGATGGCTAACCATTTGGGGAAGTTTGTCCCCCAGCTGGCTGAGAAGAGCGAGCCCCTGCAACAGCTGTAATGCAAAGACACTACATGGCTATGGACAGACCCCCAGCAGAGAGCCTTTGACCAGATTAAAACAACCCTTGCATCAGCCGAAGTCTTAGCATGTTATGATCCCAGTCGACCAACCATCATCGCAGCTGATGCCTCCCTAAATGGTATCGGTGCAGTCCTCCTTCAGGTACAAGATGATGGGACCCGTAGACCCATTAGCTATGCATCGCGATCACTCAGTGATGCTGAAAAATGCTATGCTGTTATAGAGAAAGAGGCACTAGCAGGAGTCTGGGCATGTGAGAAGTTCATTGAATATGTTGTGGGCATGAGTTTTGTCCTAGAGACTGACCACAAGCCCCTTCAAGCTCTATTCAACACCACTGAACTGTCCAAGACCCCACCACGTATCCAGCAGTTTTGCCTTTGGTTGATGAGATTCAGAGTCACTGTCAACCATGTAAAGGGGAAACACAACTTTACAGCGGATGCCCTCTCCCGTGCGCCCGTAGGAAGCTCCACAGAAAAGGATGAGCACTTTGTAGAGGAGGTGGAAAGCTTCGCAGCCCAAAAAGTATTCACACTTCCAGCAACTACACAGCGCCTGTCACAGATACGAGAGGCCCAAATCACAGATGAAGAATGCGCGCAAATCAGGAACTACTGCAGCCAAGGATGGCCAGCGTATATGCCAAACCAACCCTTGCTATGCCCCTACTGGGAAAACAGAACCCATTTCAGCATTGTTGATGACCCGCTTCTCTGTGAGGAGTGCTTAGTGATTCCTAAGTCAATGAGACCGGAGATACTCGAATGCATTCATACTGGTCATCTTGGCATATCCAAATGCCGAGCTAGAGCATGAGCATCGGTATGGTGGCCGGGGCTCCTATGCAGATTGAAAACATGCTGACAAATTGTAGCACCTGCGCCAAAGATCGCCCTGAGCCCACAGAACCACCCATGTCAAGCTCTCTCCCCTCCCAACCATGGGAGAGATTAGCTGCTGACCTCTTTGAACTTGCGGGAAAGGTCTATTTGATTGTTGTTGATTACTACTCAAGGTGGTTCGAGATCAGTAGACTAAACGACCAATCATCTTCCAGAGTCATTTCAGTCCTAAAAGAACTATTTTCTACACAAGGCATACCTGACATTATTGTATCAGATCATGGCCCGCAATTCAGCTCCGATGCATTTCGCCTGTTTACCACTGAGTACGACTTTATTCATGTGACAAGCTCACCAAAATACCCAAGAGCCAATGGGGAAATCGAAAGGGCGGTCCGCACGGTCAAAGCACTGCTCCACAAGAATGAAGACCCGTATCCAGCCCTACTTGCTTACCGATCTACACCATTGCAGAATCGTTTTTCACCCAGCGAGTTGCTCATGGGGCGCCGCCTATGAACTAAAGTTCCTGCCATGCCCAGCATCCTCAAACCTAATGTGCAAGAAACAGACCGGCAAAGAGTGCAACTGAGAGAGGACGAATACAGGTCAAAGCAACAGATCTTCCATGACAAACGACACCAAGCCCGTGCTCTCCCATCATTGACCACTGGCCAGCAAGTTTGGGTGCGAGACCAGAACTGGGAAGGTCAGATCTTGGGAGCCACAAAACAACCAAGGTCCTACTTAGTGAAGACTGAGATGAGCACTCTGCAACGTAACCGGTCCGCTCTAGTCCCAACCAGTTCACAACCAGCCTTTCCCACTGACGGGCCAACTATGGTACCTCAGGATAAAGCACTGCCCGTGAACCACACGCCTCCAAGGGTTTCTACCCCCGTCTCAGAGAACGAACCAGCTGAACCTACAACGCCTACTACTTGTAGATCAACAACAGCCGTGTTAACCCAAGGAGGCCCTCCAAATGGTGACTGCTCTACAACCGAGTGTGTGACACGCTCAGGACGAATAGTGAAACCACCACAACGGCTAGACCTGTGAACATTTAGCTATGCAAACTTGCATTAACTTTTTGTATTAGTATTGTTACATTCTTGTTGAGTTTACTGAACTGTGTACACAAGGTTACACTCAAACTTTGGGGGGAGATGTTGGATTAGTTGTTTATTACATTAGACTTCCGGTGTTCTAGTTAGCAAGGCCCTGTTGCATGTTGGGGGCCATGTGCTTTGAGGTTCAGCCATCTTGTATGTACTTCATCGGTATGCGGAATAAATCTTTACTTTAAAGCCTAAATATTACAGGAAATTCTAGCATTAAACAGCAATTTAGAGATGTTGTTAGTAAATTTGTCAAATGTTGATATAAGTGCACAAGAAGTAGTGTATATTGTATTATGACTGTCCATAAGAAAGGCATCTAGGTAAATTATATTTATAAACACTTCACCACCAGAAGGCAGGGCAAAGCTTTTAAAAATAATGGATGGTATTATGGAGATGGTCTGTGAAGAAATCTACCTTAGTGGTTCACTTAGGAGAGATTGTAAAGGTCCAGTGTAAATGGAAAATTTGACCCTTGCTGACTGGGCCACATGGTATGATTGGAGTGGAAAAACATCTAAAAAACAAACAAATGAGGTGGATGTTAATGGTCTTCCAATGGAAAATTTCATTTATGGTAATCAGAATGATGATGATCTTGAATTAAACAACACCACTTGATAAAACTAAAAAAGGACCAAAGCTAGAACAATAAGTAACGTGTGGTTCAACAAAGAAGCTGAGCCAGGAAAACATTACAGTGACTTAATAACACTATTCTCTTCATGGAAAAATGAAGAAACTGACTAACTTGGAATGTGTTCTTCTTATCAAGAACAGTATATGTTGCTCTCTAATTTAATCAATGACCAAATGAAGCAATATGATGTATGCAGTAAAGACTTTAATGAAACCAGCTTGCACCACCTTATACAGAAAGGCTTGAGCGACAAGACCAGGCTAGAGGTGATCAGGACTTAAATCCTGCCTTCAAAGAAAACTATAACTTATCAGATGATTTAGGAATATCTGCTGTTGATTTGAATACTGAACCATCAATAATGAGTGATTTACAAGATAATGAATACAGAAATCTGGTGCAAATGTTGAATGAAGAGCGAAAGGAATTCTTCTACCATGTGTTACATTTCATAAAACTCCTGATGAACCATGCTACTGCTTTCTCAGTAGATATATGCAGCTTCACCAACTGGTGAAGCTGCATATAATATCAAAGGCAACACTTGTCAGAGATTCAAAGTGCACTAGCTATACCTACATAATAGTCATTAAGGCCCCAATTGTACAGGTCATGTCCAGCTTCACCAAGCAAAGATTTCAATTTTCAATTACTGCTGTATCAAATGGCTTTGTTTGTAAGCATCTAAAGCAATTGAAGGTATCTAAAGCCACTGGATTAGACTGTATTCCTGCAAGACTACCTAAAGATGGTGCTGTCTATATTAATGCTCCTTTGACATATATCATTTTTCTGTCAATCACAACATGGCAGGTTCCACAAGATTGGAAACAGACAAAAATAGTTCCTTAGTATAAAGAAGGCAGTAGAGAGGACATGGACAACTACCATCTGATTTCTGTTCTCTCTAACGCATGGAGAGAAAGAGAGAAAGAGAGAAAGAGAGAAAGCAGTCCAACAACAATTAGTTGAATTCTTGGAGAAAAATAAGTTATTTTCCCAACAATCAGTGTGGCTTTCAAACTCTGTTACAGCAAGAAGACCAAATGTGTGATAGCTTTTAATTTAGTCACATTCTGTAATCCAGTTTTAATCTAACCAGAAGATAACTAGAAACTGACTTGGACCATAATTAGATGATGACCACACAGAAAATGTGTTGAATTAAAGGTGGTAAAACCCTTTAGTTCTTGCTATAACAACCACCCTATTACTTTCCAACTCCTTGTCCCAAATTACAAACTAGAACTAAATTCTTTTTTTAACCTTAACTCCCTTAAACAAGATTTCTCAACAAAATATAAGCCAAATTGCCCTTTGGAGTGGTTTGAGTGGTGGGTAGGGATGGTCACAGAGGGAATAAATGGGCCTATTAACTACTTACTGAAGGATATACAAGTGCCAAAACAGGGGACAGCCACCACATTTAAGCAACAATGTACTACATTTATGAAAAACTTGATAAAAAATCTTTTACTTTATGTTAGTCTTCAAATGTATCTTGCCATCCACACTCACATAATCTTCAAGAATTTTCTAGTAAAAAGGACTTCGAGAGAAATGAGAAATTTCTCTCAATTATCATAAAATGACCTTGCAATAGGCGCTGATTTATATGGCAACTAGGGTCACACCAACAGCTACCAGGTTAGTGCTTTAAATTTATATTTGAATATTATATATCATCGCAATGCAACATTGTAAGTTCCACAAAATACAGCCAGAAAAATATTTTCCTATTTTACTTTTGGCTTATAAATAAATATTAGCTAAACAGATGCGAAGTAATTCTTTTTTAATTTGAATTACCAAAATATTGCCTACCTATTGGGCAGTAATAAAAACCTTACAGTGTTACAGGTCTACAGCTTTAAAATAACAATTTCAAGACATACTTTTCTGGTTCTTTGGTTACATAAAATTTGACCATATTTAACCATCTACCCTCTCATGCTGTTCTATTTTCCTGCCATCACTGTGCTCCAATGTCTTTTCTTTCAAACAGGATTTGCAGGTACGCCATGCATTTTTCTACGGCCCATCCCTCGCTTGCTTCATTATCATTAAATGTTGAGCACTAATTGCAAATTGGTATTTGACATTTAAGGCAAGTACACTTTATGTTAGAAAAACAAACTACACATATCATCTTCGCTGCTGCTGCTTTGACAAGCATAATCTTCTCTCCACGTCACCATTTTGAGCATGTGACATATACCTGCTCAAGTACGCATGCTCTCCGAGGTAAACTTCTTGCAAAATACATTATAATCATTTATGCATTAAGATCAGCACATGGAAAGTATGGAATATGGATCAAAGCCATTCCAAGGGCGAAATTCTAAGCCAAGCCAGGGGGGAAGAATGAGTGAGCCATTCCAAATTGAAATAGCCATTCCAAATTGATTCAGACACCAATCTTTTCATGTACTTAATTCAAGGAATTAGGTTCAGCTCATGAAAAGATTGGTGCCTGAACCGGGCCTTAGTTACAACTCCAATAGTATGAAATGTCAATGTGCTGCCTTGGTGTTGAAATAGACGGTATATTGTCTTAGTCATGTCACATTGATAGCTTACGTAAGAACTGCTCAAAAGAAACTTGGAACCTTGGAAAGAATGTTTCACCTTCCATCTAGAACACTTGGAGATATTCATTTTAAAACAGTTCTACCACAAATCACATACCGTATCTCTGTCCAGGGTGGTTGTACCACACCACTCTTCAATAAATTAGAAGAAATCCATGCCAAAGCAGCCAGATATATTCACAGAATACATTGTGCAGCTGGCAACTTCAAAGTCCTTAAACAGACAAATTGTCACCCTTTTTAATAAATCTACATAAACTCACTCCTGAAGCACATTCACCAAGTGTATTACCAAACAGCTCTCACACAGATCCAAGACTCATTTACATTGAAAGAGAGCACAAGAAGCAGCACAAGACCAGACAAAGTGAGCAATTTAAGATGGAAAGACTTTACAAAAAAATTGCGAGACTCTCCTTCAAGCATAGATTGACAATGTTATGGAACACTATGCCAACCTGAGTTAAAATTATTAGAACATCAACTCATTTAAAAGCTATCTGAAATATAATCATAAGGCCATCAATAACTTTACCTTTGAGAAGGAAAGCTTATCTATTTTGAATGAGGACAAATGTTTTCATTATTATTAAGTGTTGGTCACACATACTTCATAATATTCGTAATACTTTGGTATATATTTCATTATTCATTTATCTATCATCTTTCTTTGTGATTAGAATTGTTGGAGCATTGAGGAATTTAGTGATATTAGGGCACAACATTTGATATCACTGAATTTCTTAATCCTTTATATATCTAAAACCTTATCAATTAAGACTAGGTTATTTGCTATAAATTTACATTGTTTGTATATATTGCTTTCTGCTTTATTTTTTTGATTTTCATCTTCAAAGATCCCTGCATTAGATCTAAATTTAATCATATATGTGTGGTTTGCAATCAGTTTGCACCAAGCTAATGGAAACAGATTGGTAATCAATCTGAACACATCCCACTCTGAGGCTGGTTTATTCTCAATACACTAACTTCAACATGAATTTATAATTATTTCCATTTGAATCACAACCAATATACCACAGACATACATAGTTATTTCTATTCTTAGACACTTAAGGAGTCTAAACTTGTGTATAGATATTTAAATTAATATTGCATATTTATCAAAATATCGTTGAAACATTTTTTATAAATAAGTATTAGGCAGGTCCACATCAGCTACGGTAGCCTGACTCTTAACTTACACTACCAAATCATAGTTAATAAAGCAAACTGGTTATGAAACGCAGTAAACTTCAAAGAAACGGTTATTTTCTTCTTTATTTGAAGTCACATGACAATGACCGTGCACACACAAATCCAATATGGCGTTGTTCAAAGAGTTAGACTTGAACTGAGCTGTTTTTAAAGCTTTGCAATGTAGTTCTTTCGACTGGAATCATTTTCTGAGTTTGTTGTATTGAAAATAGACTGCCTGGTGACAACTGTTCAGTGTTTGGTTGCGGTACGTGCCTTAGAACTAAAGGGATAGGTATCTTTAAACTGCCCTCACCATGAAATGCAGAATACAAGAAGTGGTGGGAAGAGTGGTTAAATGAGCTGACGAAGACAAGAGTCATTGACAACGACTTCCAAAATCAGCTCAATAATGGCAAGGTGTTTACATGTGAGAAACATTTTAATCCTGACGATATAGAGACATGTAAGTACTCGAGTTGTCTGTAATAAACATATCTGGTATCCATGTAAACACAACCGACCACATAAATGATGTCTCGTTTGTGTTTGAACTTTACATTCTTATACAGATTGTAGCAGATCGCTTTCTTTTATTTTTATTTCAGTTCAATTGGAAAAGATGGCAAAAAAAAAAAGACCCAAGTTTGGAGCCTTGCCAACTTTCAATATGCCTAAGAGAAGTCATGACATGGTGAAACCTGTTGCACATCCATTGAGATCTGTGGTACAAGACAAACCTGTTACAGAGAGCCACCAGTAATACTATTATTAGTAGCTTCAGTGACCTCTGTAAACGAGTAAAAACTTTTAAAACATTGTAGGAATGGACATTCCAGGAACTAGAGGATAGACTTCTATTACAAAAGAAAAGTGCGGTAATGCTTCCAGAATTTGAGTTGATGATTGATGATAGTCTGGGGTTTACAATTTATGTCTATGGATGGCTCCATCCAGAAGACCATGAGATATATACTACAAACTTAAGATCTGTTTGTAACATTACATTGTCTGAACTTTCAAGAAATATCAACAGCCTATATATCTGTCCTGGGGTAGACCCATTTGAATTATCCAGCAATATAGTCCATCATTTATTATCTATTGATCCTTTGTTCATTGACAGTGATGGTGATGTCAATTCATTTCCACATAAAGAATATTGGAGAACTTGTAGTTGTACAGTTTTGTTTGAACATGGTGAATAGTGTTCAAGTTGTTACCAGTATTCACATAGATCTGAACTCATTCACAAGGCTAAACAGAAACTGAACGATCCTGCACATTTATTTTCACCAGTATCACAGACAGCACCGCAACGAATCAAACTCACATTGCAGATGCAGAGGCTCAAATGTGCTGAACTCAAGCAAAAACTTGAAGAAATGAAGCTTGAAATACAGAAATCAAGTGTTTAGGTAGACCATCAGTTGAGTGAGGACACTACAAGTATTCTTGGTAGTTCTACAAAAAACATTACACCAGTTATGGAGCTGTCTTGGCAGCAACAGAAAAAGCTGTTAACTTGTAGCTCTAATGGTGTAAGGTACCATCCAATGATTATACGTTACTGTTTATCGCTTGCTACAAAATCACCAGCATGTTATGAGGAACTGCGCAGGAGTGGGATCCTTGTGCTTCTAAGTCAGAGAACTCTCAAAGACTATAGGAACTGTATTTGCCCAAAGGCAGGATTCCAAGAAGAAGTTTTAGAAGAGTTGAATGAGCTGACAAATAGCTACTTTGATGTCCAAAGGTATATAGTACTTTTGTTCAATGAAATGAAGATTATGTCAAACCTAAGGCAAATTAATTGGCCAACTCTTGAAAAAAGAAGACAAGTAGCTACACTGATGTACAAATGTGTTACCGACCAGACCGCTATAAATATCCCCAGCTATGTACATCAGTCTTCCCTAAAAACCAGATCATCTCATCCACTGAAATTTATCCCACTTCAGCCATCCTGTGACACGTACAAATACAGCTTTTGGCCAAGAACTATCACTGACTGGAATAGCCTGCCACCTGATTATTCAACATTGGATTCAGTTGCAAAATTTAAAGCCACCATCTCTGACTACATTTTTTCAGTGTGATGTTTACCTTTTTCAATTAATTAATTTATTTACATATATACATATTTTTTTCCTATTTCATACTTCCTAGTTGTAGTGCTTTAGTTATTAGTTAGGAGCTTGCAAATATGTCTGTTATAGATGTTGCAAGATGATATATGTAAATATAAATGTAAGTGACTTCCTTACTTTTTGTGAAGCAATCAGAGGCTCAACAATTGTACCATCTGATATGAAAAAGGAAGCTTTTAAGAAAACTCTTGAATTGAGACCTAAAACATCTCAAGATCTTTTAGAGTTTTACCCTAAAAAAAAGAAAAAAAAGGTTTGACAAAAATTATTGATATTGTCTCATACACAACATTTCCAGAAAAAAAAGGAATCAAGAACATATGGACTCAAATTCTGGTAACCAATGACCATATGTCCTTTCAGGGACCTATGTGTGAAACTCAGGGAGCAGGTTTGCATGTCAGAAAATGGAAGATTTAAATCAAAAATAAAACAATCCACTACCACACATGACATACTGCAGCACTATTTGGCATTTCTGTAAATGTACTGACACCTGTAAACTTAAGCACATTCAAGAACACACTTTAAGAGCCATCTATCGTGATTGGTACATATCATACAAACAGTTGTTAAAATGGGCGAATCTACCAACCCTTAGAAATAGAAGACTGCTAGACATAACCATAATAATGTACAAAGTAAAGTCTGACATTTGCCCCACAAATATTTCTGATCTATTTGTCAAAAGTCAATCCAAATACAATCTCAGAATTAAAGAATTTGAAATCCCGCACTTCAACAACATTAATTATGGCAAGAACTCTGTAAGATACATTGGACTAGTGTTGTGGGCAAGGCTCCCTGAAGACCTTAGGAATTCACTATCATTATCATCTTTTAAGAGATCTGTAAGAAAGCTTAACCTCAAAGATATAATTAGAAGTGATTGTTATTGTTCAATTTGTAAACAGATATGGTAACACATACAAGTAGCTACAGTTTAGATAAACCTTCAAGATTCATATTACATTCCCATTTTATATATTTAATACTAATTTTAGGTGTCCTTACTTAGTGATTATTGACCACTATTTTTTCATGACACACAAATAAAGTCATCATTATCATCATCATCAACAATTGTTACAAATTGAGAAAAATAATATTTAATGATTATTTACCAAAGAAAACTTCATTTGAAGCCAGTTTGTTCTGAATAGAACTAATGGGCTAACAAGAGGGAAATTGTTTTCTATTTTAATCTCCCACAGGTGCTTTTCAATGTTAGCCATCTACTTCAAATCTTCTTGAATGCACTGTTATCATAAAAAATTATAGGTGAAGATGTCACTTGAAAAGATTGTTGCCTTCTCTGTGATGCAAATATACCAACACCAACTTATAATCCAATAATCACTTGTAATAACTGCAATAATACTTTCCTGACATCAATGGTTAAATCCAAATTAGAGTGTAAATTGATTATTCAAGTAGATCAATTAAGCTGGCCAAAAAAAGGCATTTTATATTTCCCTTAAATGTCTCCTATCAATCAAGACAAATATTTTCTTATATTTATTCATCTGAAGGTGGGGTACAAATAATATATCCATGAACTATACATGATACAAAATAAAGTAATATTACTCTAATTGTTTTCTAGGTAATTGTGAAGAAGAGCTCCCCAAAAAACCTGTCGGCCAACTGTCGGCCGACGGGTTTTTTGGGGAGCTCTTCTTCACAATTACCGTTTTCTATTATCTAAGTAACACTATTTTTTACTATTAAGTAATTAATGTGTGACAGATATATTGTTTGCACCATACATGTAAGAAACTAGTATGGTATACTAGCTCAAAACAAAAACTTTAAAACTATCATCAAGTCTGCAGACAATTTTAAGGTTCTGGTTTAATAAGTATTTTTCTTAGGTTCTAGGGAAATTAAAGTTATACTGTTATATTCTCATAGATTCTTGTTTTCATCCCCGTATTTTCATTTCTATTCCCCCGAAAAAACGGACTTGCATTGCATGTTTCTACTGTTGTATATCTGTTTATAACTTCATTCTATTATTTAAGAAAAAAGACCCTCAGGTATATGTATTACGTTCTGCAGTACCAATCTGACCAAAGCAGTGACCACATGCAGTCATGGACTGCCTATATTTTGTCACACATTTTACCTGCTTCAGGAGATTATTAGAGAAGTCTCTGCTCGTTCCCGCAGTTGTACCGCACACTTGATCAAGGGAACCCGAAACCAAATAGGAAAAGCAGAAAACTACGAGGCAAACCAAATGTGAGAAACCGCTTGTATATTTATCCGAAAACAAAGTACCAAATTATCAAGAGGAAAAACCACTAACTGCGATAGACATCATAAATGAAAAACCAAGGATTTTCAGTGAAAATCCGATCCAACGGTGGGCCAAAACCAAAAATCCTGCCGTGTTTTCAAGGAATTTAATCACGGTCTTCGCTAGGCCTAATTGGAGATCGACAGCCTCGCCTCGAGAAACTCATGTGTTTCTCCCGTACTCTCCAAGCTTCCCGCGCGCATTCATACTTCGATAATTGATAATTTTTGCTGAGTCAGTCTCGGTAATCTTATATGCTTCTACTGCCATTGACAAACCAACCAACTCCTGCATAGACTGAACTTAACAAAAAAATCTGAAACTTGACTAGTTTTTATTTTAAGACTGTTCCTTTCCCAAATTTAGACACAATGGAAGGAGAAAACAACATGGACCCAAAATTGCCCGGGTGAATCAGCTCCGAAGTCTCAGAAATATAAAACTTACCAGAGTTTCCCTTGACGTAGAACTCTCCAGGTTTAACTTTCGACGCTTTGCTCGGCTAGTGCAGGAAATTACGACACACGCACTCCAAGCTTGCTGTAATGTTTGCAACTGACTTCAACAAACCTGGGAATCTCTAATTAACATAAGCACAGCGAGCACAGCGGTCAATCGTGGGGCATGCGCAAGACGATCACTTTCAATCTCCCGCCTTGAATTCCGCGCAAAATCACATAAATTTGTCAAAAGCTTGCGAATTTACAAGTGCTGATTTATCCCAAATTCCACGAGAAAAATCCATGTGATTACTCGTTAATTATATACATGCAAAAATTTGACTCTCTTTTCCACTTACCCGTGTTTATGGTTCACTGGTGAGGCCGCATGCCTTCGTGTTGTTGCCGCCGTCGTCGGGGTTTTATTGTAAGAATTTGTTTTTAGCTAAACTTTCTGTCGGAAATAATCGATATTTTGCACTCTCTCTTAGTTAGAATTCTCTCAATAGCAGTAACCAGTACACGAAGGTTATCCCGTGTTTCGTAAGAACTCCCAGAGGATTTTGTTCTGGGCATCCGGTTTCTACGTTTCAATACTTTTGCCATGTATTTGGAGGCCGACTTTTAGCCAGTTATTCGCTTTCTTGGGTGTATTTTTTTCTGAATTAAAACGTTACTTTCTCCTAACCCGTCTGTAATTTTGTCTTGATGTGCTTTCGCCACCCTCCTGTCAATCAATTTAATTGGTATCCGGTCAACACGCCACCACCACGGGGATCATTGACTTCAGACGCTATGTGTAGTTTCTCAATCACGGAACGTTAGCCATTAAAAGTAATTAAGAAGAATGGTGAGGGGTGAGGTTCAGTGATACATGAAATGGAATAAAACATTTTGATATCAGGAAAATTTTGATCAGTTTGCGTGCGGCGAAACCAGAGTACATTTTTCGCCGAGTGATCTTTGCCGACGTTTATGAAATTGAATGAAACTTACAAGCTAAAATTTATTGTATTGCGAAATTAGGCGCGTAATAAATGGTGAAAGTTTGCAAAAAGGGTCTTGGCGTCCTTTTGAGTCCTTACCGAAGTAACCTTTGAGCGAGTCCACCCAGCGCTTTTATGGCCGCAATATGAAACCGAATCTGATGAAACCTTACATCATAGGAAAGCTTATATCCTGTATTTTGTTAATAATACAAAGTTGAAAGGCTCTCTCTCAAATACGGCGAAATGTAAATAATAAGCATGCACAAATTTCTGCATGTTCATTGGTTGAGAACACGTCAATTTATCCCAAACAATGCAAAAAGTTGAAATTTAGTGTATAAAGTTGAAATTAAATGGTTTGTACTAAAACTGGTCTCTATCACAACGAGGTCACCTTCAGCCTCACTCCAAATCAAAGGCTTGGCAACTAAGAACACAACTGTAAAATGGGCTCTTGTATGAGATGTACTCTTGTGAGTTTTTTTCTCTGTTTTCCTTTTAGTCATGTTTATTTCGTGTTATGGCTAACTGGTTCGGCCGCCTGCCTTTGCGTTGGCGCAAGGGTAATCGGGGTTTGCCCGTAAGGATTTCCTTCGAGCTTCCTTCTGCCACGAAAAATCGAGAGTTTGCTTCCTTTCTCAGGTAGGTAACGCTTAATAGCAGTAACCAGTACACCGAGGCCATCTCGCTCGCAATCTTCCCCCGTCTTTCTTACCAACTGTCATATTAACTTCTCGCGAGTCAGTTTTCGGGGCCTTCAATACTTTCATTTCAGCCGTTTTTGGAAGCACAGAACTTCCACATGTTTAGCCAGTTGTTTGTGCTTTGTTGGTTGTTTTCATTCTTAGCACTGTCTTTCAGACTCTGAACTTTCTTCCGATTTCTCCGCCATCTTGTCTTGTTTTGCTTTCGCGGGTTACCAGTCAATCAATTTAATTTCCATTTTCTGCCCTCAATTAAAACTTTTTACTCTTAATCCTATCTTTCTGCATGCTTGAGATTAATTGACGTGTTCCCAGCCGATCAGCAAACTGAAATTTTTGTTTACATTTTATTACAAAGGAGAACGTAAGAGACAAGCGCTGTCTTGCCAAATACGCGAAAGGTAATTGAAAAGTGAATAGAAATATGTAAACGGAAACAAACGAGGGGAAAAATATTGAATTTCTACGTGGAGGCGTGGCCATGCACATTGCACAACACAGGTAATCTAAATTGACAAAGTAGTCTGCGCCAATTTCGGTTAATAAAACGAGCGAAAATGCGGGGGTCAGTCAAAGTGTGGCGAGGGTTACGTAGCCGTCTCGTGATAACTGCTCCCGCTGTTTATCCGTTAAGGCCAGGATAAAAGAGGTGATGAATACAGAGATATTTTGAGCCCAGGGAACCACAAAACGCAAAGCCAAACTCGGTTTAAACTTTTTGCTACATCTATTTCCGTAAAGATGTTCTTATCAAATGTCACTGTTGTGGGCAAAGGCTGGGGTACTTTTGATAATACAATAAGAACCTTTAAAACCTATTTAAATTAAGGTATATCTAGATAAGAGAACTGTTTTTGTTTTCAGCTGGCCTGCGTTTTGTAACCAGTCTGAAGTAAGTGTTGTATTCCTGGTCTACATTATGGACTCATGAGTTTGTTTATGTATTTGTTTTTAACATTAACTTTAAGGTATCATCGAGAATAACCTCCGAAAGGCTAACTGGTCTAGCTTGTCATCTGTCCCTTACTATTTAAAAAATTAGTAGCAGTTGAGGGTTATCTTAAAATGTGAACTTGCATAATATTATTTTCCAGGTGATGAGTCAATTCAATCATTAAGAAGTGAAGGAGTGAGGAAAAAGGGAAAGAACTGGTCTTTGGTCAAAGAGACCTCAAATCCTTCTGTTCCTCTACCGCGTTTCTCCTCTTTTAATTTCGATTCGCACCACAGTCGTCGAACCGATTGTTGGTCAAATGTTCTAAATACTCTTTCTTGTTTAGGGATTGGGTTAAGAGTCCGCTAGAGTCTTTATTTCGGGAAGCGAGATAATGCATGTGTAAGAACACTACGACTAACATAACTCTCTGCGACATTGTTTATTAATATCCGCTAGCACAGTACAATGATTTAAGTGGCAAAGGTAGTTACAGAATAAAGGGGATTAAGGGATTAGTATTAAATTACCTAGTTACCGAATAGAATGCATTAGGCACATCACGGAAACTGACAAAAACAAATTCTTACAGCATAGACCAACATACACATTACTATCGTAGTGATGAGATTCTCTTGAGTGTATGGTTAAGGTGTCCTCTTCGTTTCAAAGAGTAAGTTCTAATTTGTAAGTTATATCAACCGATTACATTACTTACTAAATGGTTCTCATACATTACTTAAACCTCTTTACATACAATGGAATCATGATTGTTAAGCTCTCAACCTATAAAAAATAGTTATATTAGAAATTGCCAACCCACTCACTTCTTACGGCACGCAAATCACTATAATACATTAGTATTTACACCACTTTACATACACTGGAATTCTACTTTCTATATTCTATCTAAATTCGCTTTATCGCTACAAAAAAATAAGCGTATTCGCAATCGCCCACTCACTCACTAATTACGGCAGATAAGTTAAGCAAACTAATTATTTACGCACTTGTGATATGTAACGGCTGCCACGCCTTTGCTACAGGACATTGATTTGTTATAAGTTTGTTTCGTGTTAAACGTGTTAAACTGCAATAGTGACGTTACTGTTTGTCCATTAGGGACGTGATCTTTAAGTTCCACCCAGAACCGCTTTTTAGTTAGTTATCTTGCGTTGGGCTAACGATAAGACGTGTTTATCGAAAAGCGCCCTTTTGCCCACCTTATCTCGAAGTTTGTTTAGGTCAAACTTTTACAAGCGGGACTGTTATGTAAGTGCTTATGTTCCCTCTCTTCGTACTTGTTTAAACATCTAGTCTTTCGGTAGTTTCGCCCAGTTTTTTTATACCAGTTTCTTTGCAACCTTGTAACACGTGGTTTACGTTGTTCATGCTTTGTTGGTAAGCTGCTCGTTTTTCCCACTCGGTTATTAGTTTTGTTAGAATTCGTTTTCAAGCAGTTCTCCTTTATCCTTGAAGATCGTCTTTTGTGAGTTTGTTTTAAGAGTTTTAGCTAGTCTTTTGAGATCTTGCTTTTATATCGGAATGATTGGAATGTTGCTCCGTATCTTAGAATTTAGCTTAGCTTCTTCCTTATAATTTCATATTTCAGTTTACGATAAGTACTTGGATACCTCGACTACGCTAATAAAACGATTCAAGTCTTTTCCGTACAATATATTCTCGCCTCATAGTGCGTCTTCACTAGCGAAACTCATAGTTGTCGTTGAAATTTCCTTCACTTGTGTCGGCCGCTACATGATACAGTATTTACGACATTTTCTATGAAAATTAAATTCTGCTTGCGATGCTCTCTCTAAATTAAAAGTAATCATCATAGCACAACAAACGACTAACTCTGACTTTACCGACATTTAGAAAATTATATCCATTTAAATTGAGGTCAGTACTAATTTTGTTCTTATGAAAGTCTTTCCAGGTAATTTTGTGTTTAAATCCCTTAGTTCTGACCTCTCCTGAAGTCCCACAGTAGTATTTTTTGCTAGTAAATGTAAGACATTTCAAAAAAATTCCAAGGGTCATTTCCCAACAAGCAAAAATATTTTGAAAGTTAACGAGAAGACTTTTACTATCGAGTGAATTCTCAACTCTTTTGATTTTCAGCATTTCATGGCACATGTTGGACACTCAGTACCAGTATGATCTGATATGATGGGCAAACTTGTATGTAATGTGAACTCAAAATTCGAAAAGCGATATTTGTGGGAAAATTTTACTCGCTAATAAAACAAACCAGTAACAGTCAGTAAGTAATCATTAGAATTCGACTGCATTGCCGAGGGAAGCTTGTGGTTGATTGCATGGCTCAGTCTTAGTACATGATAGGAGATGATCTAAACGTGCCTACAGCGGTAAGAAAAATTCAACAGGTGCAGTGGAACACCCACAATTGAAATACAAATCTTGTGTTAGTCAATAGATCAGGGAAGTCCTGTGCTCGTCATGAACGTCTTTCCAATCTACTTATTCATATACCTTACATGTTAGAGAAGAAAAGGTTCATAGCCATATGCAATAGACATATGTTATTTGCCGGCTGGGAGGTTCGTATGGTGGAAAAACTGTGACCTTCCATAAACTGAACAATTTTTGAGCGAGTAAATGGTAGTTAAAATAGAGGTGATGCAAGTTAAAGAGAGATGCTTCACCGAAACATTTTTATTTGCATAATTATAAAGGTGATTTAAAAGGCTTTCAAACAAACTTTGAAACATTATTCTTTCTGTCATAATCTGACACCTGTCAATTAGAGAGCGCGTAACAAAAGAAAAAGCGCATGTAAACTTTTGAAACACAATGAAACTAGTTTGGCAAGTACTGTCACGACAATGTTTTCCTCAAAAACAGTCAATGATCTTACGGAGAGTATTATTCACTCTCATCGATGATTGATTCATATACGAAGATTTACCTCTGTTCATTAAGTAAACAGCGAGGAAAGTAATTGAAAGTAAATTCAAATTTTTTATCTGAAAGTTGGGAGAGTTTGCTCGTTTGTTTGCTGCAATGGCGTGTGTAAATCTGGTCTTTTCTCCATAAAAATTACCCCACGTTTTAACTTTCTAGTTACTTTTTGTGAACGATTAAAATTAATTGCAGACGGTCTTTAGGCCGCTTGTCAACCAACGTATTGAAACTATTGCTTATACAAATTCATTCTGACACCGATATTTTTCTGTCGACTAAAGTGATTGAGAGAGAAAAAGAGGATTAATAAGTTAGTTACCGGCTTGAGGTAGTGACCCATACCTTTGCTTAAAAATACTGCCCAGACGGAAAAACGAGATATACTTATGAAAATTGGCAACGAAAGAAGGTATGCACTCTGCGACTCACGAAAGCGTTACCGTTATCCGTGGGCAGGGATTGGAAAATACTGATCGGGTAAAGAACCGATCACATTGCAGGATTCGTTACCGTGCTCTCTAAAAAAAAAATAAATAAATCCTGATATCAGAGCATGCCCGTGGGAGGTACACTTTTTCAACCGTGATGAAAACTACAAACAGGGCCTTGAGTGGTACAGGAGTCACATGCCCGAGTCAAGGGAAGATCAGTTACCTGAAAATCTCCTGGCTACTTCACCCCAGACTGTTCCTAGGAGTGTGTACAAGTGGTCAAGAAATGTTAAGCTCTAAGTGATTGTGCAAGATCCTATGGTAAGAGCTATATCAGATTATACACAACTTTTATTGAACAAAAACAACTCTTTCCTTCCAAAATTTGAGGAATTTGTCACAAAGGAGGTAAGTGTTTTGGCCACTGAAAGAGGTATAGTGAAAATTGAGGTTTATATCAACCACTTACATCAATGGTTAATGTATTTTTCCATTTTCATGGATTCACTTTGTCAGTGGAGAAGGTCTTTTCCAAAATACAGCTAATGAGATAAAACCTGTTAAGAAGTTGTTATATCTAGGGCCATTTATCACTGAAAAGAACTTCTATTTCAACGGATCTAAAGGATTCCCAAAAGAACTTCTATTTCAACGGATCTAAAGGATTCCCAAAAGAACTTCTATTTCAACGGATCTATAGGATTCCCTTGCTGTAAGGAAAAAATTTGATCAGATGGCAAAAAGTGGGGAGACTGTTTAGAGTCTTTAGAGGGATCAAAAGGAAAAAGACATGTCATTTTTAGAAACGAGACTGTAAAATTATTTCAACAATTCTACAGGCCATACAATCATGCTCTGTATAAGGTTGTTGGTAGAGATTTTCATTGGCCTTGATATGAGTCATTCTTCAGTAGGCACCACTTCCTCTTGATCAACACAAGTTTCTAACTAGATAGACAACAGAGTTAATTGTTAGATTTGAGTTCAAACCAAACCACACACCACACTTCATTTACTTTTAAATTCTTTAATCAGATTATTTAAGCCAAGGCCCATTTCTTGAAGGTCCTGGAAACTTAAAGACCTGTAAAGCTGTTCTGTTTTCATTCAAGACAGGGGTTTAAAATTGTTTGGAAATATAACATAAAACTTTCAGCTTAAGTAACAAAATGGATTGATTTGGATGCCAGAACCTGCTCCTTGATTCTTTAAATTTGTTTCTAATATATGGCTTCAGGCCTGCTAAGTTACCTTGACTTTCAAGAAATCGGATTCAGGAACCTTACGCCTAACAAAAAATAGTAATTACTGTAACATTGTAACATGTATTTTTACTTATACAAAATAAGTACAGGGATACTAAAATGTTAAAAAAATATAAACGTATTCCTAAAATATTCTGGAGTTGTGTAGCAAATAAATGAATGTTGAATCTTTTGTTAACAGCCCATAATCAATATATTTGGATAGAAGGCAGGAAAACTGGCTCTAGTGCATGAAGTTGGGCTTAAAAATAAACTTTTATAACTGTCATTTGCAGAAATATTTTATTGCTCACCTTAAAAACTTTTTGAAAGGAAATTTACACCAAGAGAGAGTGTAAAATTTGAATAGAAAAAGTCATATGGTACGACAGAAAATAAGCCTCAAACCATTTATTCCTTTAATAATTGTTAAAAAAGATAAGAGGATTTGGCTCACAGTACTAACAAATAATATTAAATTACACTGGAATTACAGTAATACAAATAATAGAAAACTGCCAACACATTGATTGCAACACTATAATTTAATGTTTTCTTTACCAAAATGCAGTGCATATTGCAATACAGGTTAAAAAGGTTAAGTAACTTGACCATTGCAGAATTGATTACTAACAAAGTATGACAATCCTGCCAAGTTGTATTGACATCAATTCGTAACATGGAGCTACTTTATTACTTACATATTTATATATGATTCAAACAACCATAGTTTGGACAGGTAAAAATGTTTGTTGATTGAGCTACAAAAGCTTTTTTTTCATGTAATTCATTGTGTTTGTCATGACAAGTTACTACTATGTAATTCTATTTTTTTCTGACACAGAAAATATAATTTAACGGTTTTAAAAATATCATTTTTGCACTTACCTGTCACCTATTTTGTAAAAGAGGTAAAAGTACTACTGCTTGCAGTGTTGCTTGATAGGATAATAGAGTTGACCACCCATCCTGTTAGTATTGTATAAATTAATTGTTTTTCATGATCTATAAATGTTTGTCATAACAAAACACATGATCTGTTGCTTTGGTCTTGCTCGCAGTGTGAGTCTTTGCTGTTACTCATCTTAGTGGACTGGTGTTTCTCATCACTGACTGAATTCACATTGACTGAGTTCCCATGTGCTGTCAAAATGATACATCAAAACCATAAGTCTGCTACTACTGGAAATTATCAAAGTTTTAACTCAGTTGCAAATATCCTACCACTCATTGTTTATCACTCACTTAAATCACCTTTGGGAAAGCTTAATAGATCAAACCCTCCTACTAGTCATAGGGTTAGATAAAAACTACTCACTGTTCAAAATCACCATAACCTGGTTCTAGTAACCCAGCTAAGCAATACTAAACACATCTATCAAACTTATGGGAAGCATTTAACAACAAGCAGACTTTGCTAAAAAAATTATTGAAAGGATGTGCAAATTTGAACAAACTTGTGATTGAGTGAACTGAACACTACTTAAGTGTATTTGCCCATCTTCATACAATAGAAAACAAAAGATTTTTGTTCAATTCAGTACTACAATTTCTAAGAATTTAACATTTCAACAATATAAACATTAGGTTGTCATAAAGGTAAATAGGATGGAATAAAAATATAAATGTTTCTGAGGGAAATATTATTTGGGTCTGTCTCACAACTCCCAGACCCTGCATTTTTGGTTCCAAGCCTTACACTTGGTTGGTGCGCTTCCAAAATGGACACCTTCTTAAGAAAACTTATTCAACACAGGTAATATTGCTATTCACAATAAGAAATGGACCTTACTATAAACATACTTAGCATGGAAAAATTCTTTTCCTAGGGCAGTTTATGAATTGACCTACAGCTAGTCAATTTGTGGTGAAGTCCTCTCTTAATACTGGAAATCTGAATAAAGTATCCTTCTTAAGGTGGAAATTTCATACAAGAGGTCGATTTTCAAGACACCTAAAAAATAATTCTCTACCTGCTACAAGACTGGTTTGAAAGTGTTGACAATTCGCTTTGAATTGAACGGCTTATCCTAGTTGAGGTAGAGTCATCAAATACGTAGATTTGCAGGATACTTGGAATGGTTTACAGTCAAGTCACCTAAGAGTCCTCTCACCTGAAGTCATGTCGCCTGAAACCCAAGTCATGTTGCCCGAAATTTTAGTTATGTCGCCTAAAAAAAAGAGTCAAGTCGCCCGAAAAAAACAAGTACTAAAAACATTAGAATTTCAGACTGTGAATAGGCAATAAAGTTGAGAAATTTTTATCACTTAAGCACTCTTTGTTTCCGACAACACCAGGAAGATTCTAAGAATGTTGTTCATTCCCTTCAACAAAGGGAAACTTTGTTCATTTCTAACAACAAAACGAAGCGTTGTTCATTTGGTATATAATCTTTCTTACTCACGGACATTTCGTAAGCTTGAGAAACTTTATCTTGGTTTCTAACAATACTATGAAGGGAAGTGTTGTTCATTTCTACAACAATAAATGTATGGATGCAGTGTAACATAAAAGTAAAGTTCTGTTGCGTCTATTTGTGACTTTCTTAGCAATAACAGATGAAAAAACCTGGTAAACAAATGTTGATTGTCCTGTTTGAAAAGTTGGTAAAGGGTCAATGCTTTGTTTTGTTATTAGACATGAACAATGCTTCCCTTTCTTGTTAGAAATGAACAATGCTTTTAGAATCATTGCTCAAACATATTTGTTAAGAACCAAGAAAGAGTTTCTCGAGCCTACAAAATGTCGGTGAGTAAGAAATGAGTACATACCAATAGAATTGTTACTCAAACATACTCTGAAATTCTGATGTTTTTAGTATTTGTGTCTTTGGGTGACTTGACTCTTTTTTTCAGGTGACATGACTAAAATTTCAGGCAACCTGACTCAAGTTTCAGGCAAGATGACTCTTGGGCAACTTGACCTATCACCCTTGGAATATATGTTGTGGTTCATTATCATACATTACAATACCCGAAAACAAAAGAAAATAAAATTTGAACCAAGGACAAAATTGAACCAAAACATATATTCCGCAAGGGTTCAAAATGTTGTTGATTTGAATTGATTCGACTCAATGTGAGCGACTTGTCTCGGTTGAAGCTGACCCATCCAACCAGAAGATGATTTGCAAGACACTTCGAAGAGTAATATTTGTAAACAATTAATTATAGTATACTGCGCAAGGGCTGTCCGGTCTCCAGTGACTGAGGAATCGAAGTAAATTGATACAGCTGAATATTTGACACCTAGTGATACCCAAGGTTGATCAACAGACCGTGCACATACTTCATACTATAAACTTTAAAGCTAGAACAAGGCCCTTGCTGGTATATGATGTATTTAATCCATACTTACCACGTGCTAAATTTTTCTTGTTATTAGCCAAAACTTCGATGTAATTAACAGCACGACCATTACCAAGAAAAGTTCTGTCGTAATAATCAGAAATTGTCAATTCTCTCTGTTCCCCATTGTCTATGCGAAAAACGAAATGATACACGCCAGGTTTAAGAGCTGGACAGACACAAAAGCTCCCGCCCTCTGAATTCCACTGCTCCAGGTTATAAGTTGAATATTTTAAGTTTTCCACGGTAACATCGTCGTTATCAAAGTGGTCCCGATATATGTCCTCCGCTCTGCAGATCAGAAGCTCTACGCGTTTCACATCTATTTGAGATCCCGGCCTCCAAGCAAATCCAGCGGTGATGTATCCATTATCCATCTTTTTTAATTAAAAATCACAATATCGATTAAGGCGTTTACTCAAAAGATATTCACTGAGGAAGTGACATCCCTCCTGGAAAACCATTGTTGTGAAATTCTTTGCCTTGCGTAAGTAATCTTACTTGATAAATCTCGTGACTTTTGCTGTCATATTCCAGACTCGTTCCCAAGGCTCCGCAGCATCCATTGCTAAACGGAATGAGTAACCAACATGGCTGTTTCTGCGAGGGTTTCGATGACGAAATGCACACAATTTCGTTCGCTTTTTAAATTGTTTTCAACAAGCACGTATTATAGAGCAGCGCCAAATTTACGAAAAGAATCGTACGAAGTAAGCCACGAATCTATTTTTACGGAGGATCATGCAGAACTCCGAAAATCTCTCAAGAAATTAATCGAGAAAGAAATAAACCCCTACGTTGACGAATGGGAGAATTTGAAGAGGTTTCCCGCTCATGAAGTTTTTAAAAAGCTGGGACCGGCCGGATTCTTTGGAGTAAACAAGCCCACTAAGTATGGTGGATTAGGATTGGACTATTCTTTTAGTGTGGCCATGGCTGAAGAGTTAGGTCAGCAATTTTTTTTACCTTTCCACTGTTTGGTCTCTGATCTAGTGTCTTCTCAACAGCAAGTGAGCATATCTCAGTTTTGGTTGCTGATGAAAATGTTGTGGTGTATCTGATAATTATCCTCCAGCCAATGATTCTTTATTTCCCATCAGCCTCGGAGCCTGGACATTCAACAGGGGAAGTTATACATGCATGTGGTTTGAAACAGAGATAGTTTTGAAGCAACCCTCATGTATTTATACAAAACTCTTGACTTAATTCAAGGCTGTAGCTAGACATTTTTGAGGGGGGGGGGGGGGGGCAAGGAAGCAAGGGCCTAAAGTATTTCTCTAGAGCTCCCATTGGGAAAGGAAGTAAGGGCCTAAAGTATTCCTCTAGAGCTCCCATTGGCAAAGGAAGTAAGGGCCTAAAGTATTCCTCTAGAGCTCCCTTTGGTTCTTGGTGCTCTCTTTAAGATTTGCCTGGGATATTTAACATGGTGTGGAGCCTGCTAATCCACAGATCACTATATTTTATTGTAATCAGAGAGCCCTGCCCAGAGTACTATTCCTCTAATGTTAGTGCTGTGATGAATATTTAAACAATTCCAAACCTGTCATCAGAGTGAAGTAAGCAGACTGACTCCTTAAAATTCTTGAAGTAGTCTCTATCGAATTATCTGAAGTCTGTACCCTGTTATCGAACAAACTGATAAAACTTTTTGAAAAATGCAGTGCTTTGCTTACGTGAGAAAAAAAAGTGATGTATGTCAAGCCAATGGGAGAGTGTATGTTAAATTGAAGTGTCCAAAACCTTGATTTTGTTAACAACTACAACTATTTTAATTATGGGAAACAGTAAGGAGAACAAGCACTAAAAACATGGAAGTATAGAGGTTTACTTTCTCAACAGGAAGCATTAAATGTGGTGCTATACCCATGGCCATAGGAGTTCAGGCAGACATGGCAACTCCAGCACTTATCAGGTTTGGTAGTGAAGAGCTTAAACAAGAGTTTTTAGTTCCATCCATTGCTGGTGATGTTGTGGCCTGTCTTGGAGTGAGTGAACCTGGGGCTGGATCAGATGTTGCAAGTATTAAAACTACAGCTATTAAAAAAGGAGGTTTGTCATTGAAAGGAATTAGGCTTCAAAATTAGGATTGACATTTAGGAGTGCAACTCTTTCTTGTTGGAATGGTTGTCCATTGCCCTATAGTCAAAAACATAATTGCAGAAAAATTGATGTTAGCCAGCTGCAGGGAGCTCTTGGAGTGATGTTGGTGCACCAAGGGAGCTTAGTGAGTGGGGAGCTCATAAAGTAGGAACTACAGACTCAACTCAAGAGTTTGACCATGCATGGCTTAATGATAGTGAGGTGTCAAAATGTAATCTCAATTAGACATAATCAAAGACATCTCTTATCTGAATTAGCACTCAATCTTCATATCATCGCAATTCATGGATTATCTCACAAAATTAAACCATTTCAAATTTTGATGTGCACAATAAACTGGAAATCCATGAAATGTTTCAGTAAAGATGAGTCTTATGAAAAAAACTCCTTTGAAGGGCAGGTCAGTCCATGGAACCATTGCAAAACAACCTTTGCTATGTGTTTGCTTGTAATTTGTCTTCTGAAAAAGAAGTCATGCAGTCTTTGTCCTTGTCTGATAACTGAAGGGCAATAAAATTACAAGGATATGCTTAAGGGCTTGATGATTGTCTTGTGGGACAAAACCCCTGGACCCAGTTGTTCAAAGAATGGATAATGCTATCCAAAGGATAAATCACTATCCACCTGGTGAGTGTTAACATAACCTATTGTGCTATCCATGGGATAATGATTTATCCAGTGGATAAGGTTATCTTTCCAATGCTGGTTAGCAAAATTGAGAAAAACTTCTTTGCTAACAAAAAGAGCTTCTAGCACTTCTGTCTGCCCTGGTTTTAGCAAACAAATTGTCAGAAGTGGCAACAAACATTCCTACAGGTCATCAGACAATGATTAATCTGCAGTGTTGAGAAGTGTTGACACATATCCATCCAGTCGCCAATTATATTTTTGTTGTTGTGAGCCAAACATGGAGGTCAAACTCTTGGGCTTAATCTGTAGTCCCTATTTTTTGAGAGCCTCATTCATAAAGCCCCTGCAGTGCATCAAGAGCTCCCTGTGATGTGCTAACATCAATTTTTTTTCTCTGAATTTTTTTCTGCTTGTGTGATGGAAAGGACTGCTCATAGTTTAGTTTCCCATGACTACTCATTTATGCCCTTGGAGGAGAGACACTGTGTTGTGATGGTGAAGTATCTTACCTATGAACATGATGCAATGACCAAGCAAGGGCTTGAATCCAGACCTCTTAATTTTTGATCCAGCTAATTTATCAGACTGCTTACAGTCAAAACATCTTGATTGAGTCAGCAAGCTGAAAATGGGACAAAGAATCCTATATTATGGAATTGTTTATCTTGTTAAGGTGACCAAGAGGGGTTACAATTGAACTATGTATAATAGACTGGCCTGAATACTGCTGTAAGTTTCCCGTCTAATTCCATTTTTTTGAGGAACAAGCAAGGTTTTGCATTGTTATTATATTTTATTGTGTTTTATATTTTAGTTTACTTCTGTTGATAACTACAGAAGCAACACCTTTTACTTATAGAATGTAATTTTATAGCCACAGCATGTAGATACTGCAGGTGTATAAATTTGTCAATCTACAAGGGTATGCCCTTGTAGGGAAGGCCAGAAGGAAAACTGATATGGGTGTATCCATACTTTGTTTGATTTAGTATTTCAACAGTTTATTTAAACTGTCTGTGTCCACAAGGCTTCAAATGATTTTTTTTGCAACAGATGACTTTGTCATAAATGGAAGCAAGTTATGGATTACAAATGGTCTCCAGGCAGATTGGATTTGTCTTTTAGCAAATACAAGTGGAGGTCCACCACATAAAAACAAGTCTTTGATCTGTGTTCCTCTCAATCTACCTGGAGTCCATAAGGCAAGGAATATTAACAAGCTTGGGATGCATTCATCAGACACTGCAGAGCTGTTCTTTGAGGATGTGAAAGTACCACAGTCATACCTGATTGGTCAGGAAGGAATGGGGTTTCCATACCAGATGTTTCAGTTTGTTGAGGAAAGAGTTTTTGCTGGGGCTTCAGGTATTATAGGATGACCAATAAACAAAGACAACTTAAGAAACTCTTATTATCAGTCTAGAAAGAATTCTTGCTCACATTTGAGAGAGTCTAAGGCTCAAGATCAGGAACACTATAATATTCATCACATACTGAAGTGTGAACCGTAGAGTAGGTTTGTTTGGGTTTTCCAAGTTTCTGAAACTTAGGGGTTACCTTTAGAAACTCTTTACAGAGACAAGGTTACATTATCAACTCAGTTGATAAAACCAAATTATCTTGAGTTACCCCTTGCCAAGGCAGGGCCACAGTTTATTTATAATTATGTCAGTAATAATAACAAGTCACATTCATAATTATAATGGTAAAAATTATGATATTACAGTTAAATAGTAATGATAAAAGTCAATGATAGAATTATTTTTAGTTATTATTTTAATGAACACTAAATTTTCCCTTTCGTGGGAAAAGGATTTGATAAATATAAGAACAAAAGTGAATGGACTGACTAAGTAAAACTTTTATTTAATTTAGCAGAGGGTTTTTATCAAAATAATAGATACCTTTTCTTGTTATTTATGTGATATATTTTTTGTTTTAGTTCTGTTGTCTATGGAGAGAATTATTTTTGAAACTGCCACCTACTGCAGGGAAAGGAAGGCATTCGGCAAATCCATTCTAGACAATCAGTATGTTCACTTCCGCCTTGCTGAGCTTCAAACTGAAGTTGAACTGCTCAGGTCACTTGTATATAGAACTACAGGTTGGTTCTTGGCAGCTTTAAATAATTTTGGTTAGAGTTTTACTACTGTCATAGAGGGAGAGAAAGCTATGCTTTGGTCCAATTCTTTCAATTTAATAATGATTATATAAGAAACATGTTATCATATCATAAAGAGGAACTTGTGCTTCTTATTAGGCTTATTAAGTGTGTGTGTGTGTTTCTTTTTTTGTTTTATCCTTGCTTCTTTTATTGAAATGTTTTTTCTTTTTTTCACTTTGGGTGCCATGTTTGGACTCTAGGTCTCTCTGTTATTACAAATTGTTATCCTAAGTTGGTGACTAATTTACTTTTCTATGCTTTAGATCTGTACATGAAAGGTAAAGATGTCAACAAGCTAGCCTCAATGCTCAAACTCAAGGCTGGTCGCCTTGCACGAGAGGTACCTGACTCCTGCCTGCAGTTCTGGGGAGGAATGGGTTTTACTTCAGAAGTGGAAGTCAGCCGCGCTTATAGAGACAACCGTCTTTTGTCAATTGGTGGTGGAGCAGATGAAGTGATGCTATCAATCATTTGCAAATATATGGGAACATTTCCTAAGGACCAGCAATTATTTTAAGTTATATCATGGTAGTTAAAAATTTGTACATAATATGGCCAGGATACTAAGTCTGGCATGATTGCTTGTCACAAAGGTGTATCTATTCCTGCTATAATGTGACATTTGGTTTTATTTTTGTTAAGAAAATTGTATATTTGTGGCTTCCAAACAGTATAAACAACACCAACCACTGTCAGTGGAAGGTCACAAAATTGTCAGCTTTTTTCAGTATTCTAGTACCATTGTAATGCAAAGTTATGGTACCTTTGGACTATAACATATTATTTATGTGAGTTATCCTGGTAATCTTTTCCTTACAGTTGACATGAAGCCAGTGGTTCCCATAGAGCTATCAAAAGTTATAGTGTACCTCTGATATAATTCTGAAAATTACATTGTTGGTTAAAAGATGCTTGCACAATTTCTCTCCTTCTCTTGACCCAATTTGAATTTCCTTTATGCAACAAATTTTTCAGAATTGTTTAGTTAACTCTTTGATAGCTTTCATTCATCTGATAGGTATTATATGATAAAGTGAATTATAAATGCATTTTGATTGTTTCTTATTTATGATCTGTTGGAGGACAGATGCATAGATGATATCACCTTAAACATTTTGTTTTTTTTTATCATTTGAAACAACTTTTCTGTTGCCATGTGTCTGAACAGTAATATATCACAGAAGACGTCAAAAGGTGGTATGAACAACAGTGACAAACTTGGCTGCTCCCCATTTGCCACTTTTTTGTTCTTACCACATTTTGATGATCTGTGATCTATTACTGAACAGACACACAGCAACATGGAAACTAACTGATAATTGGAAACAGATCATATTCATTTTGTAGAGGGCACTGTTTAAAGAATTTGCTCAAAACAGTTTTGAGAATGGTTAACCCTTTCACTCCCATCAGTGACCAAGACAGAATTTCTCCTTACAATATCAATACAATATTGAGCAGAAAAGTGATGAGAATATAGAAAAATATTAATTTGGGGATTATTAGTTGATCCAATACCAAATTCTCCAAACTAACATCACTAGAACTGTATGGGAGATAGTAAGGAGAATTAATAATAAGATCTTGGGAGTTGAAGGGTTAAACCTCCATTTGGTTGGACATGTGTAAATGTGGTAGGAAGTTGTGCATATTAAAATTGAAGGGCATAGGTTTGTTTTGTTTTTGTTTTTGTTTTTGTTTGTTTCACTTTATCAGAGCCAAATTGACAAAAAACAAGCAGAGCAAAAAAGAAAATGATCCTCATTGTGTTGGAAGAAATGGTAGAAACAGAAGCCAGGAGAAGCATAGGCCTTAACCCATACTGCCCCCTGACTGGGTACCACTTTCAGCAAAGCAACGTCCTTGGCCGAGAGAAAGGAAAAATTTCCAATTATTATATGAATTCTCTTGTTCATTTGAGACCCAGCTATGTGCATAAATGCTACACAATTCACACTTTGATAATACTTTTTCTTACTCAGAGGAATATTTGTAGCACTTAAATATCAAATTTGTTAAGTCGCATCTAAAGGTCTTTTGCTGCGTACTTGTTTCCGCTAATTAAATATGTGATCATTTATATTCTTCCGTGGTAATCACATGAATACCTAAGGATTACAAATCGCCGATTTTAGTTAGGGTAACGAGCACTTGTCAGAGTAAATCCTGACCTCTTTCCCCTGAAGCTTTGTGGGGCTATTTAGTATTGATTCAGGTACGGGAACAATTCAATGATTTGAGGAGCTTTGTGAATTTAGTTGAGTGGGAGCAGAAACTCTTTCATCAAAGATACTGGTTCAGGAATTCAGTCATAGTTATGTGAAGGGGTCACTTAAAACCTGCCTGAAAACAGGATGTCATGGGAAAATGCTCTCTTAGAATTTAAAATTGACATGGACCCTGACCTATTGAGTTACGAGACGGTCCGGAAGCAATTGAGTCCGAGGGCGGGAAACAGGGCGGAGTAGAGGGCGGGGTTTACCTCGTTTCCAGGGTGTAGAGGCAACACCTCAGAGAGTCTGGATCCTAACTGCGAAACATCCATCATAGCTCCATCATGACATAGGTCTGTACCGTTGCACTTATGTCCTCTTATTGCAGATATGTCCTCTGACGTAATGTGATACAGTGGCCAATCATATCCTGCGATCTATCGAGCGACACGCGGCTTGGGACTGGTTAAGAAACTCCGTTGTAGTTATGTCTTCAAGCAAAAGTACTCATTCAAGGGGGTCGGGATAAGTGGAAAATTTGACCAGTATTTTCCGGTAACTGATCTCAGGAAAACATGCTGTTCGCATGATCACTGCGAACCGGATCATTGGCCTCTCATATTGCTTTCCTTGAAGTTCAATCGTTCGTTAACGCAGAGTGATCGCGTCGTTGTTATAACCTAAACTTGGAAGAGCAATTTGCTGCGCGTGAATAACAAAGCGACTTTCGACCAAAGGATGCGTTATTGTTCACGTTTTATTTGCAACCTTGCTTGAACTGATAACTGATCTCAGGAAAACATACTGTTCGCATGATCACTGCGAACCGGATCATTGGCCTCTCATATTGCTTTCCCTGAAGTTCAATCGTTCGTTAACGCAGAGTGATCGCATCATTGTTATGACCTAAACTTGGAAGAACAATTTGCTGCGCGTGAATAACAAAGCGACTTTCGACCAAAGGATGCGTTATTGTTCACGTTTTATTTGCAGCCTTGCTTTATTTACAGTCTTCATTGCTCGACTTGCGACTTCAATGACAACATTTTAGCCACAAGCTAAGACAAAAGCACAATGTGGCGTCATATCACAATTGCTTTATTTTCTTTAATAGTTGAAGATCATAGATTATGGTTCGTCGACATAAATATATGTTATTTGCCGGCTGGGAGGTCCGTATGGTGAAAAACTGTGACCGAGGTCTTAAAAATAATTGCAGACGGTTACTAGGCCGCTTGTCAACCAACGTAATGACAATATTGTTTATACAAATTCATTCTGAAACCAATATTTTTCTGTCAACCAAAGTGATTTGATAGAGATAAAAAAGAGGATTCATAAGTTATTTATCGGCAATAAAAAAAACAATAAAATTATTTATTGTTTTTTTAGAGGGCACGGTAACGAATCTTGCAATCTGGTTGGTTCTTTACCCGGTCAGTATTTTCCTATCTCTGCCCACGGGCCACGGTAACGCTTTGGTGAGTCGCCGAGTACATCCCAACTTTCGTTGTCATTTTTCATAAATATACCTCGTTTTCCGGCTGGGCAGTATTTTTAAGCAAACACGTCGGTCACTACCTCAAGCCGATAAATAACTTATAAATCCTCCCTTTTCTCTCTATCAAATCACTTTGGTTGACAGAAAAATATTGGTTTCAGAATGAATTTGTATAAACAATAGTGTCATACGTTGGTTGACAAGCGGCCTAAAAACCGTCTGCAATTAATTTTCATCGTTCACAAAAAGTACCCAGAAAGTTGAAACGTGAGGTATTTGGTTACAGTTAAACTGAAAAATGGAACTTTCATTCATTTAGTATCTGAATTTTCTAGAGCAATTTGTTCATAGTAAAAAAAAAAGCGAGCGAAGTTTTAATTTAAGTTCTACAACAAATATACGCTCCTGGTGAGTCTTTCCAATTCCGTTCAATTTGGACATTTGTACCTTAAATTGCACAACAGAAATTGAAGGAATTGAGAAAAGGCTGCATCAAATTCCCTTGTGTCTCGTTGGAGTGTGCCGTTCGAATTTAGTTTTTGTGAAGGAAAGATCAGAGTTAAACACGCCATTACAGCAAACAAACGAGCAAACTCTCACAACTTCAAAATAAAAAATTGAATTTACTCACAATTACTTTCCTCGCCGTTTACTTAATGAACTGAGGTAAATATAAATCTTCGTACATGAATGTATGGTCGATGAGAGTAAATAATACTTTCCGTTAGATCATTAACTGATTTTTAAGAAAACATTGTCGTGACAGTCCTTGCCAAACTAGTTCTGTTGGTTTTCAAATGTTCCTACGATTTTTTTTTTCTTGTGCGCTCTCTAATTGACAGGTGTCAGATTGTGACAGATACTTGTAAAAATAATGTTTCAAAGTTTGTTTGGAAGCCTTTTAAATCACCTTTATCGTTACGGAAATGAAAATGTTTCGCTGAGGTATCTCTCTTAAATTTGCATCACCTCTATTTCAACTACCATTTACTCACTCAAAAATTGTTCAGTTTATGGAAGATCTTGCCGTATTTACGGCCATAAATCATTCGGGTTCTTTCGGAAAGAATTTCGTCAAGTTTAAAAACAATAAATATGTTATTTACCGGCTAGGGGTCGGTCCGTATGGTGAAAAACTGTGACCTCGGTCTTGAAAATGCTGCCCTCGGCCTACGGCCTCGGGCAGTATTTTCAAGACCTCGGTCACAGTTTTTCACCATACGGACCTCCCAGCCGGCAAATAACATATATATATTTTTGACACTTCACCTGATCTGCCGGAGGTGAGATCGACTGAGAAGTCTAAGTTGTGATTATTTGTCTGCGTCACGAAGTCTTCCTTCAATCACAGAAGTTTGGCCTTCAGTTGCTTATTTTGAGTACTGTTGGTTTTTGCCGTATCGCACTAAGCCCTCCGTTAAAAAAATTGAAGTAGTAGATTGTGATTTTATTGCGGTTCCGCTGATTTTAGCTGTTTTTTTTTTTAGTACTGTTTCTAAATTATTGTAGGATTTATGGCACTTTTGGGTGGATTTGTCCTATTTTACCCTGTTTATGACAAATTCACACAATGATTAAATCGAAAATGGGGCTAAAGGTGGCTATGGCAAGTCAATAGGATAGAATCCACCTAAAGGATGAATTTTACAGAATTTATCCCGTTTTTCTAGAATTCATTGGAAAAAAAATGGAAAATCGGGTTGAAGATTGGATATGGCAACTTGAGATCTATTCCATTTGGAGAATAACTTTTCAGATTTTACCCTGTTTTTTGTCATATTCACTGAAAAAAATAGAAAATCGGAGTAAAAAAAGCATATGGGAACTTCGGGTATTATTCACTTGTAGCATGAATGCTCAGAATTTACCCCGTTTTTCTCGAATTCACTTATCAAATGGAAAATCGGGGTAAAGATGGCATATGGGAACTTAGTGTATTGCTATCACTTGCGGGATGAGTTCGCAGAATTTGCCTCGTTTTTCTACAATTCATTGAAAAAAAAAATGGAAAATCGGGTGGAAGATAGCATGTGGGAACTTAGGGTACTATTCACTTGTAGTATGAATGCTTAGAATTTACCCCGTTTTTCTCGAATTCACTGATCAAATGGAAAATCGGGGTAAAGATGGCATATGGGAACTTAGCATATTGCTATCACTTGCGGGATGAACTCGCAGAATTTATCCCGTTTATCTAGAATTCGATGAGAAAAAAGCATTGAAAATCAGGTTGAAGATTGGATATGACAATCTAGGATCTATCCCATTTGAAGGATGAATTCTCAGATTTTACCCCGTTATTCTATAGAATTTTCAGAAAAAAAAATGGGAAATCGGGGTAAAGATAGCATATGGGAACTTCGGGTATTATCCACAATTTACCTCTTTTTTTTCTAAAATTCACTGATCAAATGGAAAATTGGGGTGAAGATGGCATATGGGAACTTACGGTATTAGCTGCTTGCGGGCCAAATTCTCAAAATTTACCCCGTAATTCTAGAATTCATTGAAAAAAAAGGAAAAAAATGCAAAATCGGATTAAAGATTGGATTTGGCAACCTAGGATTTATTCCACTTGAAGGACGAATTCTCAGAATTCATCCCGCTTTTCTAGAATTCATTGAGAAAAGAAACTTTTTTATAAAATTTGTAATTTTTCCTCTTTTTTTCATTTTTAAGTAAGACTAGCGAGCCACACAAAGAAACTCTTCTTGTAATTGTAAGCTCCTCGTTTATTTCCGACGCGTTTCGTCTCTAATTGAGACTTCTTTAGAGAATGACTACAATTAACGGGGAACAGTATATTACACAGCACGTTGGTGTGCCTAAGTTTTTAATTTCCATGGAAGTTAATAATAACTGAAAGCGGGCGTTATAGAAAACGTCTAAATACATATTAAGTTATTGTGCGTTGCTTTATTTTGGGGGCTAACGATTAGTGCTAATCGTAGAATTTATCGCTGAAAAAAGAAATGGAAAATTGGGGTAAAGATGGCATATGGGAACTAAAGGTGTTATCTACTTGTAGCATGTTCTCTCAGAATTTACCCCGTTTTGCTAGAATTTATTGAAAAAAAATGGAAGGCAAGTCAGTAGGATAAATTCCACTTGGAGGATGACTTTTCAGAATGAATCCCGTTTTTCTATAATCATTGAAAAAAATGGAAAATCGGGTAAACTAGATTAGATGTGGCAGGTCAATAGGACATGTTCCAGTTGGAGGATAATTTACTAAAATATGCCCCGTTTTTCCATAATTCCTTGAAAAAAATTGAAAAATCAGAGTAAAGATGGCATATGGGAACTACAGGTTCTATCCACTTGTAGCATGAATTCTCAGAGTTTACCCTGTTTTTCTGGAATTAATTCACTAAAAAATGGAAAATCAGGTTAAAGGTTTGACATGACAAAGTAGCTTATATTCCACTTGCGGGATGAATTCTAAGAAATTGTCCCGCTTCTCTGGAATTCACGAAAAAAAATGGAAAATCTGAGCAAAGATGGCATTCGGGAACTTCGGGTAATATCCACTTGTATCATGAATTCTCAGAGTTTACCCTGTTTTTTTGGAATTAATTCGTCAAAAAATGGAAAATCGGCGCAAAGATTGAATATGACAACTTAGGATATATTCCACTTACGGTATGAATTCTCATAACTTACCCCGTTTTTCTGGAACTCATTGAAATAAAAATGGAAGATCGGGTTGAAGACTGGATATGGAAACTTAGAATGCATTCCACATACGGGATGAATTCTCAGAATTTACACCGATTTTCTGGAATTAATTAGAAAAAAAACCGAAAATGAGGGATGTTCCGAGTTATAATTTATTCCAATTTTAAGATAAATGGACACAATTTAGCCCGTTTTCAGAATTCATTGAAAAATTCATTTGGCATGTTGGGATATATTCTTTTTATGACTGATGAATTTTTTTCTAGAATTCTCTGAAAATAATGGAAAATCGGGTAAAGATTACAAACCACAAGTTGGGATATGTTTCACTTGTAGGATGAATTGTCTGATTTTACCCCATTTTTACAGAATTCTTGGAAAAATGCAAAAAACCGGGACAACGATTGAATATGACAAGTTAGGATGTATTCCATTGACGGGATGAGTACTCAGATTTTACCCCGTTTTTCCAGAATTGACTCAACAAACGGAAAATCGGGGTGAAGATTGATTATGAAAAGCTAGGATGTATCCCACATGTGGGATTAATTGTCAGATTTTACCTTACTTGTCTCTAATAAACGAAAAAAATGAAAAAATTAGGGCTAAAGATTTGATTTGGCAAAATTGGAAACTCGGAGTAAAGATAGCATATGTGAGCTAAGGGTATTATGAATTCTCAGAGTTTACCCCCTTTTTCTAGAACTAATCTATTAAAACAAAGGAAAATCTGGGTAAAGAGTTGACATCACAACTTAGGTTATATTCCACTTGCATGATGAATTGTCAAAACTTATCCCGTTTTCTAGAATTCGTTGAACAAATGGAAAATCAGGGACAGATTGGACATTGCAAGTTATGATATCAACCACTCGTGGAAAGAATTGTCACGGTTTACCCCGTTTTTCTAGAGTTATTTGAACAAATCAGAATAAAGATTGGATATGGAAAAGTTATGATATTATCCACTCGTAGGTTGGTTCAGAAAATGGAAAATTAGGGTGAACATTGGATTTGGCATGTTGGGATATATTCTACTTGCTGGATAAATTGTAACAATTCAATGAAAAATGGAAAAAAGCGGTTAATATTGGATATGTCAAGTTGGAATACATTACATATGCAGGGTACGAGCTATTTGATTGTTTTGATTTTCGAATGCGCTTAAAACATGGTTTGTAAGTTGGATCGCCGGAATTGCACCCTTTATTCGCGTAAAAGAATGTTGGGATGGGGGTAGGTGTCGGAAGGTTATCCTCGGGTGAAGTCAATAATTTTACCGGTACATTGTAGAATCCCAGCACAAAGCCTAGAGATTATTGGACAAATATCACCGAGCCTGAGGAGATTTTTATCGCTGGAAAAGAGAATGTAGCCTTCCCTATGAAATATTTATCAGTCTGCAAGTTTTGATGCTATGTTTCACCACTGTGATGTTCTTATTGTTGAGACCGGTCTGTATATTACTCACACCCTTGGAATTTAAGTCAATTTAGCGTTAAAAAAAAGTTTTCAGACAAATGGAAATTTTCCCAGAAGTCGCTGTATACATAGATGCATGTGCATATATTGACGGCAAACTATTGATTTATCTTTGCTTGACAAGCAAAGTGTACATATACATAGAGGACTACGGGTTCTATGCACTGTCAGATAAAACATTGTAACAGAATATTTAAAGAGTCGAGTGCAAAGGAAGCCATTCCAAAAGGATCTCATTCCAGAGAGACATCTGCCCAAAAAGCAGTATGCTTATATGAGAAAAGAAAAGAAAACTTAAAGTAATTCAGATTTAATCAAATTTTTAACAGATGACAATATTAACAAGCATTACTTTCTTGTCACTATTAATATGCATCACGAAAGAAGACAATTGAGCAATAACTATTATTCATGCTAATACTAAGTCAAGGCTTTGTCACAGTTTCTTTCTCAAAAAGATATTGTAGATGAATATGAAGAGTGATTTTATCCAACCGGTGAAATTGGTCATAAACTACTGTGCATTACAAAATTTTTGGTTTATGTTATGTTTTCCACACACAACATGGGGAGAACCAACAATCAAACATGCATGCTGGTGTCATACAGGTTTGTTTACATACTGTTTCATGGGTTGAGTAAAATCACTCTAGTTGTTCCTTTTTTAATGTTTCATATAAATTTTGGTTACCTTTTTCCTGCTATGATATCTTTTGTTGATAAAATCATCTTGATAAATAGGATACACTGTAAGTGTTTGGAACAAATAAACACTTTTTTTGTGTCATTTAAGCAGGAGTGATTGGTGCTAAATATTTTTTCTAGCCACATGTGCAAACCGTAATTAATCTAACTCAAAATTCAGGCTTAAATTGCTCATCTAACAAACAATTCACCCATTCACTCATAATGGTTGGTAAGATTTCTTTTTTATATGAGTTGCTGGAAACATAAAGATTTAAAATAAATTCTTTGCAATTTAAATGTTTGTGTCATTTTTTAAAATTTTACTGCTCTGGAAATGCACCGGATATGAAACTCTGGAACTAAACAACTCCAAAGGAGGTTTTGTGGACAAATTCATGGGTCTGATGTGAACATGCTTAAGAGGTCACATTCTCTATTGATGTTCTCTGGCCATGTCTAGGTACTATTCACAATTTGAAGCTGTGGAATTTTGGATATAACTTGAATTAGGCATGCTTCAAAACCCAATTGAAACTGTTAGAGTGAACACATGACCTGTTAGGTATTTAATTATTAGTATTACACTGTGCCAAATAGCTTTCCTTTATTGATTTTCTTTAAAATTACAAAAAGTCTTTCTCCTCAAGTTGCCTCCATTTCCAGTCTCTCCACATTCCATAATGATGCTGTTTTGTAATGCTCAATAAGACCCATCCATCACTATCAACTTGCTTTAGGATACTTGCCACATCAGTTCTGTGGTCTCCTTGGTCCAAAATTCCAAGGCTCTATCCCACTTGTAATGAAAAATCTTTGTCTCAACCTACCCATCCTTACCTGCCTCCATTAATCAAAATTAACCTTTTTTTCTGTTGTCATCACTGCATGGTAACACCCTCTTGGAACATTTATCCCTTTCTCCTTCCTTAGTTTGAAAAGATATTGCTCAGTGATGGCATTAAGGCCTTGGAATACCTTCCTTCCTTCCTTCCTTCTTTCAAATAGAGAATCTGTAGGGTTGGAATCTGTGAAGAAAATCAGTCTCCATTAGAAAAGAAACTTTAATGACACTCACCTAATGAAAGACTGTCAAAAAAATACCAAATTGGTATTAAAATGCACATTTGGCCTACTTTCATTGGGTTGGTTAGACTTCTTTGCTAATGAAGTACCACTAACCTTGAGTATCAGTATGTTAATGATAATATGCTATGAATTAACTCAAAGGACAATAAAAACAACCTCATCCTTCTGTTAACCCAACAAACAAATTTAGCAATCAAAGAAGGAACATCAATCATTAGATGTATTTATAATAATTTCCCTTAAAATTTATTGCAGACATAAGGCACTAAAAAACATCCAAAACTGGTCATCGAAGGACACATAAAACAAAAGCAACAGTAATTATAATTGTAATAATAGTAATAATAATAATATTCCCCTAAACTACTTGGCATGTTACAAGAACATCTCTGCATAGTATAAAATAATAACAACAATGATATTCCCCTAAACTACTTAGCATGTTACAAGAACATCTATGCATAGTTTTAATTAATCATAATTATAATAATAATAATAATAATAATAATAAAGTAAGAGAAAACCTAAACAGAAGAAATCTATAAATCACTCACAAATTCTGCATACCTCATAAGAAGCATCTTTGGGAGGCTTGAGGAGCTCAAAGAGGACAAAATCTTCATCATCTGGTTCACTGGCTATAAAAAAAAGCACACAATGCTTTCATTAGCAAATAACAAAAAACAAACAAGGTTTATAGAGATCAATAATTATGGAACAATGTAGCAAAAAACTCATCTTACAAAAACCAAGAGACAAAGAGTGAAAATGGTCAACATAATTATTAACTACCTTGAATATTGTTTTCATTTGACAGCTGTGTCTTTGTCCAGTAGTTGAATGTCTAATGGTGAAAGAGGAGGGGGGAGAACAAATAAATCATCATTAATATCGTCATAATCCTCCTCAAAATCTCCTGATTCATACTCACCAGGAAAAGCAACACCAAAACTAGCAGAAACCTCTTCCATGGTTTTTCCAGTACTAAATGGACTCACTCCTGTTTTGCATTTCTTGATTCCATCTTCACCTATTCTTGCACTGCTGTCTTCACCAGCATAATGCACAAAACAGTATCTGCCAGTTTTTCATCAACATATTTCTGGCATCCATTGAAGCTACAATCTGCTAAACAAAATATAGTATTTGTAAATAAGTACTAGCTATCTATGATTGCTACCTTTAACATACACTCATTGATTAACCCTTTATACCCTAACATCAGTAGGCATATTCTCAGTACCGTTCTCTATACATTTCCTGAACTGTTGACAAGGAGAATTTGTTTAAAAATCAAGAGCTTTATAAGTTGTTGGTCATTTCCTTGATTCATGTGGGATGTGGGGTGATATCAGGGGTGATTTTGTAATGAGAAATTAGAGGCTGGCCACTCTTAGGGTTAAAGGGTTAAGATTTTTTCTTTCATTAATGTATTGCAAACTGTACATAACTAGTAAAGCAGATCCTATTTAATGGTTCAGAGATGACCTTTCTACAAGTAACTGGAGTTGAGGCAATGGAAGACATTATTGCATGCTCAGTGTATTGTAGCATAGTATTTAAAAGTTTCCTGTTTCTGAATTCCAGCAGTGGATAACTCTTGTATTCCAGCACTGTTATTTTCCAGCCCCTCTCAGCTGTTCTCAGTTTCTCAGCAGGAGTTAACTGTTGTATTCCAGTACTGTTAATTTCCAGCCCTACACAGCTGTTCTGAGATTACCAGCAAGGAATAAATATTCTTTTACAGTACTTACTTGTATTTTCCAGCCCCTGCAAGCTGTTCTGTCATTTTTGTTTTCCAGCTGGAGGTAACTGTTATTTCTAAGCACAATTATTTTCTGGCCTCTCTAGGCTGATTGGAGTTTTCCTGCTCAAGTTGACTGTTATTTTCTAACTTAAATAAGTAACTTAAGTACTTAAATACTAAGTTAGCAATTGACTGAGACACCATTAGCACCACAATAAAAAATGCAAGAATCCTCAACTGGCTGAAACTTGCATCATTCAGTTGCATACTATTCTTCCCACATTTCCTAATAAATTAACCTATATTTAGTGGATACCTCTATAACACAGACACTAGGGAAGGTTCTTAGAGAGGTTACCTTTAATACTTTTATAACTATAAAAGTAATAGCTTTCACTGCAGTTTAAATTGGTTTAATTTTTGAGATACAGTTAACTAATTCTTCACTTATCACACAACAGCTGTGCAAAGCATATCAATTGTAAATAACAAATGTGGAGAGTTACAAATTACTTTCAGTACTTTATAGAGCAAGCAATGTGTTCCTTACCACCATTTTTCAGTGTTTTCTTTCCATTTACAGACTGAAGTGGCTGTAATGAAAAAACAAATTCAAACAATTCTACCTCACTTCCTAAAGCAAGAAATCACAAGAATAAACAAGTGTAGAAACTTAGACATACTTAGGCTAGAACCCTAATTCAAAAATAAAAAAACTACCCCCTGCAAAAAAAAATGTACCACTGTCTTTGGTACCATCCTGTTCCTCCCCTATTTCCGTTTTTTTTTTTTTTTTTTTTTTTTTTTTAACTTTTCTTTTCTATCAACTTTCAAACACATACCATGCTTCTTCTTGATGGGAAGAGGTTCCATAAAAAACCCAAATAACCAGAAAGATTACCAGCAAGATAGATAACCAAATGGATAACAAAATGAGTAGTGGTACCAAACTAAAGCTTGTAGCAATTCACTGACCTGACTATTACACCCTATTCTTTTTCCCCAGGTCTATGTGAACTAGATTTTGAGCACAGAATGTAATACCTCACCAAACATCTGCTAGGATGACTCACTTAAAAGTGTGCATGATTATCATCTCTTGCTGAGATAGCACACTGCACTTCAATGTTTTTATTACTACACATATAGGGGCTTTGGTAAGATTGTGGAAAGGAGGGAAAACATTTGAGCAGCTGGGAGGGACAAAAATGACAGTGTGGCAGCCATTTATTCCCACTTGGATAGCAAAGTCTGAGGAACCTTTCCCTGGAAATTTAAAAGTTTGGATGTCCATTTTAGGCCACTATTTCTCAAGTTGGCTAAAAATTATATCTGCTACAAGAGAGAGTGAGGGAGAGTGTTGACACTGATTTAATGAATAGAGTAGCTTTTACATAACGAACTATATAAACATTATATACATAGTAATGTTGTCTCATAGATGTTGTCTGTGTGGTCTTGTTTGATTTTTACCTTTGCCTTGCTCAAAAATATGAAATTGTGCCCTGGACAACATTAAATTTGGGGAACAGTGCTGTGATTTCTGACACAGTATATTGAAAGTAATTACTGATGGCAAAGGAATTAATTGGTACTTCAATGATAAATGTAGAGCACAGCAATCAATGTAAACCATCATAGCAAAAAACATGGTGACTGGTACATTCACCTAGAACTCTTTGCACAAGAAAATCCTGGAACCACTCAAAAAGTCAAGCAGAAAAAATTGGAAAAATTTAAAATTTGCATACATAATGTTGTTGTTTTGTGAAATATTGCTTTCTATATGTGTCTTACCCTAAGAATAAAGGTAAAATTTACAGGCACCATCTATGTCTGTAAGTGGATTGAATCTATTGGGTAAACACCAGAAAAAATAACAATATTGATACAAATAGGCTGAGGGTTTAGTATAGGTATGCTGTGCTTTAGTTTTATCCTAAGTTTATTCTTTTACTTTTAAAAGAGGCCAAATTGATAGTGACATATCATCTCACCATAACTTAGGCTAGGATCTAAATTTTATCCTTCTCTACACAAAATGCATTTTTCATTCATATCATTAACAAAACCAAAGGAAACTGATTTTTACACCAAGGACAAGCACAACAGATACCTTTCATCTGCACTTTTGTTTACTTTGCTTTGCTGCTGGTTCTCATCCATGCCTGTATGAATGATATTGAGTAAGGGTGAAAGGATTGGTATTTTCTTCACAAAGATAGTTGCAGAGAGTGTCTCCATTGATATATGGATTACCAGACACTCACAATGAACTCCAACAAGACCAAGTTCTTGCTAACAAGTGTAGCAATGGGCAATAGTCTGTATTGAATTAAGTATTCATTTGTGCATGAATTAGTATTTATTTCATTTTAATGTTTGTAACACACAATTGAAAAAGTATGTAAAATGTGGTAACAAAATACATATCATTGTGGTATTCCTCATAATTTAGTTCAAGGGGCTTTATTCTAAATAGATCAAAAGAAAGAAAGTGGCATATATCAGCCACTGATTTAAATAGAAAAGCACAAATTATTAGGTGATGAGTAATATTGCTGCAAATTTGTGCCCCTCTGGGTGAGCAAAGAGAATGATGACCCAACTGCTACTTGCCGCAGAGCGTTAGGAGCCAGCACCCTATCCTTTATAAGAGACCAGATCTTCATCATATGTGTAAGCAGATTGTAAGTTAACTTTCCAGGATATGTGAAGTTTAACATCGACCATACATCCTAGCTGAATTTTTGCGTAGCCCCATACATTTACAATGAATACATGTCTTCCACTGTAACCATAATAGCCACCAGTGAACACACTATGAGACTGCTACATGCAACATAATACAAATTATTGAGGCTGGAAGAAAATCACAAGTTTTTGATCATTGAAACAGCGATAGCTGTCCTAGTTTTTAATCGACGTGTAATATCTGGTGTTGCATGTCCCAAACAAAATAAAAAAGTCAGTCCTCGACACAGAAGGATTCGATGAATCCAGGTATCATGCAGCTACATGAAATCTACTGGAATTTAGCACAAAACTTGAACGCGATCTTTGAAGAATGGTTGTAATATTTAAAATTTAAAAAAATACTAGCATGAAGTGCAACGAAAACCTTACCTTATTGTACTAGCTCCAACAGAAAAGTAAGGAAAGCCATGAGGCAATGTCAAATTCTCGTCTTCCTAGGCTTTCCAACGTATGGAAGGAAATTTCCCAAATACCTCGCACTTAAAAACGCAACCAGAATCTTACTCTTTCACCAATCCGAAGCGTCCCAAAAGGTGTCAAGGATAGCCCATGAAATTCTCAAACTTCGAGCGCGGAAATCTTAACGATCTTTTTACACTTTTGCTTTGCATCCCTCCCCTAGTTGGGAAGTGACACGCAGAAGACACGATCACAACGCACTTTGATTGGAAGAAGTAAAACTGCATTCTATTGGTTATAATGTGTGAGGACATAACCACAACGGAAGACACGACTGCAACGCTACATCGGTCAGCATTAGATTCCATCCACCAAAACCACCTTGGTCGAGAGGGACTGAGATGGAATGATGGAAAAAAATTACGAAGCTACGACAACATGCCGACTTATCCCGATGACCCAAGTGTATTATTTGTTTGGGAAATTGCGTCAAAACTTTTTACTAAAGAAATGGTAAGTATTAATTTATTGTTCGATTGTAGTATTATAAAACATTTTACGCAATTTTATGCAGATATTTCACGTATTTAAAAGGTGCTCAGATGTTACGTAGTTTTGGTGGATGTCATTAGGGAACATCCACCAAAACTTTGACCAAAACCATCAACAATATATTTTTTAAATTTTATCTATAGCCATTGTTAGATGTTCAGGGAGACAAAAGATTTATACCACTAATTAGCAGTTAGTGCTCTGGCTAATTATTTTTTATGGTGCACAATTGCTGACCGACCAAACGTTCATAATGATTATCATAACTCTTAACACATAGAATAAAGTGGTTTTGGTGGATGTTTCTCTCCATCCACCAAAACCACCACAGAAATTTCTGCTACTTCCTTACAGAAGACTGATGTGACCTGCTATTTGGAGTACATAACCACAATCTATTTCTTTGTATGTAGAGATATTTTGGAAAGTTCTTGAGTCAGCACCTTTTATTATTGAAACCATAATCATAACATGGTGCATAATATAGAATACAAAAGGTTCTGGTGTGGTAATCATGTAATCTTGAAACAGGAGAGTTTTTAACTGACTTAAACTGATTTAAACAAACATTTGCAACAAAATTCCAGGTCCAGAAATTTCTTCCACTATTTCCGCCAAAATCATAACCTTTAAGTACAACAAATCAGCACATTAGTAATTGTTATCAGGGGTCTGAAAATCCCATAAATCTTTCACATTTATTTCAAGTAACCTTTAATTTCACATGGATGAATAAGTATACACTCAACATGCAGAATGTCTTACAGTTTACAAACTATTTCCCTTTTTATGGATAGACAGTGAAAGGCCTTTGCCACATTGGTGAATCAAACCATTGTATGCCATGCATTTTGTGATAATTGTTTGTTTTTGCTCACAATACCCAGAAAAATGGAGGGGATAAATTAAAATAGCAAATTCTATGGTTAAAATTAAATAACATTGGAAGATCAAATTAACTTTGTACTGTTTAAAATTCAGTTTTGGTTTCTTGCTTATTCCAGCCTCTTGATATTCAAAAGCATTCCTTGTCATTTTTGTGTTCTTCTGTGTACATAACTTGAAAAATAAACACAGAGAAAGGAAACCACAAAGGATTAAACTTGAAGCTAAAGCAAAGTTTAAGTTGAGCCATAGCTGATCCAAATACTGAGCACTTTGTATTGTAACCCATTTAGCAGTAAAGTTTATCTATATGTCTGCCAGCTTGTCACAAGTCTTACCCCTCTCCTTCAAAAGTCTCTATAAATAAATTTTTCTTTGTGGTCCCTAATTGATGATTAGTATATTACAGCTCCTCAATTTTCCTCTCTCAAGTCAAGGTTACTCTAAATTTAACAAAGTAATGGACTTGATAAAACTCAAACTATAACTCAGCTGGCTGCTACTTGCAACCTTAATTTCTAGATATCAGTATACAATAATCAATATGTTATAAATAAGAACCCTAATGCTTAATTTTGCAGTGATCACCTTCCTCCTTTTCATTTGCAGACCAGACTGGAACCTCTATAGGTGTGTTTGCTTGTTTTGAGTGGGGATGGAAGAAAAGGAGTCATGCCGCATATCTGAGTTATTAAATCGCATTTGTTCTGTTTATACATGAGTAGAACTACCTTGTTCTCTGAAAAAAATAAAATTTCTCGCATTTTTATCTGTGCTTCACAGTCAAACTTCCTTGTGTCTTGGACAAGAAATCTTATTTTCTTGAAAACAAAATCTTTGTTTCCAGCCTTCTGTAATAGGTAAATATAACAGTGTAAGATGAGTGACAGTGTATTTCTCAAGTTATTTTTTGGAATGTGACAAAACGGAAGTGTCATAGTGTGATAAGGAGCAAACATATGATTGCTTGATAGAATGCAAAAAATGCAGAATTGCATATATTTTCTCCTTTGTCAGCAGCATATGTTAGTGAAAAGTTCTTACAATTGTTAACTTCTAAACCATCTTCAATTTAGCCAAGATTGAACTGTTATCACGTTTGACATAAAAGTATTCTGAGATCAATGTCATATGACCCATTCATGTATTTGACCTTTCAAATTAGCAAGCCATAGTTGACAGAAACACAAAGGTTGAGGATAAAAAGAAATTAATATATACAGTACTTCTTCTGTATCTTTTCGTTTCCTTTTCTCTCCAGCTGTTCATTCTATGCCGTGCTGGCAATTGAACACTTTCCTTCCCAAAATTGGGAAAGGCACACCAGTAAAAAACGAATTTTTGCTCCTTAAATATCTCATGCATCTTCCCCCAGTATTTTGTGACTTCTGTCCGAGGAAGGAGGTGTAAGCATTAAATTAACCCGAATGATTCCACGATTGTGGTATCATCCAAGCCATGCTAGAGGACTTGAACTAGACAAACTAGTGAGAATGCACAATAACGATAGCAAAGCTTTGTAATGCTAAAGAGCTATATCAAATATATATAAATATATGTTCCCGAAACTTTTGACAGCTTTAAAGAAAGAAAACTTCGTCGTCAATCCTGTTTCAAATTCCGCAATAAGTTTAAGCGCCTCATCAACAGAATTTACGTATCCTAAATTATCTGCATGTCTACCATCAATGGTTCGCGACTTAAAATTCTCGCTATGCTGTTTCTGTTTGTTCCTCAAGAATCATGGGATTTACAGCTTCGGATGTTCGGCTACATCACTTGCGGATTTCCGAGAATCTTCGGTTATGTTTTGCAAGTCATTAAATATTCCATCTCAGTCCCTCTCGACCGAGGTGGTTTTGGTGGATGGAATCTAATGCTGACCCATGACATACTACTATGGCGGTCAGACGGGACGACCACTAACACGTGATGGTGTGGTTGATTTTCTCGTTTAGTTTGTTCTAAGAATCTTAAATATCGTCCCATGACCCTAATGAACAGAGCAGAATTTTTTGGAACCTTGAGTAAATGGAAATGGCCAGTATTCGGCGCAACAGCCGCTTTCTTTGGCTCCATGTACACGTTTGGTTTCAACAGTTCCCTAACGGTTCGTGCTGGCAGCGGAGAAGAAGATGCGTCAAGCTCCGTTGGATTACGAGACCTTTTGCAGAAATGGATCCATAATTTTGTACAGGGCCCTAAAGGTTCAGAGAAACCTCCAATAAGTCCTAAAGAGGCCAGTGAAATTTTGCGAAAGAATGAAAAAAGCGTGAATGTGAATATTGGAGTAGTATCTCACTTTGAAACAAACAGTTTCGCTTCCAATTCTCCGTGTGAAGATCGAGCCAACGAATGGCTGTTATTGAAAACAAACGGTACAACCTTTGGTGTATTCGATGGGCACGGTGGCTGGCAGTGTGCAGAAATGGTTAAAAATCGTTTACCTCTCTATCTTGCTGTATCTTTCCTTGCAAAATCTGATTTGACCATCTTGGAGAGAAATCTCTCGAAAGGTTTCTCAGGGGATGATTTTGTTAAAATTTTACAGGACAGGTTACCAGCAATGGAAAGCACATCTCAGAGCAATTTTGGTTATACTTTAAGTCAAAAACAAGAAGTTTTTCAAACAGGACCAAAGTACTTTATCAAAAGCTTGATAGGGAAGCCTTTTGAAGGTCGAATGCCTACTCAGGAATCCCTTAGTTTGGCTTTTACACAATTAGATGACGATATTTCTACTGAAGCCATACCAGTAAAAGTTCTTGACGACTCCTTTGTTGCTGGAGCTTCAGGGGCTTGTGCGTTAGTATCTTATATTGAGGGACAAAACATCTATGTGGCAAACACAGGTATGTGTGTAGACAGTAACACATGATCAGCTATGTAGAGTAAAGCAGTCTTTTCATTGCATTTTACTGATATTTATGTAATGCTGGGAGGATTACAGCAGTAACATGGTAATGGGGATATCTGTTGTAAGGTCATTTTACTAAATAAAGGGACTGGCCATTGTTTATGTGAAGTGGGGGAAGGGAAGAAAGAAAAGGAAGGGTGGTCAAGGCTATTTCAGATTGGCAAGAGGGGGACAAAACTCTTAATAAAGAAGTTTAGGGAGGATCAGCAGTTTAAGGTACACTTTAAGAGTGATCCATTGCCCAAGGTGGGTGTTATGCAAAGTAATCATCTTATGATTGTTTGTGACATGAATTTTGATAATTACTAGGTATATAAGAAGAGATATGAGGTGACAAGGGATCATCAATTAAATATTGAATAAAGAAGGGGGTCATTTGCTATTTTCATTGCCTGGAGGGGGGAGAGCTCATAGAAATTTTTATATTTCTAATATACTTTTCCCTCCCCCACTCTATGTAAATAATGACTGCTCCCTGGCTACATATCCTCTTTGAAAAGTCAACGCCATGGGACACTCTGAAGGTAGTCTATCAAAATTCCTAGAGATTATTTGTTGGTCTAAAAAACAATTATATGTGTTGATTGTTTATATATACTATGCAATTTTATCTTGTTGGGATGAGAAACTGTCACTGTATTTTAAAATAACTGATTGATTCATTTTTTAAAATTTGTATTCCAGGTGATTGTAGAGCTGTTCTTGGAAGTACAAAAGGGGATGGCTCTTGGCTGGCTACTCCACTCTCTGTTGATCAAACAGCTGAGAATGATGATGAAGTAGAGAGACTTAGGTTAGAGCACCCTGGTGAAGCCTTTGTCATAAAGAACAAGCGTCTCCTTGGACAACTACAGCCACTAAGATCATTTGGTGACATTCAATACAAGTGGGATAAAGTAACCCATTCCCATGTTCTCACACAGGTGTATGGGGGTCCTATTGTTCCACCAAATATGTACATAACTCCACCTTACCTCACAGCAAGACCTGTTGTAACACATCACCGTTTACAACCCCATGATAAATTCCTTATCCTTGCCACAGATGGCTTGTGGGATGTCCTTAGCGATGAGCAAGCTGTTGGCTTGGTTGCCAGTTTTCTTCAGCAGGATAGGAAAGATAAAGAGATTGCTGTAGCTCCCACTGACATCAAAGATGCAGGGGATGAAGTTCTGGAACAAAATGCAGCTACTCATCTCATTCGTCATGCCTTGGGTGGTAATGACCATGGCTATGTAGCTCAGATGTTATTGGTTCCAGAGCAATATAGACGTATGTGGAGAGATGATATTACTGTTACTGTAGTGTTTTTTGATTCAGATGTCCTCCTATCTAAGCTGTAGGAGACATGGTCAGTGGTTTATTTTTTAACAGTTCAAAGACAAGTTTACATCTATATTGTTTACAATAAGAGATTTAAGCAACAAAAGTGGGAACTACAGTTACTTATTAGTTGGAACTATACTTTTAGTTCTATGATAAACAATTGCAGTGCACCTAATTCTTGATTTTATTACCCAAAATGTTCAACCTGATGAAAAAAAAAACATTGACTAGGAACATTACAGTTACTGACATAAGCTCATGGGGAAAATTTGTCATTTCCCTTTTTACCAGAGTGATGGAGCTTCTAATGTGAACATGATGGCAGGGCAGATAGTTAGCATACTTGCATATTTTTGACGGCCAGTGCTACTTCCTTAATTTTTTATTTTACATTGTAGTATTTTAATTTTATCACCAAATTCCAGCTTTACCACTTACTAGGAACTTGATTACCCAACACAATTATGAGAAGGGGTTAAAATATTCAACTAATAAATCAGTTTCACTGAAATTGAATGTTGCACTATTTTCAGTTGTTACAAAGCTAAGTTTGATTCATTTGCAATTCTATGTAACTTTTAATGCAAGGTAAATAAAATGATGGTAAATGGACAGACCATGTGTAATAGAAATAAGTGAAGTACATTTTAACTACCAGGTTTAGTGTTTGAATTTTGAAACCTACAATTCAGAAGTTCTGGGTGTCTTAAAAATTTATCCTTGAACTATGCAGTTAAGAAACCGTATGAATTAAGGTAGTACTAGAGGCTAATTTGGTGAATTTTTGCAAATTTTGGGAATAAAATATCTTATGACAGATTTATGGCAATGACTTGAAATTTTCACGTGCTCTATGATTCTACTAATAATGTGGGAAAAACAAAATATTTCACTTGGTGTAATGGAATTTGTGGAATTTCATGGAATCATGGGGTGTGTTCAAAAGGGCATTTTGGAGAAAAACTTCTCTAATCTAAGTTGATTTAACACCACACAAAATGGTTTGGCACATGTACAAAAAAGTCATAAGTCCAATTTATCCTTGATGTACCCAGACCAAGAGCATGTTTTAGGTTCTCAACTCTGATTTAGTGAAATTACTTTTAATGTAGAATGAGAATATTACTTCAATTGCTTTCGCATACCACTGCATATGACAAGTAATGACCTACTTTTCATGGTGGATTACCCAATACAGCCAAGTGAACATGTGGAGAACTTAAAAAATCAAAGAAAATATTGCCACACACAAGAGGTTTAAGCAGAAGGTAAATGTGACAAACCAAGTTTTTTTAACCTTAGTGAGCAACTGCACAGCAAATTAAACTATATCCTGTATGTGATAGCATGCTTCTCTAAAAAGACTTTAGAATCTTGATTAACTACCCAACACCAATGACAAGAAAACTGCAAAACACCTCAAGGGTGCATTGTGAATGGTGTTAGCAACAAACCCTGTAGAAAACTAGTACAAACATACCTTTATGAATCTGGGCCCAGTTGTAAAGAGTGCAGATAATGCTCTCCATCAGTTAAGTAATTGCAAAATGTACTATGCTATTCTCCAGATACAAATTTGTTCAGCGGGTAGCATTATCCACCCTTCAAACATCCAGGGCCTAATTGATGCAAGCAACAAGCCCTAACTGATCTAATTGGTGCCAGCAAGATAACCCAATGAATCTGATTTACGCAAATAACATACCTCTTTCAATGACCAAGAGTGGTCTTTTTTTAATAAGGGAGTGAGTTTCTAAAGAAACTATGGTGCTGTGTTAGGGGCAGAGTATAACTAGATAAATTGGTGTTATCAACTGGGTTACTAGCATGATTTGGCCAGTGTTGAGAGTTTCAAAGCTGAATTCCAATCGTAAGCTTACATTTGGGAACATCAGCTTTCAAACTCTCAACAGTGGCCAATTTACATTATCAACTAGTTGATAGTACCAAATTACCAGGTTTTTTTAAAATTATTTTTTACCCACATCATCATGTTCAGTCATGTACAATGTCAAACTGACTATGAAACAAGTTTACTTCTATAGTTACAGGCTTAAAGCCATAAACCAGACATGGATGACTCCTGTGCATTATTAGCAACTAAAAGAAAATTGGGAAGGTAAGGTTAAGTTTTTCTGAAGCTTTCCCAGATAGAGTCCAATTGGCTTCATCTAATTTGAAGGCCAAGTGATGGAGATTGCCAAATAGTATGTAACAGGCCTTTAAAAAGAAAAGGCAAAAAGATGGAAAATGTTCAAGTTGAAGGTTTATACTCCTAACAAATAAACAAACAGCATCAAGACTTGAACATACTTGAACATAGCTAAACAACAACAAACAACTCAACGAAATAATGCGCTTTTATTTTTGGAACATTTCCATTGGAAGATGTCTGGATGTATTCAGCAGTAAAGCAATAAGAACTAGCTTAGAATTTTCTCCATACAAGCACTGCCTCCTGTCACGTTGGTGGTTACACATGCTATTCTTGTTGCAGACTTATCTACAGTCAGAAAGTGCTTCAAGAGCTGGACTGCAAATTGATGAACACTTGTCATGGATGTAACAATATGTTAAGCTACACTTATTTGCCAATCTTCAATGAGATGAATTATTTATCACCAGAAACTAAGTGTGCAGAATAATTATCAGAAATGATTAACCTGATTTGTTTCATTAATGATGGATGACATGAGTAAAGTTACCAGGTTGGGAAGGTGGTGATTAATGAGAAAATTTCATTAGTCTTCTTAGGACACAAATAAGTGAACTCTGCTTAGAGCAACACAAAGTTGCACTAATTATTGAAAATGTTGTATCTGCCATGTTTCCTTTCATTTATTCACTAGTAAGAAACACTTGGCCTGCCAAGACTCCTTTTCACCTTCCCCAACCCATTGCACAACTGTGACTTATTTGTTGGAACATTCTGGTGCATGAATGGAATGCATGAAAGAAGAAAAATATCGGTTGCCTGAGTAAGTACAATCTTCTGCTATAAAATGTCTGTTGCCTAGCAACACTGACACACTGAAGCTAAGTGTGGGAAGTTACATTCATAATTGTATTCAATATCAACCATTCCAACACCCTCAGTGTTCTTTACCAATTCTTTCTCAAAATGATTGATAGACATAATTGATGCCTTTATCTTGCTAGCTTCAATGCATTTCTTGAACCATAAATGTGGAAAAACACTTAAAATCCAATTAGTTAGGCAGTACTTTACACTGCAAGGTTCACTTGCTTTGCCATATAAAAAATTCTTTCCTCCTTTGACTCCTGCTTCAGTCATTCTTACAACTAAGTACATGTTGCTTGGAAACCCAAAGGAAAAAACCTGAAGCACCATTGCCAAGCAGAATTTCTCTATTACCAGATTACTGTTCCCATAATGCACCTTGATTCAGTTCAATTTATAATTGATTGCAAACTTGTCACCTTTTTTCAATGCAAAGGTCAGGGGTCTTGTGTTGAGGTTAGATCTACCAGATTTTCTCCACAATGTTGGAAGGTTGATGATACTCAGTAGCACTGAACCAATTTATGCCACTGGAATTAATTTCCAATTATGTGAAGCACTTCAAGTATAGTTGGGGGATGAAACCATCTAAATGTATGAGCAATCTGTCAAGACACATCCACAATGACTTCCTTGGATATCACAACTGTGTTGTCAACATCATTTGAAGTGTTGTCATTAACTGCAGTATCACCAATGACAAGCTGATTAGCACACCAAATGATTGTACGGGTTGCACGTGTGTTTTGTGTCAGTGTCTTCACAGCTGATATTAAGGCTGAGAGTTCTGTGAAGGATTAAAACAGACAAACAAATACATAAATAAATAGAAATAAATGAGAAAAATCATGATGCTTATCATTACATATTTATGATGTGGGTCAACAACTGCAGTAAAAAAAGCTAACTTGGATACAAGCTTGTATATGGCTTATCATAGAAACATGAGCGAGTCAGGTTTTTTTTAAGCATAAGACACTAGGATAACAGATAACAAACTCAAACAAGCTAATTCTGATCTTCCATCCACAAATAGTTGATGTAAATTACTGTACACAGATTTAACACACTGGCTCATTCCATACAGCTATGTAAAAATGGATGGGAATACCATTAGTACCAATCCTATTTGTTCACAGTTAAAGGCTATTTGCAAGTAGTTATTCTGTAGTTGTACTAGCCTTGACGTTGTTACCAATTGCCTACCCTGAAGTTTTCAAGATTGCATTTTTTGGGGAAAATTTGCGGTAACCTGTTCCTAGAGAGATTTCACTGATACTATTTATTCAGAGTCCAATGTTTGTGTTTTTGCTTTTAATTTTTAATGGCTTTTTTTTAATTAAGTGGCTTGTTCGGAACACTTCAGTCTCCAATCTGCTCAGTGATATTGTCTACTTCCATACTAGATAAAGAATTTACTAGATTCCCATTAAAAATTTCATCAGTGGGTCTTCCTGGCTAACAGTCCCTTTCTTGTTTAACTTCAGAGTTTTGAAGTCTTTCTTGAAGGAATTAAACTGACAATACCTGTAATATCTTGATTCCGTAGAGAACCATTCAGCCTACTTCTTGAGCAATTACTGCTACTAAGTTCCTCCCTCCTACGATTCTGCAATTCACGAATTTTATTGTGCCACAGATCAACTCCCTCACTAATGCTGACATGGAGAGGAGAGTGACGAATGCGTTCAATTCGTCCAACTAAGGCTTCAACCTAAACAGCATTTACATAACAATTCACACATTACAGAAATACAATTAAACAGCATAGAATATTTCTTTACTAACGGGCATCATTCTTGCTTAATAACCCAAATATATACATGTGTACACAAATATGTATGTAATGAAATAATTAGCATCTGCTTTAGTAATTATAAAGGAGGGATTTCCCTCTTGCTGAAAGGATATAAGAGGGTGTCAAGGGGGTCAAGCTATATTCACCAAACGGCATTAAAGAAGCCAGTTAAGCAGTGAACTCTTGATAAAATAGGTTTAATCAGTAAACTTAAGAGGACATTGGTCAATTAATTTGTATGATCTTAAGACTTTTATGTGTTGCGAATGGTCTCCTATTGCAAGGTAAGCCATGGTTAATAACATACTTCTGTGCACCATATTGTGCAAGAGACCTTTTCAGTATGCAGCCACATGTTTTGAATGTGGAAGAAAAAGTTGCTCCAATCCTAATGAACATCCACTTCCAAGTGACCAAAATGCTGCCATTTTAAATAATTAACTTAGTAGTGATATCACACCACCCAACCTTTCAACCTTAAAAATTGCAAAAACATACATGAACCAAACAGGTAAGAAAGCAAATGTATCACAACTAGAAAGTGTTGGTGATACAGTGATTTTAGTTTAGATTAAAGCTATATTTTACCAAAAGCGAAGTTTTTTCTTTTTTGTTAATTGGTACTGTAAATATATTTGCAAAATTCAGTGAGTTGTAACAAAACATAGTCTCCTGGTCTTCGGACCAGATAGCACATGGTTGAAGTAAACATGTTCCCAACAGGAGTAATGGGAAGCTTGTCACATGCTAAAGGAGATTCACAGAAAGAAACAGAGCAAAAACACCCTTTACAATTATCATGCTACAAATGATGTCAACTAAAATAAACCAAAATGGACAGGAGTCATCTTTCAATCTCCTACTTTGACTGTCTACAGAGATAATATCTCCACTTTGGTACTAGTTGATCATCTACTCTGATCATTGTGTTGAGAGTAGTCTTAAAAAAAGACTGTTTCAGCAAGCTGACTCACCAGAGTCATTATCTTGAGAAATTGTTTGTTATAAGCTGAAGTGAGACTCATAATTACTAATTCCTCAAATTTGCCTTAATCTTATAGGCTGCAAGAACACTTCTGAAACTTTATTTTAACACTTGAAGGGATACTTTCCAAATTTTGAGATGCCTTCCACCCATTCAATGTAATTTTTTATTGCTGATGTCTTCAAACAAAGGTTTAAAGGTGAAAAGTTCCCATCATAAGGGGTTTTCATGCCACCAACCTGGTACTAGCCCTCTCTAATAGGGTGAAGTTCCTTGACTGATAGCACAGGAATAAAGAAAAAGATTCAGGACTCCTCTTTTGGACACTGGTAAATCTGAACAATGTTCTTTTAGGGAAATCAATTACACAGCAGTCACTTTCCCTTTAACAAACGACTGCTGAAATATGTACAAATACCTTTGCATGTTCTCGCAAATGATCCACAATTAGCTTGTCCACTCTAGATGGATTAGGGGGAGGTCTAACATTTGTTGCATTTCCAGATGAGAGTCTTCGCCCTGACCATAGGTGTGAGATTTCAGCCTCAGCCTACACAGACAAAAAGAACATTTCAGTTACAGTTAAAACAAAATGAATAATTATCTTACATGCACAAATCTTGCAATGCCTAACTATAATCTAAAATAAAGATGTGTGACAGACTGAAGTGATAAACATGACTTTACATTTAAAAAAATTACACTGAATACAGCGTTTAACATGTCACAAAATACCCAAAAGGAGAACCATTAGGTGAAAGCTCACACAAACAAGTACCTTTTTTCGCTCTTTCTCTAGACACCGCAATTGTTCATAACACTCTTCAAGTCTATAGTGCAGCTCACTTGTCAGTGGACTCTTAGTACGATGTAAAATCACATGACCTCCAGAATGTCCATTTGCATCCCTTGGCAAAGAGCTTGGAGGAATATGCTCTCTGCCTGGTGTATGTTTGAGCCATGACCCTCCATTCACATCATAACTTGAACTAAAATGCTTTGGAGCTGAATGGCTATGAACTGGTCCTGGCGGTGAAGAAGGGGACATACTGGGTGAACTACAGTAATGGTGGCCATTAGTTAAATTTAGAGACTGTGGGCGTGTCTTAGGAGAAGAAACAAATTGTGCTAGTCCAGGGGCTGAGCTTGGGGATGGTTGAGAACGACGACTGGAGCCATTACTTGAATAGTAACCAGATTCTGAAGAGTTCCATCCCTTGCCTCCTGTAGATGCATCTTTAATTGGCATGAACATAGTTGGCAAGGTGTCTTGTGAACCAAACTGCTGCCCAGTTGGGGATGGGAAGGGAGAGAGTTCATCATTATAACCATTCACAGTAGGTGATGTACTGCCTGATGAATTGGTCAGAGAACTTGCAGGAATTAATGGGGTTGAGGGAAATGGAGGGGTAGTTCCCAGTGAAGAATTTGTTAAACTTGAGGGTGGGGACAAATCAACTGGAGACAAAGGTGGGGTGCTATGGGCAATCACTTCTGATGACCAGATAGTTTGACCAGGAAAAGAACCAAAGTTTCTAGCTGCTGCATTACTGTGATTAGATGTTGATGCAGGAACTGGAATGGTACCATTGGGTACAGCTGAAAGGGGCCATGAATGAGATGTGCCATCAAAACTGAAACAGACAACAAACAAAACTTGAGGTGGAATACTCAAACCCATAGCCATACCCATATTGTGTGATTTTGAGATAACGGAATCCTGGGAATCTGTAACAGATATACTGTAATTTCCAGTCGTTTACCTGCATGGCCGATTACCCGCACCAGCCAATTATTGCATACAGCGAAAAAAAAAGTCAACAGATTGCCTGCACTGGTGGATAACCCGCACATTATGTTATTCAACTTTTTGGTGGTGAAAACGTGACATTAAGGTGATACATTTCGGTCTTTTAAAAGTTGTCTGATCCAACTTTCGAAAACTTGAAAGTGTCTTTGTCGAGTTTAAAGGTCAAAGAAATTCAGATGTGTGCACAATTCTGTGTCAATATTGGCATGTACTTTATTGATAAGATTATACAGTAAAAACACTAGTGGCCCATGCCCAAATCTCAACATTTCATACTTGACAGAATGCGAATTTGTGGCCACATTTTGTGCGAGTGATCGTTCAGCATCATGTTGATTTGTTGAAAAAAAACTGGGTGAGTATTAAAACTTGAATTATAACGTACTGTTGGCAATTTCTGAAAAAAAAAAGAATATATCCGGTTCTATTGGGCCTAACAAGTCCCTTAAAACAGGTGAATTCTCTTTAGCTCAAGCTAGTGTTAAATGGAAATTTGTTACTGATGCGCCAAATATCTTTGGATTATTTTTGTCACCATCAAGGTTTTGTTTTCACGCATGCTGATAACAATTTGTTCATCGCGCAACTAATTATGCATGAAATAAACTCGAGTCAGCATCATGTTTTTGTGCCGCTTTGCGGCACTCTTAATACAATAAAATTCATTTAAGAGGTGGAAACACATGGTGGTGATAATTTTTTTAAATTCAACTACCACTAGATTTTAAAATTGTCACATAACCCACACCTCCCTATTACCTGAAGTGGCACACGTTTAATGCAAAATCAACAGATTACCCGCGGGTAAACGACCGGAAATTATGGTAACTGGCTACCCAAGCAGGCAAGATGGGGATTGCCTGCTTTCATTCCATGCAACCAAAAAAATGTTCATGGAGAAGACTTACAAAGTGCATGTGAAAAAGGAATTGAGAAAAAAACAGGCATGTGATTTGTTGTTGAAAGCTTCCTCTGCAACCCCGTATTTAGTCACTTGTGATCCATGTAGGTCACGCACACTTAAGGATACTATCACGCACAAAAACTTCTAAGGATTACCATACCTATCAGGATGTATCAGAGAAAGAGGTGAGAATGGCTCTACACCTGGATTTGCTTCCTCAATGCTTGAAAAATTAAAAATGCTTTCATCCTCAAGAACTTTAGAAACAAGGTGAAAAGCTATGTGGTTGTTAGATTGAGGGGTTGTAGGTGTCCTGGGTTCTTCTGGAGGGATTCCACAGCTGTTAGCATGATCTATACTATGTGGACCATTCATGTAGGGCTGTGGGACAATCACATTATGCCTTGCAGCCTTCAAACTGGTAATATTTCCACCAAGATTAAAAACCTATAGGAGGCAAAAACAATTGGATTTCTCAACCTTAGTTTAAATCAATTATGGTAATTGTGAAATCCTACTTGTACTGTATCTACGTACAAAACGTAAATTAGCCACCGTAAAGGAGTGTTAGCCCTTCGTCAGAGCGATAGACAAAGGGCTAATGCTCAAAACGTCAGTTTTTTACCCTTTACGATGGCTAATTTACATTTTCAACTCAGTTGTTAACACTAAATTACCTGCTATACTCTCTCACCAACGCAACACCACAGTTTCTTTAGAAACTTACCCCTTTAAAAGGTAGTGGTCTGTTTGAGGGGCTAGAATTTTCATCCTTATCAACCAGATCACAGATAGGAAAAGAAACACTACCACTAAAATTCTTCCTGATTGATAATTTCCTGATCCTGGCACAACACAAAGCCAAATAGCACTACCACTCTTAACTTGATTTAAACCTGCTTGTATCAATCATATAGCTAGAGAATTTATTGATATCCAACACAAACTGTCATATGAAATCCTTGACAACTGGTTCAGAATCAAAGAAATTACGACCTTCCTGTGTTGTTCAGTTGGAGGTGTTTGTTAGATTTGCTGATGCTTTTACTTGGTGATTTATCTGACTACAAACTTTGAATGCTTTTGCACCTAGCCCATTACATTAACCCACAAAAAAAACAAACAAACAAAAAAAACCGCAAAGGGGTATGTTAACTTGTGTTGAGTAGGGAGACATGAGAGAAAAGTGTGAATTCCTTAATCAATAGAATTTTGAAATGGGATTTGCCTTTGGAACCTTGCAGCTAGAAACTTGAAATGACTCAGACTCAATTATTCCTGTTATTCCTAAAAATTTTAGTTGTTGGTATAGTTGTTGAAAAATCTTCTCTTTTGTAGTGTTTAATGGCCCTTATCATCTTCATGTGTTTGAATTTCCACAAGAAGTTATTTCTTGAATAACCTTAACCATTACAATTTCTTCATATGTGATTGGTGCATTATCTGCTTTGTTTTTCACAACTCATTCTGTACAATTGTAATTGGAAAGTGTAATCGGGCAAGGTAATTAAGTATTGGCCACAGAAAGAGTTGTAATGCTGATGTTTCAAGCATCAGCCCTAGGTCAGAGTAAAGCATAAGTGAGCATAGAGTAATTAGACAGTTGACTGTAATCAGACACTTGTAATTGGGCAGTTGAAGTAACCAATCATACTAAGTCTACTCAGCCAAATCCACTAATCACAGAATTAACCACAATAACCATAGCAACAACCACTTATCCTAACCAAAAAAAGCTTAGGAATTTCCCAAATGGAGAAATTCAGTTTCCTTTGACACTGTCTCAACCGAAGATATCTGACCTAAATGTATTTAGTATTTTTCGGAAACTGTAATGTTTATGATTAATAAGTAAGAGGCCTTCTTCTTGTCCAATTCTGACTGTAATCATACTTGTGCTTGACAAATTGGACTTCCCCTTTACACTAGTCTAATTTTGTTAATCCCTTGTATGATTACAGGCTGAATTGGACTCCACTTGGTCCTATTACCATTATTTATCATTGGTTTTGTGGCCTATGGGTATAGCTGGAGAATAATGCCCTAACACCAAGCCAATAAGGGCACACTTCACATCAACCATGAGCACCAGCAATATCATAAAAGTTGTTATGATGAGGGAGCCTTTTAATAAGTAAATCTACAAAAGTGATTGCCATTTGACTCAAACAAGTCCAAGAGAACAAATCCAAGAAGGACAAGATCACTTCTGAAAACTCCCCCACCAAGGGAAATAAGCCTCTAAAGAAGAAGAAATTCGTTGAAATATACGACAGCCTTTCGATGCACTTGAGTAAATTGACAGACTTCGAAGGTATAACAGCTGAACTCCAGATACCACAAAAAAAGATTAGAAAATAATAGGGATTTTCCATCATCGATTTAAAACTTTGACGATGTAGTCCAAAATAGGAATTATTCAGACGAAACTATTTTTACAAATAGATCTCTCGCCTTCAGATTCACCGAATCTATAATTAGAATAGCAATGACCAACAGAACACGGAACGTATATTACGTAAAATTATGGCTAAAATCCGGTCGGAACTAACTTCAAGATGAGTATGATTTTTATTTCCATAAATATCAAAAATTCGGTTTTTGAAATATATCGTTACGCCGGGTGAATCGAATTGGAGAAAAAAATATGTCTCAGGGCAAATCCACACTGAACCAACAGCCCACAAAAACAAGTAAACCATACATTTTTTTTTCGTCAAATAAATAACTTTATCACAAAGAGTAATAACGTCGTTATTTACGTGAAAAAGAATTTCCCTACAACGAGAAAACGGCAAACCGATGGGTAAGAAAACTTGAAGGCTGCTATCGAACAGATCTGAGCGCAATAATTCTTGTGTTAGCAAACGCTTGCCGAGTTTCGAAATTGTAAGAACTCAGTTGACTGCTGTCTCCAAGGACTACATTTTCGAAAATATAGCTGATGATCATGTCGAAGTGGGCAATAGCATAAAGAAACCATAATCTTCAAAATCTTTCATCTCGTGAAATTCGGGGAGCATTAGATCGTTCATGCGCCGCTACTTGCTTCTTTACAAACACCGACCCGGAACGGAGCCGAGCGGCATTGGCTCAGCTTACATTGTGACCCGAAAGTAGACGCTTCACTACTCAAATCATGTAACTAGGAACAGTTGTGTTTTCTTGCAAAAACGAATTTCAACTCCGAATATCTAATAAAATAAATACCTTGTACTTACCCTAGAATGTTGTCCTTCGATAGTTGCCCATGTCCTGTTTGAGCGACCCAATGTTGAATTCAAGTTGGAAGGGACAAACGGCTTGGCAGCGGGGTTCGGGACAAACTGGTAACAATTCCGAAAAAGGTGTGAGAACTAGAATTAATACTCAAGAAATTGTGCAATTCTAAAAAGGGCATGAAGAAAGAAAAACACAAAAAGAGAAAAAAAAGCCAAATTTTCTGTATGCTAACGCTCTTAGCGAGAGTGGCACAATGGCTCCCTCGTAGTTTGCATAAAAAAACAGCTTCCAGCTGCATCAATGGGACAGTCATGAAAACTACGATGCTAACACAAACCTTCGTGTTATCTTTCGATGTTTCTTTGCCAATTTCGCACAAAACTGCGTCTTTATGTTCATTTTGCCCATGGTCTGTCTGGGCGGAAAACGCCATTACTTCTCCATAATACAAGACTCTAGAAATCTTCTCATTCTCGCCGGGAAATCGATTGGTGGAAAACAGGCACGTCATTTAATTCCGCCAATCAAAACTTTAGCCGCTGGGTTCGTTGTTTGAGGGTGGGGAGGGTAAGGGTGAAAAGTCACAGCAAGAAGGAAGCGAATGAAACTAATTAATGAAAATCTCTCAACGCTAGTCGCTAGATTTATTTCACAAAATTGCATTCCCTGAGCATGGCACTTTTTGGTGAAACAAAGACAACAAGGAACAAATGAATAGAAAGTTTCAGCTTTAATATCAGATAAAAATCTTATTTCATAACCCGAAATTTGTTGACGAAACAATGACATGAAATTAATCATAAAGCTGGTCGACCCAAATTATTTCGGGGCCGGGAAATAGGTAACTTGGTTCCATACGATGGTTATGAAACTCAAAGGGATCGAGGGGAAAAAGTGAAGAACAAGACCTTCCCTTGTGGAAAATGTGCGATATGAACTGTCGCTCTCCCTTCAAAAAGGAAGGCATTCCGAGCTTTAACCATCGTTGCTATGGAAATAGCATTCGTCAAAAAGTATAGAAAAACACTATAGAGTAAAAACGGAACTATTAAAACACACAAAATAGAAAAAGAAAAGCCTCGAAAGTGACCATCAGATCTTGCTGAACTTTACGGGAAAGGTTCTGTGTGACCAAGGCTACTAAACGTATTACTAAACAAAAGGCTTAAGGTAGTCCGGCGGAAACTGGCTTATAAGTATGTGAACTGCTTCATTGGCATCAGCCTATCGCATTGAAATCGGGTGCGAGTCTCTTCCCGAAGAAGGCATCTTTTATGGAATAATGGATCTGCTCTGACTGTGCTCTACCTCAACTGCCTGACTTTTTTGAACGTTCAGCAGAAAACCGCTTGCAGACTGAACTGGCTCTGAGCTTTCTGCATAGATCGAGACCTATAGCGAGGATAAGTCGGCAAACTTTCTGCATTGCCCCTAAAAGAGCTAGTAGTACGAGGAACAAAGTCCTTGATCAACAGATCTTGCTTTTAGAAAGTCAGTTTCCCGTTGTTTCACCTACTGAACTGAATCTGATTGGATTCTAGTGTTGAAGGGTACTTATTTAGAAGAGTACTTTATCCACCTTAGAGACATACTAAATTGGGTTCTTTCTGTAGTTCGACGAGAATTGACTGAAAAAAATATGCCAGAGAATCAAAGAAAGTATTTTAGTTGGAGTTTGTTAAAGACAAACAGATGCTACATTTCAAGAATGCAATAATGTGTAAATAAATTGAACTAAAAAAATTTTATAACAGTTATTTAGTTGGCGACTTCAATTTTCCAGAAATTAAGTGGCAGACCATAACACCCACTCATGGATTTCTGCTTAAGTCATTTAAAGATCTACTGCATGATACCAAACAGACAACGCTTCACTTCGTTGTTAGAAACGAACAACGCTTCTGGTGTTACTCAAACATGTTTCACTTCGGGCGACTTGACCGGTTAACCAAAGGCTGTCCCGGCTTGGAAAAGAAAAATTTACAGAACTCAAAATATCGATGGAGTTTTATTATAAAAAGTTTAAAGAAGTTGTTTAACTTTTTTTTTTCAACTTAACGCCAAAAAAACGCATCAAGATGAATACAGACCCCCTACTGGATTTAGATGTAAAGGAGCGAGAAAACAGCTACATCTCTAAGTCCAGTGGAACCCTTTCCCACGTTAAGACAAGCGAAAGCTTCTCGCTATCAAACGTCTCCCGAAATTTATTTTTTCCCGATCTTCTATTTTGAGAGTCCAAAATGGCAGCCACTTACTCTTCCACTTTCGTCAACGATAGCCTGCAAGCTGACTTCAGAGGCACCGCACGACCTACTAAGCCGCAGTAACGAGATGGCACAAGGAGAAAATAGGTCCACAATGCGTACATGTGTCCAGCGCGAGATGATGTCTCACCTACTCACATTTATGTAAATGACAGACGCTTGATCGTAAAACAAGTAAAACGTTATTCCATATCTGAAGCAAGATGTTACAACAATGTTGTAAGTGCAGTCTCTATTTTTTTTTCATTTTCAAAATGAACAAGAAGTGTATAAGTTGCATTCAGCTACAAGTTTTTTTGAGGGTTTTCGGTTGTAGAGCGAATGTGCTGATTAAAATTGAGTACAATCTAATTTCAGCAGTGCATAAAAGTGTCTCCTGGAAACAGGAACAGAATTACAAACATTTTTCACTCTCGAGGTGAACTGTTTATTAATTGCAAAGGGTGAGTGCTTAAAATGTCTGCTTTAGAAACTCTTTACAGTGGCCAATTTACATCATTAACTCAGTTGATAAAAACAAATTATCTTATTATAAGTGACATAACAATACAACAACTGACACAAGAATTGTGGCCCTTAAACAGTAGACTATAATAGAAAGTAAACATAACATCATTGTTTTGCTTAACTTTGTCCTCGATCTTGAGCAACCCTCATCCAACATTGCTCAAAGTCTAGTGAGGTCATCACATGTCTTAACATGGAAAGGCACCTCTGTAATTTTTACTATTTTAGTTTGTTTTCAAAACTGACTTTTTTAATTATGGAAAATTCAACAATTTCTATGACAACTGCCTCATCTGAAGATATTTCAAAAAATGGGATATTCAATATATCCAGAATTTCCTAATGGAAAATTGTAATAAAACTGACTATCATCATGTGACTCTTAAGCTTGGACGCAGCACTTTTCTTTGCATTTTTCCTTTTCTGGGTAAGGCTGCAATAATGACACTTCAAGATATTGAAAGCAAACCATCCATCAGCTATTTTCTAGCTACACTGGAAACAGGAGAGGTATTTTCCAAACTGAGTGATACCAATAATATTTACAGTGTACCTTTGCCTTAGGGGTTGTGAAACAATCTAGAAGTTGAAAGGGTTCAGCCATAGGTGGGGTAAATTCTGATGATTCTGACATGTTGCAGTCATCAAGGGGTGTACTCAACATCAATCTCTCTGACTTACACTCTTCTTGAACTCTGAAATTAGAGAAAATGTATGTTTGCCATCCTGAACACTGATAATGAAATTCTCCCTTAGTGTCACTTTTACTGTTCCAGTGGGATCAGTAATATAGTGGTCAGTTTTCTCCTTCACATCATTGGCTGTGTTTACCTCTTTAGTACCACCTACTTCACTGATCTTTCCTTTTATCACAAAAAGTTGGTTGTGGTGTACCGCAAATAGTTAGGCAATATTGTTGGTTTCTGTTTCTTCAGTATCAAGAATTTCCAAAATGTTGCCCATAAAAACTGTCTTTCAGCCACAATGGTGTTATGTTTTAAAACTGCATAGCTTGACAGGGCTGCCTGCCTTACTCCTGGCATCTAGGCTACTGTGTTTCTTGGGTATGAAGCGTTTTTGTCCTTCATGCACTTGTTAAGATAATGTTACGATATGTAGCATAAGTTTGTTATAATCCTCGAGTGTTAATGAAATTAGTAACTACTGGAACAAATGTATCTTTTCATGGTAAAAGGGAAAGTTGTAATATAAATTAGTTTATAAAAAAATAGTTTCTTTCTCCACTAGCCTTTTAGTTGATAATGGTAATAGGACTGAATGAAGAACAATTCGCTCTGTAATCATACAAGAGATTCACAAAATTGGATTACCACAAAGCAGGAGTCCAATTTGTCCATCACAAGTATGATTACTAACACAATTGGACAACAAGAATCCTGTTACTAATTAATCATAACTGTTTGAATTTCCAAAAACAAAAAATTCATTTAGGTCAAATATCTCCAGTAGAGACAATGTCTAAAGTAAAAAAATTTCTTCATGTTGGAAATTCCTCAATTTTTATTTAGGATAAGTAGCTGTTGGTATGGTTATTGTGTTTAATTCTGTGATTGGTGGATTTGGCTGAGTGGACTTAGTATGATTGAGTACTTCAACAGTCTGATTTTACAGGTGTCTGATTATAGCCAACCGTCTGATTACAGCTCTACTGAACGATTAGAGATTGGACAGGATCTGCACAACGTATCCGGATAGATAATAGACTTGTTGTTGTGTTATCATTAGTTGTTTACAAAATTGTGCTTTCAAAGTTAATTATATAAGAAACTTTACAGCACAGTTTTACAATCGACTCTATTGTTCCCTAAGTATTAAATTGGAACTTATGTGGCTGTTTTTAGTTGCTCTCTTAAAAAAGCCTATTAACGGTCAGCCCGTTCGGATCAACAAACTTAGTGATAGAGTTTTCGGATCTGTTCAGGCATCCTAAATAGCAACACTTATGGTCATAAGCGAAGCTGAGTAATCACGAAGACTTGGGAATAAATCTACCAATCCACATCTTCAGTCTTCTTCTAGCTTTTCTTTTCAACAAGGAACTTAACACCTGCTTCATCGATATTCTGAAAGGCTCTTGGGCTCTACTTCGTCTCGTTTCATGTTTATTCAGAGACTTCCTGTCACGCAATGAAGTGAAAAACTTTCCATGAGCCGATTTCACGAAAAGAGACTGGCACTAGAACGGTCGTACCAAATCCCTCGTCTCAGAAGTAACGGATAAACATGGCCGACAGTATTTCACAGAATACCCGTGGTGTGCGGCAAAACGACATATCGTTCCTTAGCATTGACATGTTTGTTTCAACTCAAATTAATAATATATAAGTTTTTAAAACGAAATCACTTCAAAAACCTGTCACTATGAGCAGTTCCACCCAAAGCTCCGGAAAAATAACACCATTCCAACAGATGATATCTTCAGGGTCCGGAGCTTTGATAACCAGTCTCTTTGGTAAGTTTCTAACGAGTGTTCTCAAAGGTAACCTTTAGATACTTGAGGCTACTACCTCGTAATCTCTTAGTTTTTTTTTCTCGTTTCTGAAACAGTTTTGGGTTGGTTAAAAGGAGAGTTTCATGGCAAATTTCACGTTTTCTCAAAAAGTTCATTGACATGATGTAACATTGCATTTCACTTATCACGTGCAAGTAGCCAAGAGCGTGGGAAAGGGGTATGGGCAGGGCAGGGCAGGTATGTAAGTTTTGTGTAAGTATGTGTTGCGCCTGAACTTAACTACTTTCTTGTTCGATGGTGATTTTAACACGTGCACATCTTTCATTTACTCGTTACCAGTGATGTAATTGAAAGGGGGACTTTTGCATTTTGCTATGGCCTCTCTTGCGCCTTCCTCCCTAAGACGATTAAAATCCAAAGTGTCCCAATTACTTCGTCGACATTTTCATGTCTTTTGTTGTTGTTTATTTTAAGTGACCCCTCTTGATGTAGTAAAAACAAGACTGCAAGCTCAGCTCAAGCCTATCCCAAAATGTAAGAATTTGTTGTCTTGTGATTTTATTGTTCTTTACGAAATGGCTTTTGTTAATTTACAATGATAATGCTAATAAAATGATAATATTATATTAATGATACTGACAATGATGATGATGCTAATAAATGTTATTAACAGCAGTCAATTCTTCTCCTGCACTTGGGTACTTAGGGTTACGGCCAGAGACTGCTATTGTTGCTTGTGGTTTGCCTTCTTTTCTATTTGTCTTTTGCCAGTTACTAGAACATTAATGATAATAACAGTAGAAACAATTATTTAAAAGTTTAATCTCAATGATGATGAGATATTAAAGCCTAATTAATGAACTGCAAAGTATGTTTGTTTTGAATAGATTGAAAGGAGAAAAAATCAGCATTATGTCTTATTGGTAAAAGTGAAGAACTGTAAACTGACAGTTGGTTGACAGTCGACTCACAGTTGGCCAGCAGTTTTCATTATGTTTCAGGCCAAAGTTTTTTCCGACTGTCAGCCAACAGTCACCAACCTGTTGGCAACCTGTCAGTATCCTGTTGGTAACATGTCTGTAGGTTGTAAACTGAAATGATCATAAACATTTACCTATATATTGCTTCTAAAAATACATAAAAAGGAGATAAGTCATTTCAAAAAGATACTTTGCACTGTACTCTCAATAGCTATGATGGCTTTTGCCCACTTTTTTGTTTTGGCTGGTGAAACTTTCCCAAATTGGTTTGATTTCATTTATCTGCTATATTGAAAAGTTTTTCTAGTTCCCAATCCCCTTAATACACTGCCTCCAAAACCCTTTTCAGAAAGTCTTTATTAGAACTATTTGACCTGTTGGTTCATTCACTTTTGCAAAGTTGGTGGCTCCTAAAGGAGCCGTTTTTTTTTCATTTCTGAGCAGGATGACATCCCTACTCTTTGAAGCGCAGATCAAACATCAATGACGGCTGATTGTCGGTAATGTGTAGGTAACCTGTTGGCTGACAGTTGAGCGACAGGTTATCAACAGCCAAAAATGGGAACCATTGTTCACTATTACCATCTTATTTGAGTCTTTTGGAGTGGAAAGACCAATTGCCAGACCTCCTTGTTTCTTTTTCTACTTTCCCTTTAGAACCAATCATGACATTATATTACTGGACCACAAGTTGTAGCAGGACTATTACTGTGTGGTTCAATTTTAGTGGTTATCACCTCCTATAGGAGGGAAAGCCATTTATGTTGTTGAGATGAGCAAGTGTAACAATAAAATTCCAATCTTGACCCAATGTTTCCAGGTGCTACTTCTCCTGCTAATATCTAAGTAGTCCTACATGGGCACTTATTTTCTTTAAAGAGAGAGCATTTAACCATATAAATCAGCAAATTATGTAGATTGGAAGATATAATCTTTTCAGTTCCTGCCTGACACTGTGAAAGACAATCTCAAAATGATTTCACAATGGCATTCAGCAATGCGTAATTTAAATCAAAACTTTTTACTTGCAGAAATATCTCAATAGATCCACACATCAAGGAAGCTTTGAGAAGTCTTTTTTTTACTTTAAGAGAGAGCATTTTACAGTTTGAATAAGTGACTTCTGGGGAAGAGAGCTACTGAATTTGTGAAGCGGGCAAGCTAGGAAATGTAATACTTTTAGTCAGTCAATAGAATGATGGAACTGAGGAATAATGGAATGGCAGAATATCTTAAGATGTAGAATAAAGGAGTATCATGAAACACGAAATGTGTTTTTGCATGAAACAAAAGTCTCAAGAAATGGAATTGCTATAGGATAAGAAAGTCATTTACAACTTATAGGCAAAGTTAAAGGATAATGAAAGATTTAGAAAACATTTCATAATAAAAAGTAGTGAGATTAAAACATGACATTTCAGCAACAATGTGTCACCATTATCAAATGTAAAATTATTTTAAGTGACAAAGAAAGGAAAATGTGAAACTAAATTAGAATCAAATGAGGTGGAGTAAAACAAAAGAATACACATAATTAAATGAACGGTTTCACTGGAATGGAGTCTTTTTGAGTGTTCAGAGTCGGTCTCTTTTTCTTATTAAAAGCATCTCACAAATAAGGCACTCAAACTTTCTGCGTCATTTCTTTAGGATGAAAAATTGCTCGTGAAGATTGTTCGGTCTTCAATTGTGTTTGTTCTCAAGATGTTTATGAATGATGGAATATTTGTGCTCCTCAATGTGAAGGTGGAGGTGATGGTTCATGTAGCCTTTATAATTTACATCACACAAATTACATTTAAATTCATCCATAAGGCATTGTTGGTTTACCAGTGAGGGCTTTGTTTCTGTGACTTTTAAAATTTTGGAGGTTTTCCTACTTGTGAAAACTGATTCTAGTACACAGTCAATTTTCTTTCCAAGGTCACTTAGTTGTCTGCACACAGTGTTGACAGAAAGTTAAAGTAAGCATACTATTAGGTATTTATCGTTAGAGCCCAGAAGATTGGGGAACCTTAAGGTTTTCTAGCTAGCCCCTTAAATTATTATTATTTACTAAAGTTATCATTATTATTTTTGTTGATATTATTATTTGCTACCATTTGGGTATTGTTTAATGTCAGTTTCACAACATATTCTTGAATCACATTTCTCTTGTGGAACAGGGTACTCATAAATATGTGGAATGCCACAGGTTCTCTGTTTTGTAAGTGGGACAAATATTCTGTAACACTACATTCTGTTGTCATTGTACAACCTCTGGTCCTTTTCAATGCTATAAAAATTGTGCTACACTAGTAGCCGCATGCATTCTTTGACTGTCCTTTTTTTGGTTATACAGCTTAACTTGCTGGTTAGAAGGGAAAGATGAAATTAATATCTTTAACAACAACCAATCCTTGTGCAGGACTCTTTCATTATCTGAAATATAGGATTGATTAGAGATGACACATTTAAAAGATATAAAGAAAAATTGGAACCATATGTATGTATGTATGGATTCAAGATATCATACTTGAAAATGGCTATCTGTGGTACAAGAGTTTATGTTGTGCTTACATTGAAGGAAAACTGTTCTAAAACCAAAAAAAAAATCAATCTTCGTTTTGGCTCAATGATCAACTGGTGACATGTTAAACTTAATAATGGGTTAGGGGAGAGGTAGGTGCACATTTGCTAAGATACTGACATTGATCCCAGCATCTTCATAAAACTGTGATGTCATAATTTTTTTTGAATGACTATGTTGGTAAATGTATATGTTGCAGATTAAAATGAAATTCTGGTCAAAATGGTAGTAATCTTCAGGGTTGCAGGTCAAGTTTTATTTCCTCTCAGTCCAGATTCATCATCCTGATTGTTAAGCAACAACAACAACAATAACAAAGTGTTGAAACTAGTATAAAATCAGTTTTAACTATGACATACACATATCTTTTCTCTCTAACTGTTTTATTTTCATGTTTTAATCCTTCAGCTCCATGTTACCTGTTCTGTAATGGTCTCATGGATCATCTGTGTTTATGTGCCAATCTTGGATCCCCTTTCCGTCCATTTCCTCATGCTCCTCATCCTCCTTTTGATTCAACATTGGTAAGTCTGAGAATGTCAGCACTTTACTGTTATTAAAATATGTTGTCCATAATAAATCTAAAGAGGTCTGCACTTCCAGTGGTTTTTTCCCCTTTTCAGCTAATTATGTGTGGGTTGGAATTATAACTATGTGAAACTACACCAGGCACATGCATGAAAAGATTTCGTTAAAATGTACTGGTACTCCTATTAATGTTACATAATAAGATTATTTCTTCAAACTAGCAGTCAGAGGTAGTGTCACCATCATGATCATGGTACTTCGAGATATTAAGTTCAGGCTTTTCCAAATGAGCTACATAGTGACCTAAAATGATAAAGAGGTCTCTAGAAACAAAATTAAGTGGTCAGGAAATAAACCTATAGGAAAGTGCCTGGAAAACCCTTGGAATCCTCTAATGAAATGCCAGCTTTAGAATGGTTACCACAGTTCTTACTGCCAAAAAGACACTTTCCTCACTTCCTACCACTAAAAATTAGTGGTACAACATTTTGTACCATTTTTTATCTCACTTAACTTGAGAATATGAACAGAAAATTCCAGAGCTCTCATAATTGTTGAACATGGGTTGCTAAATTGGCAACATTTGCTGTAAATTTAGCACCTAAATTTGATTTTTGTGTCCAGGAATATGTTGTGATTTACTCCTTTCTTATTATACAGATGAACTTTCGATTGATAATTCTTGAAATGGAATTGAATGACAGTTTTGTTTCAGTTGAGTACACAGTTCAACAATGTGTACTCAAATAACCTCAAATGATTGTTAATTTAAGAACAGTTTATTCAAATTCCAGGATGCTTTGATGAAAATTCCTCGCTATGAAGGCATCTCAGCATTGTGGAGAGGCTTACCACCAACCCTGTGAGTAGATGGTTTGAGCAGTTCATTTGTTTAACTCTCTTTGTGAAATTCAGAACAATGTGGTTTATGATTGCTGCTGAGAGGGATTGTTTGAAATTGGTTTGGGTCTGTTTCTGAAGGAAAGTTTTTAGTTTGTAAAGAAATTATCGTTGTGCATGAGTTGGTGGGCAACTAGAACACTGGACTGATGATAAAATTAATTTGAAGAGAATGAAAATAGATAAACAGCAATAGGTAAGTTTGGAAGCATTGCACCAGGAGATTACCTTAGTAAACATTTGGTAGAAGTTTAAAAGAAGTGTCATGGATGTTGGGGACAAATAATGGTAATTGAACTGAGTGAAGTGCAACCTGAAATCATATGAGTGATTTAAAAATTGCACAAATAGTGATTTCAGACCAAAATTATGTTGTATTACAGTATGATTTCAGACCGAAATTGCATGACACAAAGTTCAATCACTTCATTATATCTATTTTGAAATTGTAAAATTCCGTTTCTCAAATACAGGATTTTTAGTCTATACAAATGTTTTATTTTTCCAGTACTGAGCTGGTCTGTAAAATGTTACAAAAGTTGTTTTTCATTTTCCTATCATTTGATTTGTTCCTTTCTAGAAGCCTTGAAATCTGATTGATTGTTCTGTTTTAGTAAAGCAGTCTCATTGGCTGGGAAAAATGCTATTTAGAGCAACAAAGTGGTTTGATTTGCGAGTAAATCAAATCATCAAGGGCCAATCAGGTTACAAAAATTACCATTTATTTCAAAATGGATGACAATTTCATGAGTGGATCACAGCAATCCACATATAAAATATACTGCATGTCACTTTAACTCTAGACCATAAACACACATAAGCACAAAGTAGTAAACACACCATTACTTGTTGAATGACTACCAAACCAAGGTTGCAACTTTTCATACATATTTACTTCCAAAAATCTTTTTCTTGCTATGACAACAAGAGTTTGCTCAGAGTGCTGACTGACTTTTCTTATGGTTGTGTTGCAGAGTTATGGCTGTTCCAAACACAATGATTTATTTTACTCTTTATGACCAGCTTAAAGTGGTGTATGGATTTAAAGAGGGAGAGGAAAACTTTTGGTCACCAATGTGTGCTGGAGTTACTGCTCGAAGTAATATTTGGTTTCTCTTTTGTCATTTTACATAACCAACAAAATTCATTTGAAAATTACATGCACATCTCATTCATGAACTGGTATTTAAAACAATACCTCAATGACCTCTCGGGCCTGCTTTCAGTCTGAATGACTGAATAACTTGATGTATGGTAAAAGTAATAGTCAACATGACCACTCTTTATCAACTTGTGTGTGTGAGACTAAATGTAAATGTTACCTTCTTTCTACTTAAAATACAACAAGATTATCCATTGGGTTTGGTGACTAATCTGATCATATTTTTTTTACTTCAGCTGCCTCCATCACATGCATATCACCAATAGAAATGATCAGAACCAAACTGCAGTCAAGAAAGGAATTTAGTTATAAAGGTATTGTTCATCTAAGTTGCATCACATACTACACATGAAGTCCAACCTTTGTGATATTTTGAGTGTAGTGTTTTTTTTTGTTTTTTTTTTTTTTGCACTTTGTCTGTTGAATGTTTCCAGTTACTGGTAAATGGGACAGATGCATCAAGTAGGAATCATTTTTATGCATGACAGTAGTTGAAATTTTAAGATGATTGTCATGAATGTAGGTATCATCTTTGTAGGTGTTTTTTGCAATATTCTAATGAATTTCTTTGTTTTTATTTCAGAGCTTGTAAGTGTTATTAAGAATGCCATTCAGCAAGGGGGAATGTTATCACTCTGGCATGGATTAGGACCTACACTGCTCAGGGATGTACCATTCTCAGGTTGGGACTGTATTAATCAGTAACACTGGTTCCAGCTGTAGTATTTATTTGACTCAAGAACTGATTTTCAGTGGAATTGACCCCATTTTTTAGTCATTTTCTATCATCTAAATCAAACTAAAATAAAAACATCAAATCATGTCCTTTTTAACTCGTGAATTGCGCGCATGCGCAAGAGCGAGTTATAGATACGATGTGGGGAATAGCATTCGCTCGATTGGTCGATTCCTGTAAACTTTTTTTAGATTTTAGGCTTTTGAGTGCATTTTATAGTTTTTGGCGAGCAATTAACAGACGAAATGGCGACCTTTGTTGCTAAGAATAGTGGTGGGGTGAAAAAGAAGCCAATGATAATCTTAAAAGAGTTTTTTTTTTCGTTTTAGTTTCAACAAGCGGCGCCAGCGACTGGCAGGCATGCAAGGATTCACACTGAAATAACAGAACAACCTTCGTTTTTCATAAAATTGTAATTTACAGTCCTTGAACTTGAAAACAATCCGAAGATTCATTGAAAATATCACTTACTGCGAAGCGCTCGGAGTTTACAGATGTTCAAAAGCTTTTTCTGTTATAGCGTGAGATTGAGGACAAAATTGATCATTACGTTTCGTCGCGTGTGTTTTTCCTGTGAGAAGCAACAGAAGATGCCGGCGACTGACGAAATAACAAGTTAACACGAAAATCAGATAACACCTAAACAAACAATTTTAGCTACCGATTTTCAGTGAATTTTTAAAGAACAATTTTCTTTTAAGTTTCAAGACAATTTGAAGATTCAACATACAAACAACGTACTAAAATGCGAAAGTTACACACCACAAAATTGATAAATAGGCCTGAAATGAAATTCTATCTTGTTATTGATCATACGTTGCCTAGCACGTGACCTAAATCTACCCAGGCGGAGATCCAAAATGACGGTGGCAGGCTTGGCTTAGTTATATCACTCAAAACTCGTTCCCGTTTGTCTCATTTGATAAAGAGGGAATCGTTAATGTTTTCATTAAGACAGTATTGCCTTGATTTTCTAATATTTACAACGAAAGACAGTAAATTTCACTTTTCACCCACATTTACTTCCAACCTTTTCTTTTGAACCAGAAACAAAAATGATAGACGTTTAAAACACGACATCATCCACCTTGTCAAATGTAATAGCATGATCATTTCAATTGTAATGCCTTCTTATCCCAACGTTACTTTGTTTCTCTGCTACATTAGCGAACACTGAACTACTGCTCGTACTCTAGATATGACAATCAACCACAAAATTCCCTAAACCAGATAACATTAAACATAATCTAAAAAATCATGTGTCAATTCACGAGTTTGCTCACAGAGCACTTTGATTTATCAACATCAACAGGATATTTCAAATTTAACACCAGCATATTGGTGTTAATCATATTGTAGTAGAAATTCTACCTTATTGTTGACCTAAGTGTTGTTGCTGATTTTCTGTTTGTCTTTTAAAAGCTGTTTATTGGATGGGCTATGAAGTCCTAAAATCAAAGTTTGCTGAGCCAGGATTTATTGCTAGTTTTTCATCGGGAGTGCTGTCTGGAGCTGTGAGTACATGTCTCATTTCTCATTATTTTATTTCATAGGCTAAATATTTTGCGCATTGTGTGGTTCCAGAAAATATCCATACCCCCACCACGGAGGGAATTGGAAATTCCAGAGGGGTGGGGGGGGTCAAAGTCCCAGGAAATTCCAGAGGGGATGGGGGTAAGAGGCGAAATTTTCATCCAGAGGGTAGGAAGTCGATCGACTTTCTTCGTATGTCAATTGGCGCCACTTGCCTACTTTAGTAGGACGTTCTGAAGTTTAAGTTGTTAAATTACGATGCTTCTAACAGTTCTGCAGCCAAAGAAAGTTTTCTTTTATCCTTATAGCGCTTTGGAACATAAATAACATCAAATAAAGAAGAGAATCACTTTGTTTTTCGAACGGAGCCGCCATTTCTCGTTACCAGTCTCCAAAGATTACAACCAACAGGAGTGGTTACCTAGGGATTTTCCTCGGTCATAACACATTTCGCGTTCGTAAAATTTACAAATAACTGTCTGATGCTGTTTTTATATCAGGTGCTTTGGAAATCAGCCAAGTGATGAACACAAGCGCTTATTTGTTAGATTTAACTGCTTTTATTTCTTCTACTTTTACCGTCATTTAGCAGCTAATTTACCTTTTCAGTTTGGTTGCATGTAACCACAGCGCTAAACTAATTTGTGACCGCCTTACTCATAAGCCTCTGTGAAATAAAGAAGCGGCTGTTCACAAGTTCTTAAATTCGCATAGATGTTAACAGCAAATTTAACAGCGCTAATCCATAACTCACCTAGAAATACCGTACTTATTTGACTCTCAACAAATCGGAGAAGCGTCAATGCGACGTATAATTTTAATGCAAGTGGCAGAAGCGGAGTAGCCTGCGTAACAGTCGCATAAAATTCTCAAAACAAGACAAATCCTCAGATCTCAAACATCAACCAAACGATAATTTTAATTAAAACTTAGCACTACTGTATGCATTTCTGTGCTTACATTGTTTCGTAAAAAAATACGGTCTGCTTATAACTTGCTAGTTAGCGACGTTTACCTTGCGCGTGTACGCCATCTCTCGAATATACACGCGACAAAAAAATCACACGTCCCTCTTGTTTGTTGTTTGCTATGAGAAAAAAATATATTTCCAGGGGGTATTGGGGGTGGTAGAAAATTCTTTGGAAATTCCAGAGGGGTGGGGGGGCTACCACTGCTACCCCAAAATGGAAAATCCGAAGGGGTGGGGGGGTCCTATATGAAATTCCCTCCGTGGTGGGGGTATGGATATTTTCTGGAAATACACATTATATTTTGTAGTACAGTGTAAAAAACAAAACTCTGGAAGTACAGCAGACCCTTTATATCACAAGACATGAAGCTTAGTTCACTTTTGTACTTAAATTTGCAGATTCTCCTTTTTACCTACATCCATATTTTACATACCTGGGAAGACACTTGATAAGTTGAACCTTTGCCAAATAAAACCTTGTGTTAACTGAAAGGAAAATTTATTTTCCCTGGATTTGCATACACATATATTGTAATTTCACTGACTGGGAATGAGTGGAAATCTCCTTGGGAACTAGTCTGCAGAGAAGGTGTAATTGGCAGGAGCAAATATTAACTTTGTGAAAATTATAGCTGTCACCTTTGATTTTAACAGTCACAAAAGGCTGGAGAGAATGAAATTTGTATTGAAGGGGTGAGTGAGGAGAGGGAGCAGAGCAAATAGACATAATTTCCACACTGATCTTTGGAAAAGATCTCCTGGCAGCATTAGCAGTTAGTTTTTGGAAGAGCTTGATATTTCAGATGCCAATGTGCATAAAATGAATGATGGCGGGTAAATGTTTGAGTGTAAGTTGTTTTAAAGTATTGTTTACCATCAATGGAAATAATGGAAGAAATATCATCAAATGGATTAATGGCAGCTACACTCAAGGATTGTCATTTGGAAAATTATGAAGTGCAGCAAATATCAGCTTATATTTGTGAATGGGTAGGAGGTTTTGTTCAACCCATTTTTCTCCTGGCTGAAAAAACTTCTTCACTCTTTCACTCATTGACTCTAGGTTTTTGTTTTTGTCACATAAGAGTGCTTCTGGTTTTTTGAGTAAACTCATTAACTGCTCTTTTCCCAAAATGCAATGACACATAACTAATCAGGGGTCATTATGCTTCTTAACAGCCCCCTCAGACAGGCCTCTTTTTGCTGGGCCCCATCTCCTCCCCCTTCGTTGACTCTAACTCCAAATCAAACATGGCTGGTTGAATAAATGATTACAAGCTTCTTAACATTAACCTGCCTTAATAAGACACCTGCACTGCAGACTACCTTGGTAACATGTACCCTGGACAACTGATACATTTCACTAACTTGAACCAGGGGACCTGCATTTTCAAAAAATCTGGGTTTCCTCTGTAGCACTGACTTTGTTTGTCAATGCTTGACAAATGGAAACAAGATGTACTCTGCTGTAATCCAGAAAAGTTAATTTCTTTGACTAGGGTTCTTGTTTATAGCCATGTATCATTTTGCAGGTTGTTTAAGTAAATGTTACTATTTCACAGAAGTATATATTTTAAGAAGAATCCAAGGTCATCCCAACTTTTCCTAATTTCATATAAACTAATCTGCCCTCTACATTAAGATGCAAAAAATATGTATTACACCAATTGTGTAAATCCCCTCAACATTTTCTTGGTTAAGAGTACATTTAATAATTACAGTACCTTGAATTTCCATGAAGCTTTGCTTCTTAAACTTCTTGTTCAAAATGTTCCATTTTCACCCAACACTTATACTGACAGAGATAAATTTGACAAAACTTTTATTGTTTGAGAAAATATTTTTCCTTAATTTCCAGTCATTTCTCAACCTTCTAATGACTCAAACTATTTATAATGCAAGGTTTTTCAATTTCCTTCAAAAGGTTCAAGTTATCAGGAATGCACAGAGCAATTATTTGCCCTAATCAACCATCACATCTTTTTCACATATATGCATGTTTCCATTTCTGGTTAGTAATAGATTACAGATGACATTAAAGTCTGGTGAGGAAAAAAAGTGACACACAGCACAAAGCTGTTCTGTGATCTATTACTGTACAGATCCATGGCCAGATATAATCTATTTGTTTCAAATGTTAAAAAACAAAGTGTTGTGGATGGTGACATCATCTACGTCTGCCCTCCAACGTCATAAGCAAGAACCAATCAAAAGCTTGTACAGTTCAGCTCATCCGGTAGATAGAAATACAGATAGATAAATAGGTCTGATGGATAGACAGACTGACAGATAAACAGGCAGATATTTGATAGATTGCCTACTAACAATTTGAAACTTTTCTCAATTCCTGAAAATCATTGTTTTGCAGATGGCTGCATTGATAACAACTCCATTTGATGTGGTTAAAACACACAGACAGATGGAACTTGGTGAACTTGTGTTTAGTATGTAATGTTTTCTCTGGTCAAGCTATCTTGTGTTGTTGTATCCCTTAGTTATCACTGAAGTGATCAACCATGCGTAAATTGTGCTCTTCTATGTCAAAGAATAACATATAATTTACACTGTTTTAATAAGTAATCTCTATTTTGATTTAAAATTGGAAAAGCTGTTTGAGTGATTTATTTATATTAAAACAACCTTTACAGAAAATGCCAGTGCTGTCAAGAAGTTGCCTTTTACATTCTCACTGATTTTCCAGTTGTATAGAGAAAGTGGATGGAGAAGTCTCTTTGCTGGTGAGAATACAACAGTTACAACTCATGCAGTGTTACGTGATTTTTTCAGTCTCACCAGTTACAGAAGTCAGGGTTACTATTATTTTATCTATTTATTAATTTTGGAATTTCTAACAAACAATAGTAAGTGATTGTGGAGTCATATGGAATGGACAACCTTGGTCAAAAAGTAAAATAATAATCACTATTTATTTGTCAGTATTTTACAAATAAATAAAGGGGGTGAGTTTCTAAAGAAACTGTGGTGCTGCATTAGTGGGAGAGTGTAATTGGGTAATGCAGTATAATCAACTGAGTTGGTAACATAAATTGGCTGCTGTAAAGAGTTTTAAAAGCTGACTTTTTAAGTGTTAGCCCTTCATCAGCTTTTAAACTCTTTATGGAGGCCAATTTACGCTATCAACTCAGTTGATAATACTAAATTACCCTAGTATTTTACAAAGCTGTCCTTAAAGGGCATAACTAATGTATGTGATACTGTTACTAGTAGAGGTCTCATTTACACACATGGTCTTGATGGCTAGGAGTGTCTGAAGGAAGATACAGCCCAAAACCAAATGCTAAAATCCTCATGATCCTCATTCAAATCCTTTTTAGAAATGTAAGTCTCTGTAAGGTGTCAGCTTGATTTTTTTTTCCTTTGAAAGGTGTATCAGCAAGACTGATAAAAGTGGCGCCAGCATGTGCTGTCATGATCAGCACTTATGAATATTCCAAGTCTTTTTTTCGCCAATACAACATGGAGAAGGCTACATCAGCAACAGTAACTAAAATGTTCTGATTCAGGGGCTCTTCAGAAGTAAACACTGAAGTGAACACCAGGAGGTACCTCAGGCAGTGCTCAGCTATTGTTCTTTTAGCTGAATCTGTTGAAATGGAATAGGTGGACATTTTTGACATCGCTACTTGGTTTCAGCATGGAAAAAAAGGACCAGTACTTTCAATCAGGTGATGGAATGGATTAACTTAACTTAACAGCAATGTAGCTGTTCAAGAGCAAGCTTTGGTTACTATATGTGGTAAATGATTGACCAGAAATGGCAGCCAGTAGCCAGGAATTGGCTGCACTACCAGCAAGCTTTAGTTGGCAATCAGACACTAACTTTTACTTCCTCTGTCAACCTAGGATCTTTTGTAATATTGTCAAACCATGTTCACTGTTTTAAGAAAGTCCATTATGGGTTGAATCTTTGCAGTTTTCATCCATATAGTATGAATTCTGCTATGTTGAATAGTCTATTATGTCCTGGATTATCAAACTTAAAAGTTTGATCTGTCCAGTTTCCTATTCAGCTGGTAATTTATCTCTATTTGATCAGGCAGAACTGAAGAAACAGCAATGTAATGTGAATATTCTCAAATTAATTATGATATCATTAATCCTTTGACCTGTAAGAGTGATTTGCATCTAATTCCCCTCTTACAATATCACCCTTGAATCAAACATTAATGAAGGTCACAAGATTAAACTAAAGCAGCTCTTGTTTGCACCTTAGGAAATGTGTAGTGAATAGTATGGAGAATATGCATACTGATGTTAGGTGTTAAGGGTTAAAAGTAATTAATAAAGGTCTGAGTAAGGAAATAAGAGAAAGTTTTGGTCAAGTACAGAGTTAAATATACTACACACAACTCCCATATGTATGTGTAGGCAGTTTTAAATCATGAACATCCTTTTCAATGACTAAGTTTTCAAAGTCATTTGGTTGTGAACTGTATGTCTCTTGCTAAATGGAGAGAAAATGTTCGAAAGAGCTCCAACAAAGATAAAATTTGCTGTGCAATACCCAAACAAGGCATATGGGTACTACACCAACTAGAGTAATGTCAACTTATAACTGTTGATGATTTTCATTGGAGAGAAGTTGTTCTGCAACTGTTGCTAAATCATTAAGGTCGGGTTGTCGTGGAGTTACGAATGGAGGATGTTCTCTTCTGGCTTTAAACAGTTCTGTTGGGGCTCTACAAACAAACTCCATACATTCCATCGGTCTAGGAGTGTCTTCTTCAGGTCCTGAAAAATTGAAACATCAGAGTTCTGTTAGAGTTAAACCTGTCTTCTACATAGTCTGAAAATAACTTGAGACAAAGCAAGAGAAACCATGATGTTAACTGACATGTTTCATATTCATCACAAGTACACATACTGTACCCGGTAAAAAGAGAGCAGGATCAAAGTGTGATGGTTTAGGAACCATAGGTAGAAGCCACGTAATAACTGCAGTTTTCTGTGCATACTGATCTTGAAGAAAGCCTTTAAGCTGGGCATAATACAGATCACCCTCTATGTCTTCGATGGATACTATGTCACCAGCCTGGTAAAGAATACCCTTTAACAAATGCAAATAAATGAAACACTTAACTGTGTCAGGTATAATGTACAAATGTCCACCTTCCCTGTCTAAACAACAACCAACTCATAAACCACCATTTGGAAAACAACTTGCTATGCTTCATGAAGATTAGTTTAAAAACATTAGGAAACAAGGACTGAAATGTACAAAATACAGTAAACAATGCTTGCATTTTGGAAAACACCATTTTGGCTTCCATGATGTTATACAGTTGTCATTATCAAGAGACAATAGCTCCTTCATTTAATTGAGTCCCAAGGGAATCATACAGGTAATTACATACAATTAAATATTGAGATGGAGAATTCCAGTTTGAAGATGACACAGATCAGTTTCATTTTTTTCTCCCTCTAGCTACTTCAGTGCCATTCAAGATAAATTTTAACTTGTGAGATAATTTTTGTTAATTTAAAGATTATTTGTTCCACCAGAGGAGGTTTCCTTAAAATAAGCTCTTGTGTGTTCAGGATTTTTCTTGGATATCACTTACAATAATTCTCTTGAACTATTTTCTTAAATTTACTCATTTTTAAAAAGACTAAACTAGTAGTTATCAACTAAGAATATTTCAATTGTTCCCTCCCTTCTCTGTTTGGCCTTTTTGACTAAAAGTTGTCAAATAATGACACCTGATGAGAGGATCAATTAGTTTATGACTATCATCCCCAGGTCAAAATATAAAGTATATTATATATTATATTATTTTTAACAATAAATTTCCACAAAGCCATACTTTGAAGTAAATCCTGTCAGCTGCAACTACAGTAGCAAAACCCTCTGGTGACTTATAAGGCTGCAATCAAAATGACAAATAGTTCCATATTTGACAACAGATAACATCAGTGTCTATCAATGTACAAGGTAGTGCACCTCCTTTAGGCTTGGGGTATTCACAAGTGCTAAGGTAATCTTTAAAGAAGATGTTTGACTCAAGTCACTGATTCAAATGGGTGAAACGAACCATACAGAGATAACTTCAAATTTAATGTGTGGTAAAATCTTTACTTCCTAATTATTATGTTAAGAGTAACAAGAAATTACTTAGTTTAACTGTAAAACACCCAATCTGTTAAAAGAGTGTATACGTGTAAATGTAGCATTAGACTTAGGTCACAGACTAAAGTACTCTTTTTGTAATTAAATGCTGACTGAGCTTCACTCTAGGAAAAGTTTTATCTTTGTTCAGCAGAGTGGTATGCCATTGTTTGCATTTTATGACCATTTACATCTTGAAGTCAGATGAAAATGGCATTAAAGTAATGATTGTTGAAAACAGTTGCATTCCTACAAGCACAAGGTGCAATGTCATGTATTTCATCAAATTGGACAAGTCCTAAAAGTTTGCAAAGATAGTTTTGTCTAAAAACGACTAAAAGAGTAATTGCAGAGATATTTGGATTTCAGTTAAGAATTTGAGTCAATAAATCGGTTCCTCACATTCACGCAAGAATTAAAAAAACGGAGTTGGACTTCCTCACAGGAGTAACCTGTCCCTTCAAAACTCGCTAGATATTTATCCTTACAGCCACGTAAAAATTGTAAGTCTATTGCATGGAAGTTGGAAGTCTGGGCGCATTTTGGAAAAAAAAAAATCGAAAAAGTGGTCGTTTGGGTTTTACATTATACTTATTGTCTTAATGTACATTTTTTTCCTATCCTTCGAGGCCAACGTGAAATTTCTTCTCATTAATTTGTTGTTAGTGATCAATACAGACCCTTTTCATCGAGTAGTTTATGGTCACCTCTCTCTTTCAGGACCTCAGTAGAGTAGTAAACATTTTGTATGAAAAAAAAAAGCCTCAGGAAATAAATTTGGCAGTTTACAATAAAATAATTTAATGTTCATGTGGCATGTACTGAGGTAAAATATAACATTTACTTAAATTTACCTTTCGTTTCATCTTTTGCAAGGAACGGCGACCTCTTGATCTTTCCCCTGACTTTCCATTCCAACCTTTTCGTGTTCCTGCCTTAATCCTTGCAATGAGCTTTTTGCTCTCCTTAGAGCTTTGTCGCTGAGCACGAACGCTAGAATTAACTCGCTTCAAATGGCAGCTGTTACAAAGGATTTCGCCATTAGACCCTCTCCTCCACATCAAAGAATTCGCTATTTTGCAGGCAGAACATTGGGGATTATGATCAAGTGACATTATTCAAATGCTCGTTTTTGGAAGATCTTAAACCGATCTAAGATATGCAGCTAAATCACACTAAATTTACGTGGACACGGATTACAGTTAGTATCATCGGCCATTTTGTTTGCACATGCGCTTAACATAATACCCATTAGACTTAGCCCCCCATCAGATGACTTCGGCCGTACGTGAAAACTGAAATGCCCCACGATTTAGATCCGTTGAAAAACTTAACACAAAAAACACTAAGGGCTCATGTACGTACCAAAAAGCTTTCCTTCAAGAAATCTATATAGTTAACAATGTATCTCGTGAGGCAGTGGAGGGACCGAAAATGATAATTCTGAGGGATCGGGAGCAACGGGAATCTATATTAAAGGCAATCTGATATCCACCGCCATAACCGATTAAAGGGTAGCTTTATGACCTCTCAAAAGAATATGTTCTGATATGATCAAATCCGCAAGATCAAATTCCCTCACAAAACAACGTTATCTCCACTTGTTCATCGACAGGAGATACTATTGCGAAACCAGTGCGAGCACCGGAATCGTATTAATTTTACCCCAACGTAAATATTTTACAACTTTCCGCTGTTTTTTTAAGGTTTTCTTTGTAAAAAAAACTCACTTGCCACCTTAACCCTTACGTAGTTCGCTTTATTAATTGCAGATGAGAAAACGATTGATTATCTCGTACCCTTCAATTACGTGGTGATGTATTGGCACCCATTTGACAAACGTGCTATTTGGTTTAGAGACAAACTCCAATGGGACTGTCGTTTATATTCGGTGGTGCACGTGCCATCTGCCGTATTTTGACCTTGAAAGCCGCGGGTTTCCCGTTGGGCACACTCATTAGATATATTTGAGACAGACATTTGTTCTTTTGTTAAAGTTTGGTTTATTTTGATAGGTTTCGTTTGCATTCTAAATATAGTTTACTTAATCAATTTTGACTTCGAAGGATATGTTCCGCACGTTCTTATCATACGTTTGTAGTTTCTCTTAAGAACAAATTTTAACTCAGATAAAGGAAAGGGATTAAAAAAAAAACGAAAAAGAGCATCTCAAAAGTTAAGTGTAATTGTCATGTCTGTCAATTTATTTCTAGAGCAACACTTCTGGTTTGTAAGCAAATGAAGGAGAGGAAGTAGTAATAGTGAAATAGGTTTTGTGACTGATTCGGAGCATGGACCTTCAATGATCTTAAATGGATAAAGAAATATTGAACCTTCGCCGGATGCGATGTGTGAAAAGCGACACCATCGAATGTGGCGTATTTTCACGGTCAACATGATCAAATGCTTTCGTCAGGTGGGGGGGGGGGAGGGGCTTGAGAGGGGTGGGGTGAGGTTAACACAGTCATACTTCGCCTGACATTGGAGATTTAAGGAAGCGCAACGTTTTTCATGAAAAATTAGGCAGAACTTAGCAGCTGAAATTAAGTCGATTCCTTTGCCTCGGCTGCTAATAGTTTCATCTTTTTTGTCGCGCACTCAGTGAACTGATAACAAACTGATAACAAAAGTGTTGTGAATGAAAGTAAAACTTGGAGAAGTTCGGCCATCATTTTCATTTTCACTACATGACTCAGCTGTTATACTAGTTGTAAGCAAGTCAAAATATAAAGTCTGTTACTTGATTCCATGTCAGGTTCTCCAAGTTTTAATTCAGCTCACTTTATTCGTTTCAGTTGCATGTTCAATTACAGATAGGAATACTGCGATCCAGGATAACTTACTTTATAATAATTTGTTGAGCAACTTTCATTATATATCCTTGCTTTAAGTTAAAGAATGATCTCAAATGACAGGCCTTACGGTTTCAAAGTTAGATTTATTACTTATTATATACCCACAACTAATAAGCTGGTCCAAGATGAGTTGAAGTGATCTAGATACGATCAAGGTAATCAGACCAATTAATGTCAGAACGTGTATATATAAACTGAGGGTTAGTTTTGGTTGGTATGTTGACTCATAATCGAAAGCACTAGGAAATATGGTATACATTTGTCACAAGCAGACGCTAAACGAATTCTGGCTACCCCGGCTCGTGATTGCTGTTATCACAGCCCGATATGTTGTGCCAAAAAAGCGACTGTGAACTCGTAAGGAATGTTAGGCTATGCATTAAAACACCCTGCACTCTGCTGGGATCACTCATGTCTGGGAAGTCCTTTTATTTGTGCTCAGACCACTAAACAATCGTGCGTACGGCTCCCTCAGCTTTGGGTCGCTAAAACTTGGATAACCTGGATCTGTCTGGAGGTTAGACTCCGGAGGTTAGTCAGTCATTAGTCTTTCAAATTTGAGAGACGAAAATCCCCGAACCACTAATACATGCATATATTCCTAGTACCGTAATGTAATAGTAGGTAAAATATTCCTCAAAGACACTTTGTTTTCAGTCACGAACTATCATAAAAGTAGCATTAGCACAGGGTCATACATTGCCATTCCACGTGTGCGAGGTTCAGCAGAGATCATCCACAATTCCTTCTTTACACCATCTCGTTCGTCCTAGATAGACGCGATTTCGGTATTTCTTACTTCTAGAACTCTTGGGAGAAACTTCAAAGCTTTTTACGTTTCTTTCTATTGATAAGAACCGGTAACACCGTGAACTCACGGTAACATTGAACAAGATCTTGTTAAAGGCGGGAAATAAAACTATGTAGAATAGACATTTGGATTTCACTCCGGCACCTTCACAACTGACTAGGAATCTTTTAGCGCCATTAGGGAACGATGATCTTACAAAAATATGGTAGGTCACAATTCAATTGATTTTAAAGTAGCACCTCCAGTGTTCTCTCTACAAGAAGAGCTAGTAGGAATGTTGAAGAACAGATCTTTACCGACCAGACGATGAGATTTAAGCCGATCAGGAACTCACCCGCGCCGCGGAAAGAAAGTGAATGAACATACTATTAGTATTTTCTTATTCACAGTATCCTCAATTAACACTTATGACATATTTTGGCCTTCCTACCTCGTACTAAAAAAGCTCGCAATAATCCAAGGACATTCTAGTGTTGTTGAGTCAACATGCTTTAAACTCCCTTGGTATTCTCTTTGTTGACTCAAGTGTCTGTAAACGTTTGTAGGTTAGGAACGGATTAACACTTTCACTTACACAATATTCTCCGGCCTATTAATATACCAGTCGAGAATATGATGAACCAAATTTTCTGATGAAATGACATTTTTCCTTTTTACAAGCGAATGAGTAAAGCACATTTTCCTAGAAAGCTAGTTCGGCATGCAGAGGCTAACAAAGGATACATACTCATTTCACGATGCATACAACAGCGATTCTTGGCTAGAAACCTGTGCATGGCTGCTGCTTACACGATTTATGAATCGTTTCAAACAAAAAAAAAATCGTGTACGTGGCCAGTGTATTGCTTTCGCTCGTTAAACCGAAGTAGTACGTACCTTTTCTTCTCGGTAAGGAAGGGGAACAGAGTACGGTTATGACCATAATACTTGGAAACAAAGTATACCACTGCATGGTAAGGAAATGATGAAATCAGTGTAATACACTGCCTTTTTAAAATTGTAAAGGAAAGTAAGCATTGACCACGTCTTTCTCTCGCTTCATCTTTCTCTGAGGATTTGATTTTGAACTTCCGAATCTGATGAATAAAAGCTCACGGTAATAATCTTCCGAAAATAATAGTGGAATACACTTTAGAATGGTAAATAATGGGGGTTATCAGCATATCGAGTCCAGGTGGTCTTTGAGGGAATGAGTAAAAACTCAATTCAGTTGGTTAAACGACTGATTTTATTAATCTGCTTGACGCATAATTTTTTTATGAACTAAGAAATAAATAATAGGTCTAGTTGTAACGTTGAAATTTCGAACGTCCATAGATAATCTACACAGGCAAGGTTACCATCATGTGGAGAACACGATTGATAACACGTACACTCTTACACATTAACATCCTTTAAAATAATGTATTTTAAAATTGCCAACCAAAATTTTTTGCTTATAATTAAATTTTAGAAGAACAAGAGTTGGTTAAGCAAGATTTTTGAGTTGGTGAAGTTGCACAAGAGCCTTCTTGGGAACGCAACACCGCCTCTTTAAGAGTGTGCGTTCACAAAAAAATTTTCTGTAGGTATTAAAATGTACAAAATTCACCGAAATGATACGCTCTAACCTGACAAGCAAATGGTCTGGAAATAACACCGTGGTAGAAGAACTAACTCGAGTGAAACAAATCTTCGATGGTGCGATGCGAACTCCCTAAGATTGTGCTTTTCCGCACTTCAGCTTTATAGCCGAGTCCTGTGACAAAAAATGTAACTTTCATCATTAAAACGGCCACAGTGAATATACTCGCCTCCTTGAAATACGTGTACAAGGCCTCGTATTTTTAACCAGCAGCCCTGGATAATTAGCTTTCCATGGTGATCACGGCTGCCAATCTAATTTCCCATTCTGGAAATTTCCTTACCGATCTAAAATGCAACAGTTAATTTTATAAGCTGATTTTTCATTTGCTCAAAAACTCCGAAAATACACGCATAATCTGTCGAATAATCTGTCATTTTGCCTGGAAATCCTTGGTTTGCCACGTATTTTATTGATGACAAATATTCTTTTTACTCAGTTTACTGCACTGCACGAGTGTTATTGTCGGAGAAAAAGTAACTAACAGGACTTTAAAATCATGAGGGTAAGTGCATCTGTGTGGAAGTCACAGTTTCAAGATGAGCAATATCCTCGTACTATCATACAGTTAGCAGTTAAGACACTAGCGTCATATTTTGCCATTCCAGTGTGCGTGGTCCAGCTGGGATCGTCGTCCTCTTCATGTACTTCTTTACGCCATCTTGTTCGTCTGTTTTGAAACCATGTTCTGACTTGCGCTTCAGTAAGGCTTATTTCTGCGGCTAGTTTACACCGTCGAGACTTGGAGATGTATTTTTCGTTGACAAACTCTTCTTCGAGTTTTTGGAGCTGTTCTGGCGAGAAAAGAGGCCGTTGCTTCTGTCTCTTGATAGGTTTGCGAGGCCTTCGTGGGTTTGCATAGTTTGCTGTAAGTTAAATCAGTTGATAACATAATAGGTCTTTAACCGTAATAGTTAATATTTGGGCTTAAAAAAGAAAAATAAAAGTAACAACCAACTAAGCCCAAAAGACTGCAATATGTGCAGGTTACTGCAAATGAACATAGGAGTTTGCAAACTCAATTTTCTGCATTTCTCCAGTTCGTGGAGAGGACGCATTCAGAGCTGAAAGTACCCAATTACTGAGAAATCAGATATATGATTGGGGAGTTATCAGCATAACTTTTCCTTGCATTTTTTTTTGCTCTTCATGACCTTCATGTCCGTCGCAGTTTTTTCCAAAGCCTGACAACGAACCAGAACTGTTAAATCAGTGCTTGAGTGTAATATGTGTTCCTCATCGGCTACCGACGTAAATTTTCCAGAATCTCTTGATGAGATATAACAATGTCAATTTCCACCTGTATCACAGGTCACGGTAAAATGATCATTTTTTCAGTCTGACAAATCTATCAATATCACAATGGTTTCTGTGAATCAGAGGAATTGAATGCATTTTGAAAGGATTCCGTTTATTCAGGCACGTCAGTAAATTGCACGTCAGATTGTGCCAAAAATGCCAGCTTCCGAAGTTCCATTGTATTTTTATTAAAGTGGAGATGTTTACCATTGCACGTCTTGTTCGTATGTGTGTGCGTGGGGAACGCACGAGTCCAGCGGAAATGCTTATAGGTTACTCTTAGCCAATAAATATAGCACATCCGCTAGCGTCCTCTCATATTCGGTCCAATTAAGCTTCAATTTTACGCTTCAGGAAATCAGTTTGAACTTTCCAAATATTTCCGAAAGTGATTGATAATTTTAGCCATCGCTAATCATGTTTGGCTAACTTAGTTAGCACCTTTGAGGTCGTTTTCGCAACTTCTTTGATACATCTAAACAATTGTGATGACTAATGCAGTCGACGGTTTTTTCCACTTTGAAAAGCTTCCAAACAATATCTACAGAAACAACGCCAAAGAATCAGATCATGGGAAACCGGCAGCTGTAAAATCCGATGAAACTTCGTTTTATGTCTTTTCCTGTTCTGATTCCGAGCAATTAAAAGGTCGGTAAACACCCCTTCTAATTACCCACTGAATATGTAGTGGTTCACGGAGTTTCTCTTCGAATAGATAAATGTTACACTTCACCATTCAAAAAAATTATTATACGATATTGGCCTGATGTTAGTATTATATTTAAAGACACATCTCTGATTGTTCACCTCCTTTGGTGTGTATTTTGAAATTCTGACGCAAACATTATACAAAATGTTACGGCCTAAGCTAAAGGTTTGCAAGCCACATAAATTTATATTTCATTGCGAGTATTATTGTTTGGTGTATTAGATGTGCAAGCCCTTTTTAGCGTATTTATTTAAAAGAGCATTACCCTAAGAAGTTAACCTTTGCACGATTGAAACATAAATTGGGGAAAGAATACGTTTCACAGATATGTTTTTTTAAATTTAATTCAAGTTCAGAAATCGCACGCTGGATAGCTGTTTATGAAGTGAAAAGTTATGCTCTCCAAGAAGGTGCTATTTAATGTAACACGTTGAGACGGGTCATACATGATTTATTGCAGTTCCGATGGGAGTCTGCTAAGGTAGAAAATGTTGCACCGCTTTACTTATGTATAACGTAGCTCCAAGGCTTCGTCATATCTTTTAATCTAATTTATATTATAACTAACCTGGAGGGATACCGTGCCTCGAATATCTCGTAGCATAAACCCATGCCGGCCAGACACTGTTTAGATCGAAGTTACCTTGTGCTGCACTCAAACCTGTGCCCTCTTTCACGGGGCGTGTTTTCCTTGCCGTGTTTTCGCTGGCAGGGGAAAGATTGGCGAATCTTTTATTATGTTCGTTGTCTTCACCTCGTCGGTCGTCGCAGAGACTGAGCAGGTTTTTAATGGAGAAAGGATGATTTAAGACGGATTTAGAAGGGATGACAGGGGAAAAAGCCGAGCCATATTTCACTCTAGAAGACATATTGCCTCAACTGATTATGTCCCTACCCAGGTAAATTTCTTACAAGCAGTCAACTTCTCGGCTGCTTGGCACCAATATAAGTTAGTTTGGAGACTCCAGTCTCGCGCTTTGATAACCGGCTAATTATGACTCTGGAGTACTGTAACTTAATTGGCTCGTTGAGATACTGTAAATAGGTTGCGGTCAGGAAGCAGACATTTACACTCCCTTTGAACTCCCGTGCTTTCGTCGGAAAAGTCTTTCATCGCTTGTTGGGACAAACTTTAGAAGTCACACAGCGCAGTGAGAAATGACTAGTTTTAGTAAGAGGGAGAAAAGTGGTATAAGTTAAGTGGTGCGACTTAAGACAGAAATAAATACAAACTAGCATTGCCACACTTTCGTGCTGAGGGGCACATCTTTGCGAGGAAACAGTAGCACAGTTAAACTTCAATTTCTGCCACTTTCCGGACGGGAAATCATAATTTGCAAAGCATTTGAAAAGGTATTCGATGCAGAGACAGATTAATCTGTAATTTTTCAATCTTAGATTGCGCACATAACATTGTGCGATCCAATTCGGAAACGAATAGTCAGTCATTTAAGTCCACAATTGTAGGTCAACCTTATTTTATTTGACTAAGATCATTTTCCAAAGAAAACAAAGTGCTAAAAAGCAGGAAGGGTTACGATGGATAAATGCACAATGAAATTTATGACAATACTTAAGGTCATGCAAAGCACCGTTCGGCTCACGGCTTCCCCGCCGTTTTGGAGCAGCGGCATCTTGTTTAGTTCTCAGCATGAACTCTGAGTATCACGACCACCCTTTGATCGTAGTAATTTGAACGATATCCTCCAGAAAATTTTACTAAGTGCCTGGGGAGGGGTTGAGAATGACTTTGAAAATCAGAGTGGAGTCACTTTTAGTTGCTAATATTCCAATTTGCTCTTACAAAATTTCAAAAAAGCAAGAGGATATATTTTCCTCTCGGGTTCACGTTAAGGAGCCCCTTGTCGTAAGCACAGGATCCGAATGATCTCTTGATCGAACTGCAACGAGTAGGAACCTGCGGAAAAAAACACCACACATACAAAACGCGTTGTTCTTCCTAATACACGGGCGCCTCAGACTTGCAGACATAAAAACAAGAGATGGTACATGCCATACCCACCACGATTGAGTGTCTAAGGTGACACCGCGCCACCATTTGATAAATTTGTCTCAACCGAAAACCAAAACTATAGAAAATCAGGAATGTTGGATGTATAGTATTTAAACTTTTAGAAATATTAAACTGATTATAAATACTATAGAGCAAAATTCCAGTATTGTGCTACTTATCCAATGTTATTCTCATGTTTGAGAAAAGATAACTTAAATTGAATTATCTTCAGGCGCAACTTCCCTTTAGACTACAGGATATGAGAAAAAAGATATCTGATATTAGGGTATAAAGGACTTAACATCAACTAGCGGTGTCTGCCGTACCGATGACGGGAACATGTGGGCGTGTCATTCTTTGTGACAATCAGCACGAACGTTTCTAAATCATTGTCAAGGTAAGGTTAAAAACAAACCAGTTCCTTACGTCTGGTTTGTATTTCATTTCTAGTTATTCTCGAACCAGTGCTGTGTACATTTCCCTGCGGTGACACACCTCCTATTGTTTTAGTAATTGTTTGCAGTTGATAGAATGGAATTTAAAATCTCTCTGCCAAGTAAAAGCATTCCATCACGAACTTTGATCGAGTGTTTTCGTTTGAAATAAGGCCGGAAGGAAGTACCTTTGTTCTGTGATATCTACCCTCCTTGTCCTTAAACCGAAATGGCCCAGAGGTAAGAGTCTGATTTGCGTCACAAGTGGCAGGTAGCTCTACTGCTCTCGAAAATTGGCTCTGTTGCATGGGGACTGTACCTTTTACCTCCCTCTCTGAATGTAAAATTGCATTCTTACTATGGGATACTCTTCGATCGATCGCATTAACATATTTTCACTTGATTATTCCTTTCAGTTATCCAATTATTTGTGAAAGACTGAATTATGTCGTTCATTTCAGGAATAATGACGAGTAAAACTATGAATCAAACTAACTTAGGGCTGGCAAAAACGGTATTCGTCTTTCTATTATTTAACCTTCGAGGCGAAGAGTGAAATTATACTGCTTTGTAAGATCACTTTCATTATTTCTTCCAAACCAACAATTTGTAGCTTAAAAGTTACATTTCCCCTACAGTAAATAAGTAAATAAAAATGAAAAGGTGAAAAATTAAGTTAGATGTGAACCATTGACTCGTCAATCAAAAGAAGCCACTTCTTAAGGCTCGAAACTCGCAGTTTAATTTTGATATAACAGCAGATTTGTTCAAACATGTTTAGCCACATGACTTCTTCATTTTTGGTATTCAACTTGAGTTAACTTTTCAATCGCAGTCAATCCCATAAACTGATATGAAACTAGTGATTTCTAATCTAAAACTATCAGGAAATACATTAAAATTACATAGATCAACGTTTTACAACTTATTACAAACGGCTCTTCAGGCGTTACTGTTTTTCTTTTGGTCATTTTACCCATGCAACTATGAAAACAACTGTTGGAAAGAACAATAAAACATTCCATCACGAACTTGTGTTTTCTGCAGTAATCCGGAAGGAAGACTAAACATGGGCTAAGTTTACACTTGATCAAAACCTATGTCTAAAACCAAGAGTTAAACTTCAGTCAGTTCGAGAAGATTTGTATGCAAACCACGATTGTAGAAGATTTAGAAATAGAGTAATTCAAGACACGCAGTTCTACCCCAAACTGCATCAGATGCTTCACAGGATAATTTCTCACATTTGTCACGCTTCAAGAAATCAATATCCTCGTAAGGAGGATTTCCTTTATTGATTTACACTCTCAACACGAGTGGACATCCTTGGTCCCCGATTTGTAACCTTTCAGTCCACCCTGCAGATAACTATAACTAAATAAGGTTAGAAATGAAAGCCAAGGGAACCTTTTGGCTGGTCGTGAATGGACAACTGACCGAATTGATGAAGATAACGTTTTAAAAAAATTCTTAAAGACAGAATAAAAGTGGCTATGAGCTATTGTACTCAGAAATCAGTGCTTACTAATGTTCAGTCTAATTCTTTTGTTAAACTAGAACTTTGCAAACATCCTTGGAAATGAATGATTAATCCTTGTCAGATACATCTGTTTTTGCTAAATTCCGCTTCGCACCGATCACATTCCTCGCTCGCTCCATAGGAGATGTGACTCCGTGAAAGAAAGCAATATTTTGCACGGTTTCTAGCGTTACATGTGAGACGTGACCCCGTTCTGTACGATCTATGATCTGATATGATTTATATTTTATGTCAAACATGTGCCTATTGCACAGTTGATATACATGAGTCCGGTCCATTGTTAAACTGAGTCTCACTTCAATGCAATTTCCTCTATAATACAGTGTACTACTGTTATTTACTTTAGATTAACGCACAATGTCGCCCAAGCAGCTCAACGATACATAAACGTTGTATCAAGCCGAATAACTGGAATAAAAACAAACAAAAGCCAAAAAAGGAAACGGAGTAATGTACCGTGATTTGCTGATTCCTTTTTTCCATCACTGACACAATTGAAAAAGTCTTCAGCAATGTCGAGAAGAGAAAATCTGCCTGTTCTTTCTTTTGACTAGTCTAAAGCATTGTAAAATCATTACATAACTTTTGCATCATTGCTGAGTGCATTCATGCTTTCAATCTTTGGACGGCGGAAAACAAGATACGAAATTGTTGGATTACCAACATAAGCTTGCGTACTAAAGTAACACTGTTTACTATTTTTGATGACAATCAACGAAACAATCGGCTTAGGAATCGTTCTAAGATTAAATGAAGAATTAGAATCGAACCAGACCAATTGCAGAAATACCGCTCCTCCTCTTGAGAGGTTTCCTCGCTTAAATGAAAAACAGCTATTCATCTGTCGATGTTGAGTTTTTTTCCCACACCCAAGGTAGGAAATTTTTTTTGAAATTTATTTTGATCTTTTATTTTAAGGTCTTTTAATATAATCAATTATGTTTTTCACCACATAAAAGTGAACGTGAGAGAGCGTCAACGAATTGTTGACCAAAATGAAGTGAACCGCAACACATTCTATTCTAGTAACGCTTAACCCATTATTACATTCAAACTACTCTTCTGTGTGGAACATCAGTAAATCTAGCGATGAAATTCCCAAGAGTAAAGGAAGGAAGGAGGGATATTCAACGTATATTTGATTAGTATCAAATGGCTACTTTAAAACAAATTATATTCTGATTCTTTAAAATGGAGAACTAACTTTGATTAAAAATATTTTTAGAATTTATCATTTCACTAAGAAAGTTTTTAACACACCAAGACACCTGACCTTCTTTCTCAAATCTGACTTGCGATTAACGCATTGGGAATTAAGTGAAGAACTTTCAGTTTGTAATCATGGCCTTCTATCAGCCTATACTTCATCTTTACTAACTTTTATGTAGGAGTCCATTATCTAACCTAACTTTCTGACGATTCAGTTAAATCTTTTAAAAGACTTTAGCTTGTATTCTCTGTTCCTAATTTGCCAAATTAATCATTATTATTTTGGTTATATTTGCATTCTTTAAGACCAGTCATTATTGATTGCCTGGGAAGTCAGAGGACATTGGTTTCACCCCCTGTAAGGCTATAGCTACAGTATTTCGATAACGCCCTCCCACTCCATTAGTAGTTGTAATTTTCATATCCCCTCTCCTATGGTGTCTAAGCGAAAAATACTTATACTAATATCAAAAATCTATGCCGGCAGTACAGCCTAGAACTTATTGCCCTATAAAAGAGCTTTTTAACGGATGTTAACAACTACTACAGATGTGTCATCATCTACTACAAAATTAACTGTACTTTGTTAATCCAAATTGGTATAAACAAAATTTTCATCAATCTCGTTTTCCGTTCTAGTTTTGTCACTAGTTTTCGCCGGGAATTGTATGAAAGTTTGACATAAGCAGAACAGCAAGCGGTTCCCTTTTTAACTTTACGACAACCGAGCGTGTTCAAATTAAATTTCAGCTTTAAATGCATGTTTTCTACATTCAGTCAATGCAATAGGAATAACTAACTCCATCAGAAAACAGTAACTAGCGTAGCCAGGCTCCTAAAGAGGGAATAGAGTTGAAGAGAGGTTGTGAATGGGGTAAAAAGAAACAATCAAATTTCCATACCCTCCCCTCCCCCACTTTTTATTCTGTAAGTGGCGACTAATCTCGCCTCTCGTGATTCCCCTTTGAATATCCTTTGAAACCTCCCTTCCCCCCCCCCCAAAATGTGATAAATAATGAGTGGTCACCTATCAATAAGTGAAGGGTCCACTTGTAAGTGGTTTAAGGACTCGATTTGACCATCAAGTTGGACCCTTAATGCGAGATCGTAGTACAATAAGGTGCGTAGGATAACTGGTTTACTCTATTTCTACGATTGTCTGGCACTGAATATTGACCATTAACGAGGCTTGCGTTCCTCCCCGGATTCAAGAAAATGGCGGAAATCGAACCTGATTATTAAAATTTTCCTTTTCTTAAAGCTCACCTTTAATAAACATCAATTACGTTCCCCTAGCTATAGTTTTCTAGAAATTTCGAAAGTCTAAACGGTCTGAAGATCTCGTTTCAGAATTTTATCTCGCTTCCCTTCGCTTAAGAAAGTCATCTTAATTAACTTTCACTAATTGAAAGTACCAGTAGCATTGTGGCAAGATTTTTACATTCCGCAAGCTTCTTCGATCGATCGAGTTAATCGTTGCATGACTTCACGGCGGTCATATTGGTTACCGAGACAATAGAATGATGACAATATTGATAATGTAAACGGCCACCACACATTTCAGCCAATCAGACGCTCAGTTTTTCCGAATCGATACGATACCAAGTACGATACTAACGATTTTCTTCGATATCGATATGGATACCGTGACGTCATTTAGTGAAATGGTAAGTCACGTGATTTGATTGACCAAATTAGAAAACAACTTAAGGGTGCACACAGTTTTCTCAGCTTACATGCGAAAAGCAGTATTTTCCCTTAATCACATGTATACCCCACAATATCATAACGTTACAAAATTGCACGTTCGTTTTCCAAGTTTAGTTCAAGTATGTACGATTAGTTTATATGACTTTGTTTTCAATTGAACAGTGGAACCAGTTCGAAACGAAATCCATTCGATCAAACGCTAACGTTGATCTCTCTCCAAAATCGATTTTTTTGGACGTCCAAACAACCTTTCGCCATACATTTCTTTCTAGGAACTTGAAATGTTTGCCCTGTGGCGACCCCAGAGCTGTTTGCGGAAACACAGGGATCCGATTTCTGACAACTCATTAATTCATTTTCAGAGATTTATTCATAGTAGCTTTATTGATTTTGTTCGTTTCGTGTCAACAATTATTAACCAAGAACACATAGTGTGTGCGGCTTGTGCTCACAGAATTAATAAGGTAAGAGATCTTATCTTATTTCATGGGCTACCATAAGTATGGAAATACGTAGTGCAACAACTCATGAACTTGCGGACTAACAGATGGACTTAAGTTGACGTTGACGAGAGTTTCTCCACTTGATGTTTCACCAGCTTCTTCTGGGTATGGCGGTACGCTGCGTGCGTGCAGAATTGACGACTGTACCAAATTGCACAGCGTACCACGTACTGCATTAAAGATTTTTCAGAAATTGTTATCCGCTGAAAACAGAAACGAAGTACCACCCTTCTTGCTAAACATCAAGTTAAAATAAAAGATACACCGACGAAAAAAATCCCGTTGAGAATAGGCGAATGTGGAAGTCTCTGACAGCTGACGAACTTGGAATAATAATGATATTAATAATAATAATGAAGTGCTTCTAGAGCGCACAACTCATAAAAAATTGTCCGTGGCACTTTACAATAATGGCAGAAAAAAAAGTTTTAAAATGTTCTTTGAGAAACTTTTCAAAAAGGCCAGTTTTCAAAGTTTCTTTTAAAAATGGAATTGATGAACTTCTACGAATAAAAGGCGGCAACAAGTTCCACATTCTTGAGGCAGACACAGCGAAGGACCGATTACCATAAGTGCGGGTTCTCGAAGATGGTTCATTGAGGTCATTGTTGCAAGTAGATCGAAGTGAAAACGAACTCTTGCGATAAGCTAAAAGTTCTCACAAATACAATGGGATCACGGCGTTAAAAGATTTGTAAACTAAAAGAAAAGTCTTAAGAAACAATACGACACCTGACGGGAAGCCAGGTAGGAGTAATGCGATCAAATTTCTTAGTTTTGAAGACAAAGTGAGGAACAGAATTTTGAACAGACTGGATGTCCCGGTAGTAGAAGATGTTATATCGTTTCGAGGCTCTAGCTGCACCTTGATGCCATTCTGAATGGCTAGTGCCCTTTGTGATAGTCCCTCTACGGGAAAGCATCTACATCCAAGATATTCTACATGTGAATCAAACATGCCTTCGCATCAATCCACATTCTTTGAGAATCGGGAAAAGTGCCCAAAACGCGCAGTGAAAATTTTTAGATCGTCTGTTTCCGAGATAAAGCTAAAAATTATTTTCAAAGAGAAAAAGTGATCAGTGCGTATCAAATATTACACTGAAATCAAGAATAAGGGGAAAACATTATTTTTTTGCACATGCGCAAATCCGTCAATAACGAAAAGGAGTCAACCATGGTTATTAATCAATGATATTTGCACCCAATTCTGAACAAATTCAGTCAAGTTATAGACTTGCCTGACCTACCTCCGCCTCCCCCTTAAGGAAAAGGAAAAGAGGCAGTAGGAAAAATTGAACACATTTTTTCCTTCTAAGAGTGCGACCTCTGGGTTAATTCTAATTACGGAAAAGTCAAAATACAAAATTGAAATCTCAACAATGAACTCAACTGATGCCATCACTGCTTCCACAAATTCCTACCAACAGGAAGCTATTTGGATTCTTTGTAAATGCCATGGTACAAATACAACATACACGAGAGTGTATTATGTTATATCTACATATTAACCTGTCACTGCTGAAAGTATACCTCACGGGCCTCTCGCGAAATCTGTGAGAGTCGAGTCCTTAGACTTCTAGAGAGCCACGAGATACTTGAAAAGAGCTTGTTCTTTAGCTAACTGCACATCACATCACGCACGTGTGGGGTGCAACTTACTGGAGCAGGCGCCCCGCATTAGGCTGCACACTAACTCAGTTTAACAAATTTGCAGACATGTTTATAGCGCACGCGTATTGGGTCCGCTTGTTACTCATATACCCGCGTTTGTGTTATGTTGTTCCTGCAATGAAGCTTTTCGCGCATGCTATATATAGTATCTTGCACTAACATACGGATGTTTGATTATCATTCACCCTTAGACCGGTTTAGACCGGATCATTAGGCAAAGGTTATCTCCGTCGGTGCCAGGCTTAGCAACAGTCATCATCATTATATCAATATCATTATTATTTTTATTATGATCACTACTATGATCATTAATATTATTGTTAGCATTATTGCAAACAATTAATGTTTGAACAGAACAAACCAACAGAACTCATTATAGTCTAGCAAATGCATAATGCATAGTTGTTTGGTCTGGAACAGCTTAAGAGATTATCACAAGGACGAAGTCGGCATCGTCTGTTGAGGACACACGACAATTTAATGAATAATGTCATCAGTTGTGGTAATTACCAAAAAAATCAGCACGTAACCAGTTAATCTGATCAGATTTAGTCCTTTGTGTACAGGCTGATAGACCCGAAGGCGCCTCTCACTGAATAACTTTTCACACTTTTAGTGGCAACAACTGAAAGGCTTGGATGGTCGGTTTGGTCAGTTTGAAGGCTTTTGGTTTCGGGTTTTGAAGGGTTTCGATTGCATCTTGTTTACCTTTGCGTTTAACTTTATTATATTAAAGTAGTTATGGGATTTCTGAAAGTGAGTAAGATATATTTGGATTACAGCACTGTATTCCAGACAAACATGGTGATATCACCTTGATTAGCAGTCGTTTCAAATAACTTCCTCTTCACGCGTTCTTGGCCCTCTTGCAAGTTCGAGACTTGTTAAACTGAACCACAGTATTTCGAGCTCTGTCTTCGGTCGGTCCAGTTACATTCTTATGTTAAGTTGGTATTGTTATTGATGTTATGTATCCATTTACCATAGAAGACATAGAAATGGCCACCTGTCTGCGGAAGGAAAGGGAAGACAGACTCTTAATGATTTGCACTTGTTCTTAAAAAGACCACCGAGGCAATTGAAATCATATCTGTCTTCTTCTGATGAAATAATACATCATTATTTTAGCCTGTTCCACCTCGGAAGTTTGTACAAGGTGTCAACGGAAAGAAGTCTAAGGCGTCAAAGTCGACAGTTACGTAAACCTTTTACTAGGTAACAACCGCGAGTAGATAACAAGCAAAAAAATTGAGGCAAACCGGTTGAAAGAAGCTTCAAACTTGAGGATAGAGAACCAAAAAGAGTATTTTTCAGTCTTGATACGCGACACTTAATGGTAGGAACGATGATTTAGGGTGATCAGAGACCGAGGTCAGGTCATAGATGCGGAAAAGCTCAACTGTGTGGGTGCTGTGTACTTCGCAGCATCTGAATGAATTATTCTGAAACTCAGGATCTGTTTGTCTTCACACTACGAGTAATTAGCGTGTCGTTCAAACAGCAAAATTCTTTTTAAAAAAAATACCGCCCGGGCAATTAAGAAATGAAAATATCTTGTAGTATTTAATAATTTTTAACACAATGAAGAAAAATCAAGTTTCATTATACATTGATTAGTTTGACTGAATTGAAAGTATTAAGGATTTTTGCCCTTGTGCTCGGTTTATTCTTCACGCCTGTCAGTTGACAACTTAACAACCAATGGGACGTGTCCGGCTGACGTAAAAAAATCTCAGCCCCTGTAATTAGTAACGTCTGCTAGCAGAGAGCGCGTAATCCGATAAGAAACAATACGAACTCCACCAGTCACTAATGTGTGTTCGCTCTTGTATTAACACAAAGAAGACGTGGGCGACTTACAATGCAAAATTCGATTTCTTTCTCTATTGAATCGATTATTTCCAGAAGAGATCCTCCGAAGCAAACAGGGGAAGAAAATTATGACAGCCAAGGAATTTTAAGCCGCGGACCACTGAGTGCCATGCAGAATTTGGTTGAGCTCACACCGCGGGGCGATGGGATCTATTCGGACAGGACAGTCTCTGTATTTCAAATGGAGGAAGAAAAATTGGACAAACATTTTCGTAGAGAGAACGTAATGGATCATTTCCCCTCCTCGCCAACAAGTGAGTGTTCTGTTCTATATGTTGCTGTAGTAATTGGATTCAATATCCAGAGAGGAATGTGTTAGAAACTGCTTCACGCTGGAATTGCTCTTAACAACTTTATTTTTAGGAGAGGTATCCAGCGTTATTCAACATTTATCTAAAGGAAATTTTTTACTGCATTTATTCTAATTATAAAAGCTATGTTCTTACAGACCTTATGGAAGTTTTGGTCCTCCCATGATGTTCATGTGCCGGTTCTTTCCTCGTTTACTGCGTGGTCAATAAAGCTTCTGTGTTAGGAAATTTACAATTACTGATTAAGTTAAATGTATTGCTTTTATTATCTATTTGATGCCCATTTTCCTCTACTAGGCTTTAGTGGCAAAGCTCGTCCAAATTCACCAACTGGGAGTGATGAGGACGAACAAGAAGACCAAAATTCAGACTCCGAGGGAGGAACCAAATCCAGACGGAAAAGAACGGCTTTTACAAGCCAACAACTATTAGAACTTGAACGAGAATTTCACACCAAAAAGTACCTTTCACTGGAAGAGAGATCACACATTGCAAGAACTTTAAAACTCAGCGAGGTTCAAGTGAAAATTTGGTTTCAGAACAGACGAGCGAAATGGAAGAGAGTAAGGACTCTCGGCGGACCTCAAGCTCATGGAAACAGAAAGCTTCACGCTCCTAAACTTGTTGTTCCTATTCCCATTCATGTGAACAGATATGGATCAAAAAATCAACTCTACATTTCTTGAGATATGCATTCATTCATTTCATCTTTAGAGATGACGATGACCTTAAATCGTGGCCCTAATATCCGTATCGAAGCCATGCTGGCCTCTACTGGCTCGTTCTACATTCTCCTCATTTGTTTTGTTGGAGTTCTTATCTGTGATTTTATGTATCATAACCATCATACATTCAGTTTGGTTCCTCCGAATTCTCTGATAAACTAGCAAACAGTAAGCGTCAAAACCAAGGAACGGCCCGAGGATCAACAAACGATTTGACTTAATCCACATTCAGTTATTAAATGTTGAAAAAACCGAACACTGCTGATCCTGTTTTGTTACCTTTGAATATTCAGGAAAAACCCTTCGCTTCTCACTTTCTTATAACAATTCAGAAACTTCTGCGTATTAATCATCTAATACATATGATAAACTGTTCCAATTTTACTAGAAACGTGAAAATCCGAAAGCTATTTCGACAGGCTTGACAGTCAAGTACGTCAGACAAAAGTGGTGTTTTCAAAACGAAAACAAGAGATTTTTTGCTTCATCCCGGCTGTGTATTGTTGAACTGGTTTCTTTCGCACCTCAGTCGCCAGCGCGTCTACTTTTTAATGCTCTAGAAACCTTGCGGCAACATTTGAGGGTGTGAAAATGGCATCTTCTAATAGGCAGTAATTCTTTTCAATTTAGAACTAATCTGCACTTCACACTTAAAGAAACTGAAGCGGTGGGGTTCTAAACAGAGTGGAAAAATATCCGCGAAGGTTACTTGCGAGGAGTGTTTATGATTTTTTGGTTCTCTCTGTTGTTTTTCGACCCAAGCAGCAGTGCTAGCCATCTAAAGGAAGGAAATATTATTACGTGTGTATCGAACTATTTAAGAGAGGAGTAATGGTTCCTAGACAAAAGCGAATGCTATATGCCAAAAAATTTAATCGGATGTACTACAACAATAATGGTGAAAACTCGGTCACTGTGGCTAGTTCTGGTCTGTAGTAAGTCTAAAATCTTTTCATGACAGTTTTAACGTGCCATCTATATGTCAAACCGTCTAAGTCTGAATCATCGCCATGTTATGTGCTTTAAATGCAGGAGTCAATAATACCTCTTTATTTTAGGGAGATCGTTTCCTTTCCCGGAGACTCGCTTGCTTTCCAAAATCACTTCTTCGAAGTTACATTTGAATCGTATCTAGGATGAGAGTATGACACTTAAGCTAATCAAGGAGAGAAAAGGAGTGTTTTGTGCTCATTGTTCGTTTTGGCTTTTTAACAATGTCCACATAAACTAAAGGCAAAAGTTTACAGTGATTTACAACTCTTTTTATGTTTCCAATTAACTTGAGTTTGTCATTTCTAAATTGCCTGCTTTCTCCTCAAATTCCTCTTTGAATCTGGGCCCTAATGGTTACCCTTCTCGTTAGAAACATCCCCTACATTTTAAGATATAAAACATCGTGGAATAATGAATAATTTGCATTTCAGGACAGCTAATGGGCTTCAAAATTTTCATTTTCAAGCGACACATACACACTGGGGTTGTGGCTGAACTCGACCTCTTGTATTGCGAAGTCAATCGACACTGGTTACGTTTGTTACAAAATAATCAGTTCAAAGTGAAGTTCAATACTCGCCCTCTTGAATCAAAGAAGAGCCCACTATTTCTTTGTTAGTTTGCGTATTAAAGGTTTTTTACACTCTACTTTCCAACGTAATTAACACTGAAGAACTACTGTGCTCTATAACTCTATAGACCAGAACCACAATTCCGAGTGCGGTTGATTAATAGTCACCACTGTAAATTTTCGAATACCAGAGTTAAACAAAAAATAGAACCTTCAAGAAACGAGTAAACATTTAACATTTGTGCAAAAATCACCCTTCGTAGATTCCCCATATTTAAGGTGGAGAATCAAATCAAAATTAAACTGTTCAGTCCAAATAGTTTGGTAGAAGGCGGCGAGGGCAACTTACATGTGGTAAAAAAAGCATGAAAATTATACTGGAAAATGTTTTTTTCTTATGGAAAGTATCCATAGATAAATGAAGTGCCTTATAATGATGTTTTCATTTCCCGTAAAACGTACCACGAGGAAATGTGTTACCGGAAATCGACGACCCCCACAGTAACACCTAATTTCGAGGTGTCTTCAACAGATAAGAAGTGCAATGTGCATTCACTCGTCAATTTCAAGAACTTGGGAAATAGAAAATCGGTGTACTTACTTTATTTTGAGCGTTACTTCAAGTGCGTCATCCGAGTTTGGCGTTCCGTTGATCCATTCGATGCTAAATCACCATTCCAGTCACACTACATCAACATTTTAATTTGCGAGTGCTCATCACTACAACACAAGGCGTTTGAATAGAAGATTCTCTCTTGTTATTAGATATGAAAAAAGTAATGAAACGAACAAAGCAATCTACCGCAACAAGGCAGCACCTCTAGAAATTCTACTGTCATGGCGGGTCTTTGGCGTAGATATTTAATCAGATTGTCGCCTATCGTTGGCGATAATTAATGAAAGCTGTCAAGTTTGATTAATTACGCGGCACCTTTTTGGAGTGAGGTTGTTTGGCTTGAAATCCTTAGGGAAACCGCACGCCATTGGTGGATTTACGGATTAGGTTATAAATCTCTGTCGTTTTGCGGGACTTGTAATGTTATCTACTCTAGGTGCATGTAAATTACTTTGCGTCTAAACGTGATACCAAGCCAACAGTGCGCCATCAAATACATGAAATTTCTATTCCTGCGATGCATCACGCATGATAACTAATGTCAAAATGATTTAAGCGTCTCACTCAGGTATTTCTAGACATCTATGTCCGACGTCGTCGTATTTCACGCTGGTTGTTAGAATGAGTGGCCGTTAGTTCGAACGAGAGACGCAACTTTGGGTTTAGAAGTAATCACTACTGTGTTTCTGGTTTCTATATGGCCTACTGATGATGAAACGAGAGAAAGAATTGGGAACACAGAGAAAATAGGAATCCGTAATGAATTCTTCTAAAGACTTGTCACCTTGGTGTCTTACCTTGTTAGTTAGAGCAGACCCGCAGGCGCCATGCAGTAGGACATTTCACACTTTGTAGGACTGCAGGTGAAAATACTGTCATTTGATTAGCCTTTCAGACAAGGTCACCTCTAACCAATTACCATTCACCTTGGTAGGCAAGTTAGCACACCAAACCCCACAAAAAACATAATTTGAACTCCTTTTTAAGAAATGCGGTACGCAAACCGTTAAGCGTTAATTTTACTAACTGAGCTCTTCGTCAATTCCTATTAAAGATAACAAACTGATGAGGCTTCAAGTGAAGGAAATAAGAAAAATTTGGAAAGCCACGGACAACAGCTCATTTGAAATTTCACAGAGGTTTCTCTCAAGGGAAGTGGGCAACTGAACATCAAGTACCTTCCTGTCGAAAGCCTTACCCAATAATCATTAACCTGTTTTTAGGAAAATTTCCTGAGAGGAAATAGAGGAAGAGGATATGGCTGCAAGGAGTAGAATAAGAATCTTAGAATCAACTAAGATCATAAAATTCTGCTGCTTTTTTAATTGCATTTAGAGAAGACACCATATTAAAATAGAAAACATCTTTAAAGAAAACCACTTGCTTTGAACCTCTATCTGAAATTTTTACAATTTTTTTGGATCATGTGGTGTGGAGAATAATTATTCACCCGGACCATCTGTCCAGTGAGGTCAGGGGCCGTCAGGGGCCGTCAAGGGCCGTCAAGGGATCATTGCTCAACACATTTCGTTCATCTCGAACCATAATGAGACCTGGCACAAGCAAGAACGGCTAATAGGAAAATATTTAAACAAGCTCGAGGTTTCTTAACCCAAACACCCATTTGGTCGTCACTTTAAGCAACTTCACCCGATCCAGTAAAGTAGGTGGTGTAATTGGAAATAAAATGTACCGACCTAGTGGGCTTTCAGGGGCCTTAGTTACTGTTGAAACTTTGCGTACTTGTCTCGCCCTATTTCCCTTATCAAAGCCAAGCGCGCAGAGTTATGTTGAGATCAGGGAAATCAAGACACGCACTTCGAATAAAATACTTTGACAGTTTGTGTGGACTTAAACGGCCTTTTAACCTGGTCTTTAGAGCACTTCCATCAATGGAAGGCCTAATTGAGATTCTTTCGTATTTTAGAAACGAGTTGAACGATTTGAGGATGAACTGGTGAAGGTGGGGGGAGAACGCGCAACACTTCATGGGGCGAGCTTGCAGAGGGTTGGGATACATCGTACTTAAGTAGTAAGGGAGAAATAGAAGTTGCGAGTACGGCTTAACCCTCGGTGCATTAAACGAAGATTTCCACGAAGACTGACAGAGACGGTTTCTCACCTGCAGAGTTCAGTTTGAATGTTTAGTTTGTTGCGTTTGTGTTTTGTTTTCTGTGACGAAATCTATGATAAGAATGGGTGTTCGTTTCTGTTGCCATAATATTTTATTCCTTCGAAGCAAGTGAGGCTAAGATTCCCCTTGGTCAGTGCTCTGTAGAGTTTCGTTGCTGTAGAGTAATTTCCTTTGCAAACCAAAAGCTAACTTTTGACGAAAGAATCAGCCGTATCACGAAGCACGATGATTTTTCGCTGAGAAGTCATCGAGTAGTTTCACTTCAAGTTGCTCGTTTTCTCAAAAAATTTCAAAGGCAGAGGTTATCGTCGTCGCGCCAGTCAAACAGAAAACGAGTGAGTTTATGGTCATCAAGTTAATCTCAAATAGGAATTTCAATTGAGAAAAACTTCTTTAATTTTAAGTGCAGCATTGCCGTATGACCCATTTCACTCAATGGCAAATAACTGACATCAGTATTGTAAATGAATATTTCGTATGCACCGATTTTACTCATGGGCTGAGAGCCCTTGGATTCGCTACCACCTTATTTAATAAAATTTGTGTTTCTTTATTTGCTTCGTTGCATTACTGTTATCAGAATGACACTACTACTGTGGCTACTCTTAATTTCTTGAGATCAGGGGGGAACTGATGGCTCGTGGGATGGATTATCGGAAACCTAGGTTAGGAGAATACGCGGCCCCTTGGAGCTTGCGTTTATGCCAGTATCCGCCAGAGGTTTCGCAATGTTCAAGAATATCGGTCAGCTAAGGAGAGGGCTTGCACTTTATTTCTGTTATGAAAAAAGCGATGGAAACTACAATTGGTAGGATTTTCATACGATAGGAAAAGCAGTCCAAAAGATTAATGGGGACACTTTTTGGCCGTCAAATCGTACTGTCAATGCACAGAAAAATGGTCAAGGAGAACCCGCTAGGCGCTAAGATCGATTATCTCTAATTTTAAATAGAGCTATCGACCAGAGAATGCAAAAAAAAAAAATTTCGTGTCACAGGCACTCTCGATAGAGACGACCCAACAAATCCAGTGGAAGAAGATGAAATAGAAGAACTGGAGGAGATCGAGGAAATGGGTGTAGGAAGATGGCAAATACAGGAAGTTAAGGAAGCATTGAGGAAGACAAAGCCAGGGAAAGCGGTTGGAGTAGATGAAGTGGGCTCAGACCTACTGAAAGCTGACATGGAATACACCTCAAGTATAGGCTTTGGGAAACTGAAAGGTGGCCGGAGGTGTGGAAGAAGAGACTAATGTCACGATATTCAAGGAAGATGATTTGCGTGGCTGCAACAACTAGAGAGGAGTGAATTTTGCTACCCATCATCAGTAAAATATTCTGCAAGATGCTGCTAAAACGGATCAAGGAACGTGTAGACAAGAAGCTTTGAGAAGAGCAGGCTACAGATGTTTATATTAGGAAACATCTTAGAGCAGGCAACCAATGGAGGACGAGTCTATACAGAGGGTCCCAATGGGGTTAACCGTTAGCCGTAAAACGGCCAAAATATTTAGCCGTTAGACGTAAAAATTGACAAATTTTAACCGTTAGTCGTAAAAAAAGTTAACCGTAAAAAATATCTCTGGTGGAAACAATGGAAAGGTGTTAACCGTTAGCCGAAAATTGGCCAAAATTTTAACCGATAGCCGTAAAAGCCATCACCTCATTGAGACCCTCTATACATGGTGAGAGTGATAGTAGAGATATACGAGCAGTTTGAATGCGCAGTAATCGACAGATGCGAGATATCAGACTGGTTCAAGATTAAGTCGGGAGTAAAGTAGGGCTGTGTAATGTCAGGATTATTATTCTAACGGGCCATGGATTGGATCATGAGGAAGACAACAGCAGAGAAGAGAGGAGGGATACGGTGGAATTTAACAACAGTGTTGGAGGATCTTGAATTTGCGGACGACATGGCACGACTTTCATCTAATGACTTGCGTTAGAAGACTGGGGGATTGACGAAGGAAGCAGCCAGAGAAAGCCTTAAATTTAATGCGAGAAAGTGCAAGACACTGAGAACTGAGTTTGCTGGGAACAGGGAGGGCATTGGGGTGAATGGTAAGGAAGTGGAAGATGTCGAAGAGTTTGCGTACTGTTAGAGCTATTGTGGACAAGGAAGGTGGAGGCAGTAAAGATATTAGGGAACAGAATGTGAGCAGCCAGAGGAATCGGAAGGAGAAGTAAGATACGCGTATTCAAGACTTTAGTCCGACTGATGATCATCAAAAAGACCGATGAAAGAAAACTGAATAGTTTCCAATGTCAGTGCCTAAGACGGATACTGAGGAATAGAATGCAGCAAAAAATGACAAATAGTAGCTGAAATGACAGAGATCAATGAAATTAGCTGCGAGGTGCGAAGAAGAAAGTGGAACTAGTTAGGACACGTACTCAGGAAAGAGGGTGTGAACGACTGTTTTAAGGCATTGGGGTGGACACCAGAGACCAAAGACCACTTGGAGAAGGACTGTCAAAAGAGAGGCAAAGCGGGGTGGAAGAGCTGGAATGTGGCCAAGGCGGCACGCGACAGGGGGGATGGAGTTGGGCGGACAATGTGACGGCTTTATGTGCCTACTGACGCGCAACGAACGATGAAGACGATGTCATAGTACGTGATGGACTTCAAGTTGTTTGGCTGGTGCGTTGTGAGCGAAGGAGCGGTAAACAAAACACGTTTTTAGTTAAAAATGACCCAAAAAATTACCTGCCAACTTTTCTAATCGCGATTTATCTCGCACTGAAGCGACGTGGCTCTCACGGCCACAAGCCACCACGCTTAACAATTGAGCCCACAATTTCTTTTTAATGTCATTTCTGATTTCATGACATCTTTGGAGAGAAAGCAGAACCTAAACGCTCTGAATCGTGCGATATATCCAACTGCAGATATGTGACTGGTGCAAGAAGAATACACAAATGCAGCAATCTGATTGGTGTGAGACACATACCCTATTGCGGTGATCTGATTGGTGCATGCGATATTGTTTTAAATACCAAAAAAATTCCTCAAGAATTGATTGAGGTGTCAAATCTGATAGCAATTACAAACCATGAATGATCTTAAAAAACCTAATTGATTTAAGTGAAAATGGTCATAAAGGGATATTCGCCATTGCCAGGAGCCCATCACGCTCCTGCTATTGCCCACAACAACAACTTGAGGCATCCGCGCAGTGTTCAAGTCCGACACGACACTTGGATCGCATTTAGTACGACCAAAGGACACTGTCAATCCAGGTAGACAGGACAGCGTGGTTTAAAGGATTCCCTGTGAATGCGGCAAAATCTACATTGGTGAAACGGGAAGACCTATGGAAGAGAGGATGAAAGAACAAGAGAGGGGTATTGCTGGTTTTCAGTGTCACGCCATTCAAAATAGATCAAAATAAAAAATAAAAACCGTTTAATCGATTTAGTCTAGAATCTGGAAATAGAAAGAAGCTAGATATGTAAAGACTCTCGCCAAGATTCAGGTCACAGCAATTTTTCTTACGGAAGATATGAGGAGAAACGTTTTTCCCAAATTTATAGAGATTTGTATGGAGCCGCCATGCTGGTGCCCACCTAGATGGGCACCAACATGGCGGCCGGAAACCAGCAGAAACATCTGTCACTGAGTTTTGCTACAAAAGCGTGAATTTATCTCTCTAAGAACTCATAAACGTAACAATAATACTTTATTCTAATACAAGAACTGTTCAGATAGCTGAATTTCCCTAAATAAGTCACCTTTTAAACCAACATAACAGCTCTCTCGCTCGTCATGTAAAGGCCACGTCACGCAAAAGCTTAGAAATTCAAGAGTAGTCTATCACTAAACCAAGAACCCATTTGGAGTGAAAATTTGTCTGAATATTAGTTTTTAGCTGCTCTAATACATCATGAAAGTAAAATCTCAGGAGGATCAATAGTTCTGAAGTCTGAAATTTAGTGACGTCACGTGAAAACCAGCAATACGTTTAGCCCGTACCCAGACCTCCGCCGTTTCCGGGCACGCCAACGAAACAGTTTCTTCAAAACAACTACTGGATAGAGCAGTGGATCTCACTTCTAGATAAATGAATCTTTCCGGAGGGCGAGGGCTTGACAAACATTATTTCTCAAGCTCATATTAAACGCCCTGAGGCAAATCTGTTTAACCAAAATAGGTCCCGTAAGTAGACACTTCCGACGGCCGTTCATTATCTGTCTTATTATTTTTTTCTTAAAAGAGGTTCCCTCTGCATGAGGGCAGTCTGCTTCAGAATTCATACACTTGTTTCCAACAGTGGAAATTCATGAAATAGCTTAAGCTCTCAAAGAATCTTGCTCTTCATAGCCAGAAAAAGCTTTTTTTGTAATTTTCTCTTATCGTAGTTTCTTTTTTTGCTGCAAAAAGACGGCCTAAGATAATCTGTGTGCTTTAGTTTTTTAGAATTGACTTACTCACTGTTTTAGGGGTGTCTCAAAAGTGGTCACATGTAGCATTCTAGATGGGCGAGATATTCACTCAAGGAGTCGTCGTTGTTGTTGTTTTTACTAAAATAGGTTCTGGGGTGCACTTTAAACAAAGTTTTAAAATCGTCATAATTTACTCAGTTTATACTCTTTTAGAGGCGGAGTCTCCTCATATCAGAAGGTGAAGATCGGTGAAGTATTCTTCACTTTCATACTGATAAATCGTCTTAAACTAACTGATGACTGTCTTCAAGATCATTTGCCTGTGATAAAAGTGATAAGGTTTCACCTAAGTTTTCCTTTACGGATACTTCCTTACTTAATAAGCTGTTGTTGCTTAGTTGATAGCTAAACCCATCCAGGGTAGGTACATTGTACGCATAGATTCATTGTACGTATTGCAAGAAGGGAAAGTACCTACAGGTACTTACAGCTCTAAATTGATTACCTAATTAGTTCTTAAAGCAACAACTGTATTGAGCAAAGAATCAAATTCATGCTTTTTTTTATGGAACTAACACATGTAATGAAAAGGCGCTCACTAAATAAAGACAAATTAATTGATTTTTGTCCCAGAAAAGACTAAGATGATTTCAGATGTCCTTGAATTCTATAAGTAAAATATCATGTAATAAAAATGTATTTCTAACAGACTAAGTGCGTTGGAATGTAGCGCCGAAAACCATTTGCGATGTTCACGACATTTTTTGAATAGTTCACCAAAATGTTTTAATACGGACAATCTCTGGACTCAACGCGATTTTCATAGCGGGTATTTTGATGGTTTGTCTTTGTCTGGGACGTAGGTCTTAGATACATCTCTAAACATTTCTCAAGCTTGCCCCTCAGTCTATAACTTGAATGATAAATCTTAGCAGGAAACAAACCTAATTAGAGGTTAATTTGTCTTTGCATAGAAAATAGCATTCTAAATAAAGACCAGTGTACACCCTGCAGAACATGATGGCAACTCATACGTTAAATTCTTCCAGGTCCTCTTTAGTCTCTATAGAGACGATGGATAAGGCCTTGGTTATCGATCCCCTTTTTTACGAGGGTCTACTAAATTAGTTTTTTTTTCTGTAATGCTCTATTTGGCTAGTTGTTGTCTCAGCTTAAAAAATGTAGTTCAAAATCTAAGAAAACACAATCACTTCAGGGCGATTTGTTAATAAGTTAATCGACAGCATCTCATCAAAGTTTGATCTTTATCAGATCAGTGTTAATCAGTCCTTAGAAGCTCCTGTGATCACGTGCTAAACCAAAAACATTCGTGTCTTCTGCAAATATTCTGAAAGCGAGTTCATCCCTTAATCATTTTTATTTTGTATCTTTATAAATTCACATTCTCTATACTAATTAAAATGATCATTTTAGTTACTTTATAACCTTAAATACTAACATTACCTACGGTTTACGAGCAGAGCAAACATGACTTACACTAGAAGCATGAGCTTCATTTGTTTACGATGAGTAAAACTAAATTAGCTTCTAATATCCGCACAGACCTAGTTTTATTACACTCTATAATGAACAAAAACTCGGTCAAAAATTTTGTGAAACCATCTTGTATACTGATAAAAGACAAATTTGGCATCTAGCGAGAATTTTCATTATGGGTGATTTTTGACTTATTTGAACGTGAAAATAAATGCATATAATATATTAGCATAAGCTACTCAGTAAACATTATAATAAGCCAGTTGATCATTTCTTATTCCTTTTGGCGGTCTTATCTTACAGGTATAATTTAGCGCGCTCGACACCTCCTACTTAGAGGTGACTTAAAGTTTAAACATATAGTACTTTTCATCTTCCGCACTGAATTTGTAATTAGATAACTTATGCGGCTAGCACATAGCTCTTTTAGGGGCGGTACCTTGGGTACGCCCTTTCTTCTCCGAATTTTGTGTCTATTCTGCTGTTATGCAACAGCCTTCAAGGACTATTTTCTTACAAGATATCTTTTCTAGTACGATTTTAATTCTGTCAGTAAGTTTATCATAATTTTTATATTGTCAATCTTGTTTTTGTTTTGCCCGAACTGGACTGAAATTTAAGATACAAAGTCAATTTGTAAAGCGTGAACATCGCGAAGGTATCTATTTAGTGTGCGAACTCCGCTCTGCGTAGTTTAGCGTGATTCGCTTGTTAAGTGTAAAAGCATGACGAAGGTTAGAGATTGACATCTCAGTAGGTGCCACCTTTATAAGCGGTGGCCCACACTTTCCTAGAGAGATCCGAGCTAATCCCCGTTGTAATAACTTGTGAAGTAACAGAGAATAAAGAACGAGACAACAAGACAACGAGTGTTAGGAAATTTATTTCTAACAATACCAAATTTTGTAAACCGCCGCGCCTCGTGGTTTACAAACTTTTTCGTGTTCTCCCAACATCCCGCGTGGTTTATCAGTCAGTAAACCGATAGAACGTGTGGTTAATTGCTTAATTATGAGATGTCTTAGCTACTACTTTGTTCTTTTCTTATTGTACATTTGATACTCACTTATAAAATGAACTATTTCACTGCCCGGCCTTATAGTTGTAACGTTTTTCCTCTACTCGTTCTTTCTTTTTATGTATACATTTGTGCTATCTTACTGACCTTTAATTCATTTTCATTCAATTCTGGTGTCAACTGGCTGCCTGGCTCCGCTGCCTGGCTCCGCTATCCCCTTTGGTTGTTCCAAGCAGCCAATACTCTAATTTGCTTTTCAATATTTTTTTGTAATATCTTATGAGGCAAGAGAGAGTTACAGAGATTTTGAAATTAAAGCTTGATAAATCTTAAAGGTATATATTTTTTCCAGAGTTTGCAGCAAGTTTATTTTGAATTGGGTAATCAATGTATTAACAAGTGTGGAGAGCAACTTATTATTTGAACTTTCCAGGCGTATTCGAGTGAATGTGATCAACAAGGGAGGTGTAATGTGTGAATCATGTTAGCTTTGTGCGGATCGGCATAAAGTCTTGGTCAAATAGCTCTTCTACATATTGCTTTCTTGTTATACTTCAGATATATATAAATCTCTATCCAGTGGATAAATTTATCCGTTCTTTGAAACACCGGGGCTATTTACATATATATATATCAAAGGACCAAAAACTCGGTCAAAAATACTACTACCATTCATTTTGGGAGATAAAAATAGATGACGTTTTACTTGAAAGATTACTCCTAGTCTTTTTATTTGAGTGGTTCCGCTCTAAGTGAGCGTTCAACACAGGAGGAGGACACCACAAAAAGGCCGGTGCTACTCAGTAAAGGGTGACCGCAACCGCTCATAGAAGTGACCGCTTAATAGAAGTTTAAATCACAGTTAGTGACCGACCGCTTGATGGAGGTGACGTCTTAAGACAAGTTCGACTGTATTTCAACTTAGCTGAGTTTAAGCTAAATTAAAACCAGTGTCCGAGGTCTCCTTGAAACTGCCCGACTGCGTGTGAGGGAGTACCAGAAGTTTTTGTTTTTGTAGGAGGAGGAGGCTGAATGTGGGAGTAGAACATATCGGGAAAAAAAACTTTTTGTCTTTATTCCTTTGATGCAGATAAGATAAGTCTCTCTGTACACTCATGCAAGTTATCAGCGAATTATTTATTCATCCTTCAGCCCTACATGTACGTCTGGCTGGAGGAAGTACGCCAAGGAGTACACTTTTGAGAATCAACTATTGTTGCTCCTTGTTAGGTCTATTAATCAAAAAACAAATGGGTTTCATTCAGATTTATGCAGTAGTTACGGAGTACGAAAAGCTTTCAATCAAAATCATTTACATCAAATGTTGATACGGATTTCTGCCCTCTCGTCAGCCAAGCGAGGTGCCGAGTTTAGTTCCCCCTCACTGTTCGGTCAGTAAACCGGATTACAATTAATTGCGCCAACAGAGTAAAAATCTACCGTTCTAGCCAAAACTTGTCACCACGACATGAAACCAGTGTTTGTCGTCATACTATATGAAATGTTAGTTTTAAAACGGAAAGGTCAATTTACATTTAAGATGCCCACTCAATATTCACTTTCAATTAAGATTTATTTTCAAGGTTTGCATTCAAGATTTATGTAAAGTCGTACAGTGGCGAGTTATCGTGAAGCGTGAAAGACGACTTAAAGCAAGTCCTGTGGATTTCTCTCGGTTAGTCCGAGGTCCTGTTGCAGTATCCAGAAACTAATGACGGATTTCTGCGCTCCCTTAGTGAAGCGAGTGTTCCGAGCCTAGTTTTCCCAAAGATTTTCGTTCAGTTTAGTAGTCCCAACACACCCAAGTACAGCAATTTTGCACTACTTTCCACTTGGTTAGGTAATTTATTCTAAAGTTAATAATAATTTTTTCCTTCCTTGATCCATTTATGCTAAATCCTCGTGATCTATCAATTATGAAGGTTGCAAAGATTCTACGCCACGATATGTAACCCAACGAATAATGGTACCTGTGTGGGTGTGATTCAACTGAAAACAAATGAAGACAAGTATAATACGAAATAAAACGAATCGACAATCTGTGGTGAAACTCAGAGAAGAAATAACTCGGACGCTATAGGTAGTGTCGGGTCGATCTGGCGGTCAACATCTTGTTCGATTGTCAGTCGATTGTCAGTCGATAGTCGGTCAATACTCGATCGATATATCGACCGCTATATCGATTCTACACCACCTTTGGTACACGTGAATCATATGATCCGCAAAAACTAACGTACATGATGAGGAGTAAAATATTATTCTGGCAAAAATCAACAACAGTCGAACCTGTATTAAGCAACACCATATTAAGCGGTCGGTTGTCAAAGTCCCAAAATTTTTTCCCTTTGATTACAGTAAATTTCCCTCTATCAAGCGGTGGTGGTCACCCTTGACTGAGTCCCAACGGCCTGTTTGTGTTGTCCTCCACCTGTATTGAACGGTCACTTACAGCAGAACCTCTCAAATAAAACTAATAATATCTCAAATAAAATTCATTCCATGTGTATTTCCCGGAGTCGATGTCTGTAGTTTGTGTTCAAATGTCCTTAACGCATCGCAGGTTATCTTTGTTCGTCTATAGCGACAAACTTCCTGCACACTTCGGACGCCCTACCACTAGGCTATAAAAGACTATCATCAAGCTAGGCCGTTGAACCAGGTCTATTATGACAAAATTTCTGCACATAGCCAGGATAGCAATGTCGATATATAGGCAGTGATGATTTGAATGAAAGTGGTAAATTTTAAGCTACAGTAAAGGAAGATGTGTGAGTGTGTGTGTGGAAGATGTGTGAGTGTGCCCATCAATACTCGAACTTACGACCACCTGATTAGTACTTTGGATGTGCTACCACTCATGTGATTAGGCCGTTTAACTATGTTCATGGTGACAATCTTGCTGCATACTGCGAGGATAAGAATGTCGATATGTTTTAACCTGATGATTCAAGAGAAGGAAGATGTTCTTCAGTAAATGACATAGGTATACTCATGTGAAGATAGGAAAATCCGAGTGCTCCGCATAGTTGTCGAACGTAGGGCGCCCAACAGGACTCCAACCTATGAACTTCTAATTAGCGCGATGGACGTTCAACTTCTGAGTTAGAGTAGATTTGTGGCAAGTTATACCGATTAGCTAGGTTTGTGGTGACAAACTTCCTGCATATTACAAGTTTAGGAATGCAATACTCGTGCGCACTGATGATGTAAACGAAGATGGTAAATTATATTGCTAGTGACTTACAAGTGAAATAAGGCGTTCTTCAGTAAATGACACAGGCGTACTCAGAGAAAAAAGGGAAAGTCTGAGTGCTACCCATAGTTGTCAAACGTACGACCTCACAAGTTCCGATAAGTACTTTGGACGCTCTACCAGTAAGCTATAGGAGACTTGTATCAAGCTAGTCCGTTGAACTAGGTCCATTCCTATCTTCACATACTGCGAGGATAGGAATGTCGATATGTGGCGCTTATGAGTAATAATGATGTAGTTGAAGATGGTAAATTATAGTGTTAGTGAACTAAGATGTTGCTAAGTAAATGACACAAGGATAATCATCGAAAACGAGGGAAATTCGGAGTGCAGCCAAGAGGACTCGAACCTACGATCTTCTGATTAGTGCTTTGGCCGTAAGGCCGTTCAGCTAGGTCCATGGTGACAAACTTCCTATGTACCGCTTAGATAGGAAAGTCGTTATGTGACGCTAGCATGTACTAATAAATAAGAAGACTACTCGAAGAAAATTTTACTGCCCCGCGTCAAGAACTTCTTTGTTGTTCAGTGAGTGACACACAGCTCAGCTAAAATTGGTTGGCTATACAACGGTTGGCGGTTAAAAATCTTATAATTTGATATTTCAAGATTACTTCGAGTTATATTTTGGCTCTTTTATCGTTTTAAGTCTTAAATCGAACCTCTAATACCGGTTCGTGTAAAAAGTTGTACAGGATCATCCGATTGGTGCACCTGACCCTTATCCAAATGCACTTAAATGTGATTTTGTTCCCATTAAGAGAGCGGTTTTAATAAAAGAGACTGTGGATGAAACGTAATTTTTTTTCCAAAGCTTATTAGTTTTGATGTATTGTCCTGCATTTTGCAGGTAAACGTTAGTTTAGCAAGACAAAAGAAACCAAACAACGGGAAACTGCTAAAACAGAGTGCGAAGGAATCAAAGGCATTTTTGAACGTGCAGTGCCCTTGGTAGTGCGCGGTAGGTCGTTTACCTCGCAGAAACGAAAAATGCTACCTGCATGTCGCGCACCCAATAGCGAGAGATAACCATGCATTAATGTTCACAAGATGTAACTATGTGTAAATATGCACGCCAGAAAAACTCCATTAATCATGAAACAGGATACTTTTAACCCTTCTTGATAATTATCAGTTATTGACAGCTAACTCCTTATCAATCCTAGGCGATCCGCCAAAGTGTCTGAGGTCGCGCTATCGGCACGGTGTGAAATACTTTCATATATGCTTTGATTTTTGGAAATTCTTAATCTGCATTTTATTTAGTCACGTTTTATGTTTAACGATCAGTCTGGCTCTTATCACGGCAAATCTCTTTATGCTCAGCTAGACACGATACCATAATCCCCGTAAATTGAAAAAGTTTTCACTCGTAAATTATAATAAAAGTATCTGAGTTCCAGCATTTCCGAGGTCTAATTGCTTTTGTGCTGATAAATATTGCAATTATCAGTTCTTGTAAAGTAACAATGCATCAGCATTGAGAGAGTAATTAAGAAAATAATGCAGTCAAGATAATGATGTAGTCTATTAAAAGCATGTCATAGGACATTTCGCTAATGATAATGACATTTAGTTGCCTTGGTTACATTATCTAATTATGTTTATTGCTGTTTGCTCTTATAAAAGTGTCCCATGTCGAGGACAGGTAGGGTAGCTTTAAGACTCAACATTGCACAGCGTGAAATGTTCTGGATGTCAGAATGATGAATGGTTAGGTCAGGACCGTGGGGTAATCCTTTACGTTATTAGTAATCTTCGCTCAAATTTGATTTTCACTCAAACTCCTCGGTCAATTACAACAGGTTTCTTTGATTTCAATAATTTTACAGTTGAGTGCGAAGAACGGTAGCAAAATTATGATCAAAATGGGCGGGGTCAGTGCGATGACGCTACAGGTGAAACAAAAGGATTATTGGCTCGAAAAGTTGAAGAGAAAGTCTAAGCCGACAGCTATCGGTGAATATCATCTGTACGGTGATCTTTGTGCTGATAACATAGATGATATATGATAATGATGATGATGATACGAACATTGTTTGGTAGACAGGGGTTGATAGAATCACAGAACTACTTGGGATGTACAGAAAAAGTTATTTAATCAAACTGGGACTAACATTTGCTAATGAGGCAACTTGTTGCCTGCGATGGGAAGATGGGAAGATATGAAGAAAGAGGAGAAAGAAATGAGAATGGAGACGATGAAACCGCAGAAAAAGACTCGAAAAAAAGTACTTACCAATAATTAATAGAGTCACAACTTTTACAATACTGTTTCGTGTTTTTGTGGAAATTAAAATGATTTTTTAGCTAATTGAGAATCAGTATCGAGACCATGCAATACTTCAAGGAGTACTGCAAGCTCACCGACTTGAACAATTGTGGCTGTGTAAGGTTTAGTGTACCTTAAAATCCTGTAATCAGATCAATTTCGTGATTACTTCTTCCGCGTCTCTTGTTAAGGTTGGGCACATTGGAAATATTGGCGAGTAACATCTGTTACAGCTGTTTTCTTTCATCACTTAATGATTACGGGTTCAGGAATCACGACCACTCTTGACCACTAATACTATTTGAGATCAGTTTTTCTTTCCTTTTCCGATCAGGAGCCAACGAGAATATCACATGTCAAGTCTGATGGCGCCTGGGTGACCAACCCCAAACTAAGAACCGCTAACGTCCTATGGTCGAAAACACAGATAAAATTGAATCTGTTTGTGACAGAAGAAGGCGATTTATGTACTCTAACATTTCTTAGACTGACAAGTTTCATCAATCTATTACCCTTGGCTGACGTTTTTTATGTCATCTGTTTTGTTTTCCACATCTCGTTCTATGTATTCACTTTAAAATGAGGACTCAAAAAGTGTAACCGAGGAATGTAAGAGCTGATTTAGAGTCCAAGAATGCAGTTCATGATATGCAACTTCTAACGCTTATTGCAATTTTAGTTCTCCGCCCTTTGTTATCGAGCCACCCTCTCTTAATTTTCTTTAGTATTGTTGAATACCGTGACACTGAATGCCTTTTGAGGGAAGTTTGATTTTTAAAGGTCGTTTTGCGTGCAGAAATAGCTTTTCGTCTATGAATTTGTAATTTGTAAGTACGGCATATCACAGGACTTTGTTTCCGTAGCTGTGTAATACGCGACATGTAATTGTCAACAACAGCGACGCCCTAAGAGGTACAAATTCAATAACGAAGGATAATCCTTGAAGCATGCCATGATATAATGAAAGCTCTTGAACATAAACGCTTGTGGGCCGTAGTATTCTGCGATTCAAGTAAGAAATAGTCAGTTACTCCCTGTTTTGCAATAGAACGCATATTATAGTCCAGTTCCAAGAGAGTGATGTATTTAATCTAATCGCCTCAACTGTGATATTTTTGTAAATTTAGACCGCGAGAAATAATAGCTCAGTTAATCGCATAATCCTTCCGCTCAATTCCCGCAGAAGGACTTCAATTAAAGCCAGGTGACTCAACCGTTTTTTGCTCTTAATTCCTAGAACGGATGGCGCTATCAGTTGTTCTGCACGAAGAGCGCCATTTTAAGTTGCACCTTTTTCGTTTGGCTCAATGCTGCTTGACCGAGCCCATAATTACTTTGTTTAGTTACTTTATGACTCACATCGGCAAGTTGATACGGCAATGATAAAGTCTTTATAAAGAAGATCTCATTTTCAGTCGCCTATACCTATTATTTCAGAAGATAGTTGTCCGTACTGCCTTCCGCGACAAGGAGTTTACAAGAAGCATTTAGTTACCACAAATTTCATCGCATCCACATCAATGCTTAAACTTAAATTACCTTATTTATTTGCAACCCTCTGGAGTTAAATTTACAAACATATAGCATAAAAACGTACGAAGCTCACTCTAGGACTGAATTAACCAATATGTGTCTTTCCAAATGAGTACATACGTAATATCGAAGCCAATATTTGCAGTGTTTTTAACGCAACCGTATCAGGTGTTCGTTTATAAATCATTTCGGGAAAGGAAATTAAGAAAAAAAAGTCTTATTTCGTTCATTATTGAAATTTGGACGATCTGTATCAATACTTAGCTTTTCCTATAATGCTTTGTGGCAGGTATTTTACATTTTAGTATAGCTTCACAAATATCTCGTTGATATGCTAGCCAGAACAGGCTGATCTTGCTCTGCACTCTTCAGGTCAAAGTACAATGCTTGAAAATCACAGAATTTCCCTTACGTTCTGGTAAGAACCGGAAAGTTCAAGATATAACAATTTGGATAACAGTTCGAGTGAGGAGCCATCTAACTTTAGAGCCACGAGGTCCAAGAAAGGCTTTTAGCTTAGCATGGCTAAATCAATTAACACCAGTTTGATAGAGTTCAAGTGAAATACCTGTCTGCCACCACACAACTTGGTTTATTACACTATGAACATATCCCGTTGAAACAAGTCTGTGAAAGCACGAGAACTTGCCGCAGGCGCTGACAATTCGTCATTATAGGAACTCGTTCCCGACAAATTTTGCTGACAGTTCTTGTTCGTTTGAGATACTGTTGTGACCACTTGATCCTTTATTTCCTTTCTCCATTTTGTTCTTCTATTTTGGAACCACGTTTTCACTTGTGTTTCTGTAAGACCCAGCTCTGTAGAGAGCTCTGCACGCTTGGTTTCTGTGATGTAACGATGCTTTGCAAACTCCTTTTCCATCGTTTGTACTTGGTTTTGGGAAAATAGTGGACGCTGCTTCTTCTTTCTAGAGAACCTTCTGCGTCTTGGAAGATTTAAATATTGGGGGAAACCTGCCAAAGAAATAGTGCAAAGTTCCATTTATATATTTTTTAAACTGATTAATGTGAGTAGCAAGGGGAAAAATGAAAGAACTCAAAAGAAAGAACTTTTAAGAGAGGGCTGAATGTTGTAATTCCCAAAATTATCTATATTTAATTAGACCAAGTGTAACGAGACTTTCAACTTCACTAATTTTTCAGTTGGGAGAAACATCATAGACTATTTGAGAGCTCAATAAAAACCGAATTAAATCCCAAAATTTAATTTAGTCTGTTACTATAGTTCAGACACTTCTTAAAAATATGTTTACATTTTGCATTGGAGGTTACATCCTTGGCAGTCTTCGTGTGTTAATCTCTTTTCTGTTCCGTTCTCTATTTGCGATAAAATTACCAAGTTTCTTAACTCGGCTCCGAAATTGGAAACATTTATTAAACAAAGGTTTTCCCATTTTAAAGAAATCTGTTCGTCAGTACTTTCTTAAAGCCTAATTGCATTCACCACAAAGACTAATCTTAGTATTTTGACAGGGCCTTGGCTATGGTCTAGATATATTTAGTTGTTTGAACATAAACTCGTAGAGAAGGTGCCTGTTGTAAACAAGTTAGTTCTGTTTCAATGTTCAGCGCTAATGCTGATGCTACAAGAGTTCGGTGAATGGAACGTATTTATTTGTCAGGATGTATTACAAAACTTAGAAGGAAAGGTTGTCAAATACTTCTGTGTGCTTGGCGCCGGATTTAGTCAACTCAGAATATTGCGAGTGTACACTCTCATCATAATTTGCAGCCACGCTATAGCATAATGTGCCGTAGATCTTCTGTACAAAGGTGTGCTCTATACCTAAGTTCAAATACAATCACAACACGATTGGGTTCGAGTATCGACGGTTTCAACACCTTGGAATTTTGACATGCAATTATTCAAACGTGAGAACTTGCCAAACTGTGAGCAAACCGCTCTGATGGCCACTCATTCGGAGGTCAATCGTAAGAGGAAACCAGCTTCGCACGGGTAAATTTTGCGTTCAAATCACAATGCATGGACAAGATAAATTTGCTTTTGTAAGCGGTATGAAAGAAAAAAAATCAAAGGATTTGTCTTTCTATCCTAAAAGAGTGACAGTTGTTGATACTCTTTGGAGAATAATTCCTGATCAAGTAGCTATTGTTTCATTTTTGTCGATTCACTTGAAGAATCAAGAATCTTTGGCCAAGGTGTTTTCATCTAGAAACAATTGTTGCTTAACATTGCTTTCATCGAAGTAAAAGACTGAAGTGTCGGTATCCTATCCCTCAACTGGTAAGTTAACCTTGCACTTATCAACCATTAGTAGAGAATGCAAGCTGCGGAAAGAACTGTCGCAAAATCAAACCAAAAATTTACACGGCTCATTTCTTGTTTGCTTGCTTCTGTTTATAACAACAAATTTCCAGGGAAGGGAAACTCATTACAGCCTGTAATTCAGTTCGTGTTTGTGAGAAAATTATTCAAGTTAATGCGAAGCAGTAACATTGTACTTACCATTGAAATATTCATAACTTTGCAGAAAACTTGTGTTGCAAATCCACGCAGGATAGTTGGCTTGTGCAGCGGGATCTACTGGCCAATTCAAACTGATGCCACCCAGTGGAGAGACCAGACCAGCATGAGGATACCTCATTAATGGCGGTGGATTCAGGGCATGAGTGATTGGAGTCACCATGGGTCTCAAAAGGGAAACTTTAGAATCTTCTATTTCTTCTCTTGATACTCTCGGGAACGCAGGTAAGGCTCTTTCATCTTGGAGGTTAAGAATGTTCTTTATGGAAAACGAACTTCTTCTCGGGGCCTGAAAATAGACATCTCTGGTTGTCAAGTCCATATCGCAGCTGCCAAAACAAGGGTGACTTGGCGGGCAGTCCGAGATACTATGCACCCCGACCTAATGTACTCCTTCTAAATATGTTGCAGACTTGACGCCTGCGTACTAGCGCTTAATTAATGATATCAATCAGTATCAGGAAAACATAATTGTGTAGAGCACCAAGAGAAGCTTGTCATCTTCTTTTTAAACTGGTTTGAGTGATGACTTAAAGCTGTTCAGAGAATTTCAAATGATTGAAGTCAACAAATCAACTCACAGTTTTTATATCCTTTTCGAAAACTGCTGACCATTCAGATAAATTAAAGCTGGAAGCGTCTGTCCCCGTTTGCTTCCGGTTATCGTAATTTCCGGTAGGAAGAGGCTAGATGCAAAATCTCTATGATCTAATATAACGACCGGAAGTAGCGAAGAAATAAACATCTCTTTAGCGCTTGTAAAAAAATTCACACGTACACCTGAGAGAGCTGATTCATTTGGCAGCTAATATCCAAATTATTCATAACAAGTTGAGAAGAATCGATTCATCTTTCGCTGCACTCAATTGAAACTAAAATGCTGCAGCATAATGGTGTGCGATCGCATTAATTCGACCTTAATTGGTCATATTTTAAAACGACACGTGAGGATTTCCTTAAGTCTGATTTTTCGTCAACACACCAAGTACTATAATACGGTTACTTCCGGTCAAATAGTTTCTGTAAACTGACGAGGCACGAAAAACATATTTCCTCAAATTAGGAAAAAATATCTTATTTTGATGAATCTCTCTGCTTCTTTAAAGTCTCAACTTCATGCTGAGTTCTGGTGGCCCACTATATGACCAACCCAGTGAATGGAATATAAACCACACTTTGATACCTAGACAAGCCTATCGTGCAGTCGAGACAGACAGTGCGCAAGAGACAGGCTGGACTGCCGATGAGGAACACAAGCAAGGAAGGCTTATAAATCTTCACTGAATTACGTCAATTGAACAAATCCAGCTCCAGCACAAAAATGTTGTTTGCGTTTAGCGGTTTCTTTTATCTTGGTTCGACATAAAGACCTATTTTATTCATAAGAGACCTTTAATCGCTCTCGATTTTACGATCATGGATTGTCAGTTGAAGCTAAAATTTAAAAAAAAAGATAGTAAAAAAGTTCAGAATAAACAGCAGACAAGAAGTTTCCCCGCATTGTTACAGTGACTTTGCTATCCACATTTTTAATGTCTTTCCTCCTCACAGAGTCACGCCTTTCTATCCTCGGTAAGCGGTAATTACGAGCTTATTTTTAGAACTGCTGACGTCCTTTGAAAACCACATATTGTGAAAGAAGGTGGAGAAAGGCGGCAAAGGGAGGGTCTTGAGGGAGGGCCTTGGGAGGAATTTTGAAGAGCACACCACTAAATAGATTAAGGTCTCATCCCTAGGACAGCTTCATGAAAAGTTCTGTCCATGAGCACCAACAGATGCATTCCCAGATATGTAAGCTATTGCTAGAATTTTCAACCGAGCTTGCAACAGGAGGAGGAAGGGGTTCCTGATTACTTTAATATGAAACATTGAGCGAGCATGTTATTCTAAATCGACCTTTTCGACTCATTATCCTTCATATTTTTCCGTTTTTGTTATTTGAAGCGATTTCTGGATGACGAAGAAAATGACCTGATATCCTGGATTTAGCCTCCCAAGACAAAAAGTCTTTGAAATGTAAAAAAATGAAAGAAAAAATAGAGAATCGAGGAAGCAGTTACTCCACATAAAATTAACGCACAAACGTTTTGATGCGATTGATCTGTGTTTGATTTGGGAAGGCTGAGAAACCTCCGCTAACTTGCGCAACTGTTGCCTTTCTAAGTTTATCGAAGTGGTTAACAATGGCGGATGGCCCAACATTAGTGTAAGGACACAATCTGAAAGAAAGCTTTCCCAGTGGAGTGCTGAGACAAGGAATGAAATCGTTGAAGGTGAACGGTCACCGGCTTTACAAGCTTTCGTTAGTAGTCAACTGATAATGTGACAAAGCAGGACAAACTTGTTTCCCAAGGTCAATCAAACAAATGTTGATTGATAGGTTTGAAATGCAATCGCCCAGTTTGTTTTACTCCCGACTTGGTCAAGTATCTTGAGTGTGAACCTCTCATAGATTTAACTATCTTGTAGTTCCAGGCTCTTAGTCAGCGGAATGATCGAGCGAGCAATTCGAGCAAAATCGGTATTCGTATTTGATAGGAAGACGGTTGCCTGACCCTTTCCCGTGTTTTACTCGCCGGCTCTTTCCCATGTCTTAAATGACCGAGAGCCCGGGTAAGGCTGACATAAAATCCACCGTTGAAGCTTATGTGCCTCAAAATAAGATTGACGATTGATTCTCTTTAATATGAAGTGGAGGGTGGAGAGGCTAATAGAGAAGCCTGCAATAAAGAAATTATGCTACCACATAATATGCTTTTAAATACAAATACACCTTCTAAAATCTATTTGTGATGTGGTTCTGTAAAGCTTGAAGCAATTGATTAAAACTGTTATAAGACCCATAACTGCACGATGATTAAGTTCACTCTTTGTCCTGTGGACTAACTTTGTCAATCATTAGACGTCTGAGAGATCCATCATAGCGAGAAACAACACCCTTTTCAATCACATTGTTAAGAGTAGAAAGGTCCAGATGAAGAATTCACCAGGAATGGCAGTAGCGTAGATATTCTCTCGTTTTACTGTTCTGGGATCTTCTGTAATTTTCTTTCAGATTACTTCGTGATCTTAGGAAAAAGTCTACGTTGCAACTCCTCATGTGCGATAAGAAAGAAATACTAGTGGGATCCGCGGTGTAAATACACACCTTTGATTAAAAAGACTTGCATTGGTGTTCAAATAAATAGTCATTAAGGCTTTAGTAGTGAGGAAGTCTCTACGTCGCTCTGCACCCACGGTAGTGTCATGCCTAAACTTTGAATACTTGCTTATATCTATCAGTATTGGTTTTATCTACAAGACAAGTTTCACAGTTAAACTTTTTAAATCACTCATCTCAAATTATTGAAAGAAGAAATTTCTGGGACGCTAATTAAACGTATTTGTTCTCTGTAATTTAGCGCTGTCGGTCCTTTGATGCTTTCATGATCTTTTTATCAAGTTATAACATGAGAAGACTCCTTGCAATACCTTTTACCGGTTACCTAAACTTTCAGACACCTGGATTTAATTCAGCTTTTACTTTGTTTTCAGACGAAATAAAACGACGATCGCAACTTCCGCTTTTTAAGGAGCGAGTCAGAATTGTCCTGTAAAACCAAGTTAGTTCACTAGCAAATGTCTTGCTGGCAATAATATCATGAGAAATTTCAACGGCTATATGTAGCAGTTGAAAGCTATGCATTTGTAGCAAACAACGACTCCTTCAAGGAAATCATCTTAAATTCTCCGAGAGGTATTGAAGATTCCTTGTTCACCGCAGGCCTTTCCGGCCTCAAATGTCCATATATTTAATTAATTATAGTCCAATAGAGGATGACGATATGCTTTACTTGCACCATATCTGTAGCTCAAGCATTTATTGTCGCTTGAAAGATCGGTCTTACTTCGTTTCCCTTTCTCCAGAGGGAATGGGGGATTTGAATTAACTCGCACAATTCAAGGGGGAGTTTCTTCAGCTCTTAACGCCAAAAAAATCACTCTGCACCTATAATTTGTTGACCGTGATCGCCAGTAGCACCTCGTACATATTTGTGGCTAAAATAAACTGATATTTTTAGCAGCTCGTCGCTTTAAATCTTTATTCGAAGGATCAAATTTGCGCGATTTTGTATGCCCGGCTTAAAAACGTATTCCTTTGTCGTGCAGTTGAGGCGAGTAATAGCTCATATTTCTCAGTATTTTGTTTGATCAAAATTAAAAGAAACAAAACGATAAAAAAACTCCAAGTAATTTGTTACCGCACCCTGCATGATTTCCGGTCATCACCGAAATAAATCTTGTCAACCATACCAGTCTTAATCTTAAGCAGATTTCCATCCAGTATCATATGATGCAGAAAAGATCTTGTAATCAGTGAAACTTGCACCTTTTTGTGTCTTAAAAAAGCCCATGGAATCTGTCCTAGTTTGTGTGATTTTGGTTATTTCCTTTTTCAAGTAACGGAAACCATTCCCATAAAGAACGAAGAAAACTTCCCGTCTAGTGTTTATTGAAGACACAGCGATTTATCACTGTAAGCTACTTGGTCCTATAACCTTTTCCTGTTTGTAAAACCGGTCACGGAACACAGTATGAGAGGGCTGCATCAAAAGTCTCATTGTTGTCTCAAATATATGCAACATAAGCCGCCGGGCCTTTCATTCTAAAAACGCAAATTCATGCCTTTTGCTGATGAAGGAGGAGAGGGAATGATATAAGTCTAGCGCAAGATAAGGCCCAACTTTCTACCTGGATGTGCGAACCATCGAGTTTGGATTCTAGCTCGAGTTCGAGTTGGACTTCGAGTTTGACTTGTTTTAAGCCAAAAAAAAAAATTACCCCTTAGAAGTGAAGAAATGACTATTTCACCCCGACGAGGGAGTTACGAAACCTCAGACCTTGAAAACTCAAAGATGAGACCCCGAAAAACCTCTGTTAGTCTGTATATGGGCAAACCCCCAAAGTGGACATTTTCTAATTGTTCACACTCAATGACAAATTGTGCCACTTTTTGTTGAAAACTTATATCCTTACTCTTTATGCTTTAACCTTGTAAAAAAAAATAATTAATTCTAATGATTAAAAAAAAAAATGTTACTACGAATCCACTTGACCATTAGTATATTTGAGCTCATAACGCAGCATTATAAAGCGTTACAAAGGAGATAACCCAACGCCCCAGTCCTCACTTACGTTCTATGCCAACTTTAATTCGTACTGCGCCAACAGGCATTGCCTGCGTAATTTAGACTTCACTCGTTGTGGCCTTTGTTTTCCTTCAACAATGATAGGCCCTGTTTATATATCTGCTTTTCTATGGACAACGTAGGGGTATAGCTATCCCTTCATTGCCTACATCAAATTTATCAGTGTAATATGGGTAAATAGATTCAAACCATCTGCATAAAACTCGAAACGGAACTCGAAATTCAACACGAAATTCATCTTGAAGTTCAACTCCAAGTCACACTCGAAGTCTAACTCGAAGACTTAGTCCATCCCTGAAGTTACTAGCGTCTTCCGCTTTACATAAGCAGTATAACTGTTTTTCTTTTCTCTATCTTTTCTGCACTAAAGGTAAAGCGCGCGCTGTTTTCTCGGTCAATCGATGGTCCATTGAAATCTTGGCGAACGTCAAAGTTTGATTTTGTTTTAAGCCGGTGGAAATCGAAGACATCCCTTGATCTGCGACCGCTTCCCCCCCGACCCAGAGATTTGCTCGTTTTCCCGCCCGATTAACTGTCATAAAGAAACTGCTTGCCTGAAGGAATCCATGTGGAAGATTTCGGAGTACAGATCGTGTCCTCAAATTCTTGAAATCGCTTTCTCAACGAAACCTCTTTGAAGCATGCTCTATAGTACTGTTCGCAAACGGAAATGTTCTCCACTAAAAGCCGTCCTCTATTTAGTAACACAGCGATATTAGTCCTATGTCCGAATGCTGATAACGCGCTTTACAATTCAATAGCTTTTCATCTTATTCCTTGTCAGTAGCAGGCAATGAAGCAGCCATGAGTCTTACCAATGTTGACTTTGCTGAAACAAATATTCTCGATACTTATCGAGCTTTGATTGGTTATATCAATAAATTTTGGACAAACAAGACTAACTGCCATATATTAAAATCAATTCCATACACATGGTTGTCATTGTTTGTATACGTTTAGGTAGTGGAATATATAATAAAAAGCCAGGAAAATGTCTAAATTTGATTTTAATACGATTAAGTAAGACCAGTAAATGTGATTTTAATAAGGTTTAAGCATGATAAAAGATCAATCGATGATATGGAGAAAGGTTTTTCCGCTATGACGTGGAGCAGTAAAAGTAACTTGCTAGACCTTTTCACAGTCCAGAGACGTATGTATCATCTACTTTTATTTTCCATCGGTAAAAACAGATGACTTATCCCTATCGCAGTGAACAGGTATTTTTTCTTTTCCAATGCGACTTTAACACCCCTTGGAGAGTGTGAACGGAACATTTGATTGGCCCGGCCCGTTCATCTCAATAATGTAAAACTCATGCACTCTGTGTCTGGCCAATGACGACTCAAACACAATTCAAAACAGCAATAACTTTTTCCATACAAGCCTCAAAAGAGCTTGAGCTGATCTTTATAGGTAAATACTGAAAATTTAAAATCTGTGTTGGCGACCACGCACAAACACCGTCAAACACAGATTATGGAGAACATACCTCACATTGATTCAGAAGTAATTCATACGGTCCAAGAATTCAAGCAAGGCGAATAGCTATGTTTTGCTGGTTTTCGGGTCTTCGTTTTCGGGCAAAAATAACAAAACCGTAACAAGATCATTTAAGTTGAGAAAATAAGGGGGTCTTGGTTACAACCCCTAAACTAGCCCCAGTCAGTTATTCATGTGTAATGTCGTGGGTAAGCCGAAACGTTAGAAATCTGGGTACGGGAAACTCTGAACACGGAGATGCCCAAATCACGGAGATACTACTGTCACCTGTGAACCGGTAGGGATAGAGGGAACGAGGTTATTCTTTAAACGAATTCACTTTGTATGATAAAGCAAAATGATGGTTTCGCGATGGTTTTTCACACGGCGGTCATATTTGCTGCCTTGACAGGATTTATCGAAGTATTTTGCAGGGGCTCTTCAACATCAGGTTAGCTTTTCTACCAAACTTTCCAATCTATCACTCGATTTTCGCTCGGCTAGAGCCGTGAGCATTTGTGGTACTGAACGGTAAAACCGTTGAATTAGAAATTCGGAATCCGCACTTCGACTGTCTACCATTGAGCCACAGATACAGAGATCAGGCTCATGGTGAGCTTCGCCATTCCTAGGTTCATATGTCATCAATATCTACGTCAAGTAGATCGGCCTGCGTCGTGACTTACTTAGGTCGTGCTCCCATTGTGATCAACTATTTTATCTGGTTGGGTTGGTTGATTTTTCCGCGTATTATTGGGAAAAAATATTTTAGTTTGATGAGGATGAGTAACTTTTTCAACCGTGAAAAGTGGTTGTACATGTAGCAGTCATCTTCAAAGGCGATTTTATTGGATTTTATCTTATCCTATACTGCCCCTCACAGCATACAATGCAGAAACAGAGCTTGCAATTTCAGCCCCTTGGCATAACATCTATTCTGAACTTTGAAATCAGAATTACATTAGATGTACTTAGGAGGCTCCTTGATTTGGTTTTAAAACCTTGAAGGCAATTATATTCATTTCTTGGTTACTTCGTAACACAAGCATTTAAGACTGCAGCAGTTTTATATAATTGATTGGTGTTATTGGTGTGTGTTTGGAGGACAAAGAGCATGAGTGACTGTGTTAGGACTTGTGGTATATTTTTCCTCCTCCTCCTCCTTTCCCATGTGACTTTCCCTTTGCTTTCTCCTCATGCATGCCTTCCACTTCCCCCTCTTGCTTAAAAAATGCAAAACAATTATTTGCACTCTACAGGCTATTCACCGGAAGACTTAAACTCTCTCCACCTTAAGTGGTTGCACTTGATATCAATGATCTGGAGAGAGCATGACCAAAAATTTCCATGGGTTGTCACAGTATATTTCCTCAAAACAAATGAGAAATGCAAGCTTTCCCTGGCCTTCTCTTTTGGAGTTGTTGATAGGCATTGTTGTTGAAAGCTGACCAATACTAAGATCTCTTAGTGTATTCATCTAAAAAAATTTGAGAACATCCTATAGCATGAAAAAATTATAATGGATATGAGAAAATATATCAGATGAAACTGATAAATGACCAAAAGAGAGAAATAAATTGCAAAAGACAAAATTGAAATAAACTGGCATCAGCCCCAAGTGTGCAAGAAGGGAAGGCTTGGCAGTTGTTTGCACTTAAATTAATGATGTTAAGATTCATAAGTTTTCTTCTAGTGTGTGAAGATCAATTGCCACTGTTTAATTTAGTTGTTGTTCTTGTTGTATTATGGTCAGTAAAATCATGGGAGAGGGGAACTGGGTAGAGGCTTGTTGTACCCCCTAAGAAAATAAAGATGGAAGTGTTAGAACTTTTTACTCAACCAGCAAAATATAGTGGTGCAAACAGCTCATGAAAATAGTTTCTTTTATTTCATGATTTGAGTTATTATATCAAATGTATACTTGTGCAAAATGCTTTGTTATTGATTATATGGCTCAAAATTTTTTGTCATAACTAGTTTGGTCTACTTTCACTCTGATCTTGAATATGAGGAAAATATTCATGTAAGAGGAAAGCATTTTTTCTCAGGCTGTCAGTTATTGTGCCTTAAACAAGAAGGTATCGCACTTGTAGTAAAGTGAAAGAAAAATGTAAAGAAAACAAATACCCAGAAAATAAAGACAAGCAACAACATCCCAAGACATTGAAATGAAGATCATAAAAGCACAAACAAAAACTCCTAAAAACTAGGTACAGTGTACTTAGAAATTTACAGTATGTGTGAAAATACATTTTAATTTTTATCAGATAAGCAATAATTGTTTTATGGCAGTTTAAAAATTACATGTCTCTCATGGACTGGCTCGCAGAAACCACACAAGTTATTGTAACATGCAATCACCTATAATGTCCAAACATCATGTAAACTGGGTGGTACCATAAACATGGTCAAATGATATGTTTGTATTAAATAAATATATTTTTTTCAGTAGCTCAGGTTGCCCTTTTATATTGTGTTTTGTTCAACTAGATTAAAACTTGGACTTAGTGACTCTCAGCAGTTGTTCATTTACTATAAGTAAGCAGGATTAATGCAGAAGATGTTGTTGTTCTTAGCTGTATTTATCAGGGAACAAAGCCAGCTGTGAAATGTATTCTGGAGCAGGCCTGCCAGCTGCTAGGACACCACCATCAAGTCCACGTGCATCAAAATTTATGTACCATCCTCCACCACTCCCATGTCCTCCAAAAGAGCCTTCCCTAGCCCCTTTATCATCCTTTTCAAATGAATGCAAAACTGATTTTCCTTCAGTATTTCCCCCCCCTTCAACTCAAACAAATGACTTGAATCCAAACTTTTCTCCACTTACATATACTGTACCAGGTGTTAGTGTATCTCCTTCAGATTATTCTTGTACCCCCTTTTTACCTTTCCCTTTATCACCTCCCCCTCCTCCAGCACCACCAGGGCAATCATTCTGTCCTGGAGGATTTCCCTCTCCACCTCCGCCTCCTCCCCCACCTCCTCCCCCTCCCCCTAAACCTCCCCTAGCACTTCAAGGAGTATCTACCTCTGCTTGTCCCCCTCCCATTACCCCTGCCGCTGTTCCTCCTCCTCCTCCTCCCCCTCCTCCTGGAATTAATCCTTCACTGCCAGGTACTTCTGGAGCAAGGAAAGGTTCAACCATAAGAAAGAAACCTGTCACACCAGGTATGCAAGAGACATTTAGGGCCAGTTATTCACACAAGGTCTGACCCAAAGCATTGTTTTACGTAATCAGTGTGCCTCCAGCTTTCTCTAGTGAGGGTTAATGTGACATGAATAAATGTCCTTCCACAATTAGCTTTCAGCCCACATGACACTGTTTACAGAAATAGATGTTCTGATGAAAGGGCCAGCTAAATTGAGGATTGTTTAGGATGCAGTTTTGTTGAACAATGGCTAAACTCCTAAATGGCCCTTAATCTTTTTATTTCATTATTGTGGCAAGAAATCTCATTCAATGTAATCACTGGTTGCTGTATGGATCTGCACAGACATGTTTAAAACAATCAATAGAGAAACGAAACAAATTGATTCAGTTGTAATGTATAATTATTTTTGGTAGTGTTTGCACATTTCACCAGTTGCCAATTAGCTTCTTAATTAAGGATTGAGTTTTAAAAAGGAGCTATAAAAAAATTTTTGTGTATTAGGTTTAAAAATCAATGCCAGTCCTTTCTGTATAGCCTGTCTTTTTTCATTCTTGGTACAAATTAATTTCATGCTAAAGATCCTGATGGTTCAGATTGTCACTATGTATACATTAAGTCATTTGAAAGATCTAAGCTATGGACATTTTGGGGTGTGAGACTTGAAAATGTGAGGTGCTGAGGCTACACAGTACAACCTAGAAATTACATCTCGTGTAGTCTCAGTGTTTCAAAGTCTGTTCATGGCTTCCTGATTTTTAAGTTCAACTCATCCTTGACTTGTCACATGTAGATTAAATGATATGACAAATGTAGTAATTCCTCTTTTTTTCTGTTGATGCAGTATCCCCCATGAAACCTCTTTTTTGGAAGAGAATACAACTCAATCAGCTACCTGTCAGACTGGAGACTGAGGCCAGTGAAACAGTTTGGGCAACACTCAAGGAACCAACAATTAATGTCAGTCGCCTTGCTGAAACATTTGCCAAGGTGGAGAGAAAGACAGAGGGAAAACTTTTATCCTCTAGATCGATGCACAAAATAAAACAGCAAGTTATCCACTTATTGGACAACAAGAGATCGCAATCTGTGGGAATCTTTCTGAGCAGTCTTCATGTTAATATGGATGAGATAAGAGATGCTCTGTACAATGTGAACACCTCCATTGTGGATCAGGAAAGCCTCAGCTCACTGTATGAAATTGTAGGTATCTAGCTTGTCAACAGTGTGTTTTATAAAGCTCCCTGGAGTTCTTAGAAATTATTATGTTGTGATTTAATTTTTTCCTAATTTTTTTGTCTGTCTTAGATCTATAACTATATTCTGAGATTCTAGAAAAAATGCATGACATCTACATAGCACAATGCTCATAAACATCTTACTTCAGATTAAATCAGACTTACAAGGAACCCATAACACAAACATGTGTCCCTAAACTAATTTTGTATTCAAATACGCATTTAGTGGTAAAAAGTGTCTACAGTATGTGCTGATTTCATTTTTACCTAGAGGCCAACAAAAGAGGAACTTCAAACAATAGCTACATTCTGTCAAAAGAATTGTGATGTGATACTTGACAGACCTGAGCAGTTCTTAATGGATTTGTCAAAAATCAGCTGTTATGAGGAGCGACTTTACTGTTTGATGTTAAGAACAAGCGTGACAGATTCTCTCTCAGAAATTGGACAGAAACTGACCAACTTTCGATTGGTTTGTGAGGTAAAGGTCATGAGTTCAATTTAGAGGTGTCATAACATCATTTGATTATGCTCATAACAGCTACATCAAGTGTTAGTATCAATATAGTTCAAAGCTGAACAGAGAGGTTTTAGCGGTTGGATTGGCTGGGTGACTTGCACAGCTTCGCCTACACTTTTGTTGCCAAAAATTTTCCACTTTGGCCCTCCCATTCAACCAATAGGGTGGTAGTCCTGTGGTAAATCCTTGCATTCGGATTAGTTCTTAATTGGTCCATATTTTGCTATATAAATTGTTTCCATGGAAACAGTCATGAGCCATATATTTTAGTTTGCAAAAGCCAGGAAATTCAAAATTACACAAGTTTGAATTTGTGTTTGTGCAATTCAAAATAAACAAGTTTGGTCTGAGCGCCTAATACTTACTAACCTCTCTTGCTCAAGCTGTCCCGGAGAATATTGCCCATCAGCTGTATTTTAATTTTGCTGTGCTTGGTCTGTGTGGCCACAATCTCAGGTCAATAATCCCTAGTACATTTGTAATGCTCAGTTAGTTAGATGTTACTATTGTATGATCTTTGTGACCCAGTACAGGCTTTTACTGAAAATAATTAGTCAAAAATCTCTGGGTGTTTATTATTTCAGACAGTTAGCCAATACATATGTGTATTGTTAATATAGGAGAACTAATCCATCACAGTAATGGACCCTGTTAGCTTCATACATCATAGATTGGTTACATGGTCCAAAATGGGTAAACAACAGTCATGGCCATATCAAATTTAATTGAAAAGTGCTAAGAATGGCCAGCTGTTGCTACACCTGTAACTGTCATATAATAATCTTTCCACAAATTTGGATTTGCATTTTCTTATATATGCTAAGGATCCTAAATTTCGGAAGTTAAGCATCCATGTGTATATCTTCCTCTACTGGTCACACAAATTTGTGTTTTAATCTTAATGTTTTAAAGTTAATGGTCAGAAAAAAATTTCGTCTTGTCTAGATTTTAATATGTTGTATTTGTTTTTCAGTTTCTTTTAAAATGGATATGGAATTTTAGAATGAAAAATGGACAATGATTTTAAGTTAGTAGACAGGCGAGCTATAAAGATGGTGCACTCAAAAGTTTGTTTTTCCAGCTCAAGGTGTTTATTATTTCTACATTATCACAGTCTTTTGAAAGCTGATGTATCTGTGAATCTGTGAATATGAAAATTTCAACATGAGAAGATGCAGTTTCACCTATAAGATGTTGCCTGAATCACATACTTGAGCAGCCATTTGAATTCTTGTTTACCCATTTCAAACCTAAAGCTAAAAGGGTTTATTGGTTTAGACTGATTCATGCAAATTTCTTTTCAGCGAATTTGAGTGTATTAAGGAGGTTGGTTATAGTTTCTCTTTGCTCTACTAGCTATATTCAGAGGGCTCAAAACCAATGTTCCCCCTCTCTGGTTGTATGATTTTGACATATGTTCAAAAACTCCTCAATATATTTTTTTCTGAACTTCAGGATCTTCATCATTGGAGTAAGGCTTTACTGCTGGGTAAATTTCAATCATTTGAATGCAGTCTTTTCAAAATTATGATGCTGCAAAGTTTATGAATAATTTGTCAGCCACAAAATGATTCTGTGTATGGAAAGATTCTTATAATTAAGTTGTACTTGTCAAATTAAAGTTGTTTTTTTGGAAGACAAATTTTCAATGTGTTCAATGGTATTATCTTGAATTTGAAACCAGTCCCTGGTTTTGATGGGGCAGAAATCTTGGGAAATTTAGAGGATTTTTCACAATGATATTTCCTGAATGCTAGTTTTAGGTTAGGTCTGTTTATCTCAAAGGTAAGTACTAAAACATGGAATGACCTAAAACCACCTAAAACCACCTACAACCACCTACAACCATCTACAACCTCCTCAAAAATTTCAACAACCACCTACAACCACCTCAAAAACATTTGCAGCCACTCGCAAACTATCTAAAACAATCTTAAACAAGGCATAAATGTCTGAAATAAGGCAAAACGACAACATGTCACGTACACGAAATACGAGAATCGAACGAAACTTCCACCTCCCCCTGAAATTTTACTGTCCCTGGTCCCATGTATAAATCAACCATCTCACGAAATAAAATGCGAGAGCATGCCAATTGTGTTTTTTATTACCTCAGTAGTAAAAGACTTAAAGAACTTTACAAAATGAACTAACAAGTACAAAAAAAGTAAAAAAAGGGGAGTAATACGTGGGTGCGTGTAGATATGGAAGTTTTTGTTATCATGATTCAACGCATTTTTCCATCTTAAGAGTCAGCGCCAACGCACTCTACGATTGTTATTCGAGGATTGTCGATTCATTTATTTCCATTCATAAACGAGGTCGGCTTTTCTTCCCAGAAAAGGACTGTCGTGTTTATATGATAAACAAGTAATACATGGTTGCTTGTAGATATGGAATTTCCCTTCTCGTGTTCAACTCAACATCTCACTTGTTCGCTGCGCTCACTTGTGAGCTATCGAGTTAAACACTCGAAGAGAATTTCCATATCTACGCGCGCCCATGTATTATTCCCTATTTATTATTTTTTTGTAACTTGTTAGTTCATTTTGTAAAGTTCTTTAAGTCTTTTGCTACTGAGGGAATATAAAATACTTAGCATGCTATCGCATTTCATTTCGTGAGATGGTTGATTATACATGGGACCAGGGACAGTAAGATTTCAGGGGAAGGTGAAGGTTTCGTTCGATTCTCGCATTTCATGTATGTGACATATTGTCGTCTCACCTTATTTTAGACATTTAGGCCTTGATTTAGGTGATTTTAGATAGTTTGAGAGTGGCTGTAGATGTTTTTGAGGTGGTTGTAGATGGTTTTAGGTGGTTTTAGGTAGTTTTAGGTCGTTCCATGCTTGAGTACTTACCTTATCTCAAAAATGGCTCTATGTAATTGTTGCGTGTTTTCTCTTCTTGAAGTAAAACTTAGATACATCAAATGAGGTTAACATATCAGACCCACCATTTCAAACTTCAGTTTTTGGTCAACATGTGTGTGAAAATAGTTTGACTGCAAAGGGAGAGAGTTTATTTTTCTCAACTCTAAAATTATGTTCCTTGAGTTATTCCTCTTAGACCTCTTGTTTGAGATGAGTGTTAAATGCATAGGCTCATCTTCTGGCTGAGTAGTTTAAACCTACTATTAAAATGAGTGAAGTGTTATAAATTGTAATTTAAGACTAAATAAAATTTTCTTTTATTGTAATGACCTACTAGATGTTGCAGACATGCAAAGAAGTTCCGAACATTTTGGGTTTAGTACTTGCCTTTGGGAACTATATGAATGGAGGAAACATTGCTCGTGGACAGGCAGATGGTTTTGAATTGGACATCCTTCCAAAACTGAAAGATGTGAAATGCAAAGACAATTCCACCAACCTGCTACATTATCTTGTAACTGTGTACATTGAAAAGTTTGATAAGGTACATTCTTTATTATGGCATCAGTATGTATCAGTTTTCTGGACCATTGCACAGTAGGGTTGTCTTGCAGTTTGATTGGTGTTTGCTCTTGAAGCTACCTACTTAAATATTTTATTAAGTGTGCATTAGGGTGCACCCAAAGTCACATCTTTCTGACTGGGAAAACTATGTAATGCTTTTAAGAAATGATGTCACTAAGGACAGACCTGTGATATATATTTTAAGGAATAATTCCTTGTAGTTTGTTATGTTTTTTTCTTCATTACTGACTTCCTTCAAATGTTATTTGTCCCAATTGGTGTTATAAATAGGCAGACTTTTTTTCACCAACTGGTAGGTTCTATGTGTTCTATAAATTTTTTGGGGGGTCTGCTACAATTCGATGTAGATATTGTGGTTAAAATTTTCAGAAAGGACACTGGGATGAAAAAAATTGCAAACCAAACAAAAGATGTGCTTCAGTTACCCCATATTACACATGTTGGCAACAATTTGAAGTGTTTTTCCTTAGAATGCAGGGACTGTTAATTCCAAGTTTCCACTACCAGAACCACATGATCTGAAAGTGGCATCTCAAATAAAGTTTGAGGACATAGAGGCAGAAATAAACAGTTTAAGGAAGCAGTTAGACCTATGTAATAAAAAGCTTTCCAAAGTGATGAAGGAAAGTGAAGAAAGTCTTCAACAACCGTTCAGTAGCATAATGAGTTCATTTCTGGAGCAGAGTCAAGGAGAGCTTTCAGAGCTGGAACAAGCACTTACAGAGTGCCACAAAAGGTAGCTGGAAATCAATTTTTCAAGGCCAGGAGCATATTGAGCAAATGACATCACTAGAGCAATGTTTTCAACATTTTGGTCCTCAGTTATAATTAATTGCATCATAGTTTTTCTCTTTTCCTTATACTCTTTCACTATTCTTTTCCATGTGAGGGATTTAATATCATCAAGATGTTTAATACAATCTTCTATTTTTTAGAGGGACAGGAAAGGCAGAAAATGTTTCAACAAATGTTACGGAGTGTAGGAAAAGTGTCAAACTAAAGTTACCTCTGTCATCATTTGGAGAAACTGTCCCACACACAAGTCCCTTTGCTAAATTAGTGTTATGATGAATGTCTGGTCTTGTAGCCATTTCTATGTACTGGTATGCTACAAGGGTTATCTTTCTCCATAGTTAAAGGCAGTGCCCACTTGGGACTTTTGTGTGATGAATTAGGTGATTGATAATATTTATCTCACAGTTTGTTAGATTGATTTTAAAGGTTTCTTACAGGTACTCATCCCTTTGGAGATTCTTCAATGCCAAACCTATGGCTACATGTAGTCCACCTCAAGAATTCCTTGAAATCTGGGCAAAGTTTAGTTCTGACTTCCTGTTATTCTGGAGAAAGGAGCAGCAGCTGATTGCCAAACTTGCTTTTGAAGAAACAAAACAAAAAGTGTACAAGGAAAAAGTAGAAGGAATATCCGTGAAGCCAGCAACTGTTAGTGGTTTGAAACTTAAGTTGGCCTCTTCAAGAAAGGCAAATGCTAGCTGAGCCAACTAAATGAAAGTACTGGTAGAATGGTTTGGCTCTTGTAGTTACCAAGACTTCACAGTAGTGGGTTTCACTTTGAAAGAAAGGAAATGTACATCATGTAGTACCGTGAGAATTTGCTTCCCCTAATTTCTTTTGATCAAAGTTCTCTCATTATTTGTGAACATAGCAACCTAGAGTGGTGGCAGTTTCAATTGAATTGAATGAAAACATTCGATCTTTGAGTGCTTTTGTTGTCAATAAGCAGAGTGCAATAGTACTTCCATTCTTTTTCACCATTCTGGTGAGGGATTTGGCTCTTGTCCATTGTAACTGTGTGTGGTATTTAAAAATTGAGAGTTAAATTGTCACCATTCCATGCTGCAATGAAGCTGCGGCCATGCCAAATGTAAAAAAAATTTATACACATAGTTGTGTACCCAATTATGACCACGTCTCTAACAGGGTAACAGATTAGGCAGAAAAGTTTCACTCAAATATAACCAGGTACTTCATTTCACAAAGGGAATTCCTGTTTCTTAGTGGAGGTCTTATCGTGAAGTGCGGTGAGTCTATTATAAGCTTTCCTGGCCAACCTTGTACCAAACTGCATATAAAACATGTATCAGGATATCAAAGTGGCGCCAGACAAGACAGTTATATTAATAGCTAATTTATTAATGTAATATTTATTAATGTTTACCCAGTAAAAGTCATACTTGTATTTATTTATTTATCCTAATAAGTCATATATCCTAGTATAAATAATGCACTGCTTATTTATTTATTTATCTTTAAGTTAATAAGTCATATATCTTTGTATAAATAATACGTTACTCTATTTAAGACAAATTATTATGCAATATTGGATACAATATAGGGAAGTAAGCAGTTAATTGTTATGTAGATTACAGAAACCAAATCAAGTGGAAACTCCTTGCTGTGGGAGAGGAAAGAAAAGCCTTTATTTTGCAAGGGGCAAGATTGAAATAAAAAAAGAGTGAGAAAAAGAGAATTACAGGATGTAGTTATATGTCAATTCATCACTTGACAATTCTTAACTATTTCTCTGTCCTAAGGGAACTCAGTTAGATGTTTATTAAAACCAGGAACACTGGAACACACAGGAACACCAAAACATGCTGCAGCTCTAGAGCAACCTAGAACACCGCAAAATATTGAAAGAGAAAAAAAGAAAAGAAAAAATATCTTCATATATATATACACAAGAATTTATGAAAATGAAACTCGATTTGCAGGGATTTTGCGCCCTTTGTGTGTCGAGTCTGTTATCAAGTTTTTCAGTTGACCAGTAACCTCGTTGTAAGGGGCTTTGGAGTACTGGTGCTTTTTTGCGTTGCAGTTGCCGTGCACTTTTCACTACATATGTTGTTTTCAGTTGAAATCTGGGAAAATCACCCCAATCCTCAGCCATGTCTCTGTTTTTTGTTTCACAAGTACGCGTCAGGTTGTATTTCTCTCTCTCTTCCTTTTCCTTTCTTTTTTCTTTTTTCTTTTTTTTCTTCTTCATTTTGGTTTTTCAACTTGGTGTGCTGAGTTGTTATGGTGTTTCTGGGTTTAGAACATGCAACTCATTTGCATGTCTAAGACTTCAGGCAGTCTTCATAACTGAAACAAATAACGAAGCTTGACAGGTTTGAATAAGACATTTGTTCTTCATGCGAAGATCCACCACTTTCAATGACACTGAGCTGAATAATTGTTTTCGTAGGTACCGCACAGATTCTTAAAAAAATAAATACCGACGAATAGTTGGAATTAAATTCTTGACGCGTGCTGTTGTTTCTTCGGCTGCGACTCATCTCCGAACTAGCCAATCAGCGCGGGCGAAAAATACTAATTACTTGCTTGGTTTATAATCACTTCGTACGAGGTAATTATAGTAGGGGACGAAGGGCGCTTAATTTCAAAATGACTGCCTCGTGTTTTGTCGATGTTACGCAGGAACTGATAAAAGCATTAGAAGAAAATACAATTCTGAAGAGCCCAAAGATGCCATTAAGTTTTGACACTTCTCAAAAGAAAGGAGAAACTGGCTGCTTATCTTGATACGAGTAATCAAAACATTGTAACAGAACGGTGTCATCAGCAAAACAGATTTACACCAGAATTCAAAATGACTTCGTCTCGGGAATTATTCAACAATATTACCTGAGCCTGAGGCGCTAAAATTGTTAATAAGCATCTATTGTTCCGGTGCATCAAGCCTGCTTTCAATCTGAACTCTTTCAGCAGTTGAATTACGTTGCAATTAGGCCACCAGAAAAATCGCAATTAGTTTTTCTCACCATCACGAACGATGAACAGGTGAAAAATTTTCTCTACGTCGCATGTAATAGCGTGAGGATATCTTCTGATGATCTGAAAATGAACTGTCTCTCCACCACTTAAACCAAGACTTCAGTTGGCTTTCCTCCGTTTCTCCTGACATGAGTTTCAATTACTGCTCTTTAAGGGCGTCGTAATATTCAGTAGTCTCGCATTCTAAAAGTTTAACTGACATATCTTTAAACTGTGTGTCTTTATTCATACTAAGCTCCCGGCAGCGAAGATCCCCTACTCCTTGAAGTGGAATTCACATGTCTTGATGCGATTAACAGAACTATCTCCAAATACTTTTCGCATCGCACTAAGATTGGATCCGGTCATGTCAGTGCACCAGTCGATTGGATTGAACACTGATGTGGTGCCGCTCGAGACTTTTTCAAAAACTTCATTGAATAACTCTCAAATTAGAGTTACGTTTTCACTGTCGTCGAAGCAAAGGGTGGTAGACACTTGCTTACCATCGATAGGATGTAGGCCGATGGCACATGGGAAGGTTTTACGGTTAGATTCTTCCGAAGATATCCTTTCATATCCTCCTTTTCCGCTAGAGTGTGGTGGACGTTTGACGGCGCATGTGTGGTTTCCGTAATGAAACACTCGAACATGGCTTTCCTTGATAACCAGGTACCTGCGTGCCTTACAGGGAATGTACGACGGTTGTTTTTGACAAAGGGAGCATATCAGCTGGCCCTCTTTCTTCTTGAATTGTACCGTGTTTACAACACCATATTCCACCTTGTACAGGCAGTGATCGTTAGTACGAGCCATTACAGTTGGCATACCGTACTTTTCCATACCCACTTCATTCGGTTCTGCTGCCTTTCTTCCAACTTCGACCATCCGTCATTACTCTGACGAATACAAAGAGTACGTATAATTTGCGTGTTACAAGTTTATTGCCTCCATGGGTGACAAATGACTCCTTGTAAAATAAGGGTGAGGCATGAAATTACACACGGTTACCCAATCACAGTGCGTGAGCCCCCTCTGGTGAAAAGATTACGGAAAACAAGGCCTACTCGACGAAATATCTACATTACCCACGTGCTCGAAATGATAACTTGAAACAAGCGTAGCAGTGTTTTTTTCTTTCAAATTATAAAATCTATCTATTCCACTAACCTCTTAGAGGCAGAATAGGTTTCCCAGGAGAGTGGTTCTCTACTTCACATGTTTCAATCATGGGCGTCATTATGAAACGCAACAAACGTCAATCCAGATAAAATTCAAAATGCTTAATAAAGCAAAGCACCTCGGGTGTAATCTTCATGAAGAAGATACATAACAATATCTTGCCATGTTGATGTCAGCCTTTTTTTCCCATGCCTGTCGTCGAATTCAGGGCTGTCCTTACACACATCCTTACCAATGTCAATGTCACTCTGAAAACGTATATGCGTCACTAATTCGGCTGATAATCTAAGGCAGATTGAACAATTACGAATTGCCTGCTCCTTCTCTTCGAGGGACTCCTAAAGGGCAAGGGTCAATGCCACATCCTCTTCCTCGGACTGATATTTATACCACGAATTACGAAGCGGGGATTTGTTTTCAACAATCTCCGCAGTTGGAGAATTATCAGACTTAACTTGGTGTACTGTGTCCATAACGATAAATAGCTAATAAATAAACCGGCGCCAAATACCATAGGGCAAGTAAAAGGCAATAACTCTCAATAAGGTTGCAATCCATTGGATAATGCTTTATTTTACCAAAAATTAGGTGATTATTTTGAAAGGAAATGACAAAACAGTGAGGGGCCTCGATTCGACCCTCAAAACAGCCCTTCACAATAACTTGTTAATTATTAACCAAAAATAAACAATATGTTAACTCTAAACATGTCATATGGTAGGCAGTTGCCTGGGTGTACTTCTTACCAAGTTTAAGCTGATTTGATTGAATTGTTGATTAATTATGATCTTTTAAGTAAGCTACCAAAATCTTACCATGAACCAACCGTAATGCCCCCTTAAGAATCCGAAACAAATCTTACTTTCGCTGAAAAATTTTAGTCTGCTTTGTAGCGTCTGGGTCTTAAACATTACACAGGTATCTAATTGGTGGCTTGACTACTTGTAGAACAAGGTGTATTGCGGTTGTCGTCTGAACTTTTCTGTTGTTTTCGTTCACTGTACGCTTCCTTTCCCTTCATCTTTCGGTTTGTCACTGACTTCTTGTCTATTACTTGCTGCCGCGTCTAGTTCCTTGATCGCGTAACAGGATGAAATTGGGTGACATAAGAGATCCGTCTCTTCTCTGATGAATGTAGCGAAAGTATCGAAATCTAGATATGTCTTTGTTTCTCTCAGTCTTCCTGTAGTTTCTCAATTCCATTGCAAGACGAGCCCAGCAGTTTCTGATTTTCCATGTAGTCGTTCAATACGTTTAAATGAATTACGGTCGTTTCGCCTACGGGTCGTTTCGCCTACGGTCTGTTCGCCTACGGTTAGAGTCGATTCGCCTACGTCTCATATGTCAGTTCGCCTACGTGTTAAAACATGTGTTACAACAGTTGATTCATCTACTTTATGTGCGATCGCGCTCGGATCCTAGTCGGTCGATTCAATTCCTAGAGCGTGACTCATAAAGTCAAGCCTATCGAAGTTAAATAATTGTAAATAAGGAGCGTTCGTTTACCTGAAAATTTCCGTTTTTTTTTCCCACCTTTTGTGTAGGTTGTTACTTTAATCTAAACCTTGGTTATTTGAACCAAGTCCAAACGTGAACACGAACGTTTATTTATCTTACTTAGTCCGAAGTATATGAATATGATTACCGATTTAACAAGCCGCAACATCGAAATAAAAAGTTACATCAAGCTGTGTAGTGTGAACAAGCTAATTTTGTGGTAAGTACTATGTATGCTAATGAAAACTCTCACCTCCCTTAGTATGAGCGCCGCTCAAGTCACAAGTCTACACAAAGGACGCTTTAAGTTTTTATATTATTTGTCTGTTAGATGAAAGTACGCAAACGGAGTAACTCAGAATACCCGGACACATTACATACATAAACTAGTTTATAGAGATAAAAGATTCAACGAGTCGCCCGCCAAATCGACGCAGAAATTGAACCGACTGTCAAGTCAAGCCGAAGCTAATTTCGTATATGTTAATGAAAAGTCTCACCTTCTTTAGTTTAGGCGCCGCTCACGCTTCACAAGTCTACACAAAGACCGTAAACAGTGGTTTGTTTACTGCTCTGCTCGCGCTTTACACGACCACACAAAGACCGTAAACGGTGGTTAATTTCATTTTAATACACATCTTAATGCTCAGTTTTACAATCGCACGTTTCTTAAATCATTTTAAGCAAAATATCTTTCACACATTCGTAGACGACCGGGTTCCGCAATAATAAAGTTTTTAAAAACGAACTTAGATGTTTTAGTGCGTTGTTTTTCTAGCCATCGAGGATAGAATGGAAGGAATAATACAAGGAACAAAGACTTTTAATAATTCCGATTTAAAGCTTCAACATCTGACTCGTAGGCGAACTGACATATAAGACGTAGGCGAATCGACTCTAACCGTAGGCGAACAGACCGTAGGCGAAACGACCCGTAGGCGAAACGACCGGATACCGTTTAAATCCTTGATAGTGTGCATTGCTGTTTCAACACTGACCATGAAGTCAGCGTTGGATGATCTTTGTGGTTGATCTTTACCCATCGTTGTAACCTGTCTCTGTACACTTGGCCTTGGATACAATAAACGGATGTCCAAAACGCTCATTCAAATGTTCCATGCTCGTTCGTAACCTTCCGATGAATTCTGAAGGAAAAGCTCGCACTTCCGATAATACGTCTTGTCGCTTGAAGGGGTATTTCTGTTAGTAATAACGTGGAAAAACGATTTCCAATCTGGGTACTGGATGGTTGACTCAGGAGCTGGTTAACAATCGCGGTAGTTGAGGCTGCATTGAATTCTTTCGGTTGAACCTGATAGTAGGAGGATCTAGGAGGCATGGAGCAAAGTGATTGTTCTGACACTGTTGAGCTTGACGACGCATTTTAAAGACCATTTCAAAGGCAGAAATGAGTTATTTATCTGGATCCATATCATTTCTTAATTCTTTGAGCAAGTAAAAGGCTGTTGGATTTTCACGTCAAAATAATTTGTGTAAGATATATTAAAGTTCATATGACAACCAGGTGGACAGTCAGACATGGTTTGATGCTACTCTGGTTTACAGATTTACTGAATGTAACCGAAGAAGTTACAATTCATAGACCCAAAGTTTCGACACTCCTGTCTAGTGCCTTTATCAGGGGTGATCTAAACGCTGCATCAAGAGGTCCTTTTATACGATCACTAATTGGCTGCCTTTTTCTGGCGAGGTGTAAATAGGCGTCAGGAAGTAAGCCGCGGTCATCACGACTTGAAGGGGCGTGGGCGGAGTTAATATGCCAAGCTTCCAAACAAAGGCGTTGGTGGTATCGCCGATTAATGGTGATAATTTTAGACTAATCCCACCCAATTGTACTGTTAGCTAGGCATGTGTACACCGATAAAGCTGAATTTTTTTTTTTTTTTTGCAAAAGAAAACCGCTTTCTGATGCTCTTTCAAATGTGCATCAAACTGACCTTTGGTTTGTCCGATGTATTCGTTGTCACAGTCGTTGCCAGGAATAGAATAAATGGCGTCGGTTAGTTGTTCTTTCGTGACAGGACCCTTAGGTTTGGCAAAAATAAGCCCCAAAGTCTGAAAATGTTGTGTAAATTCATCAGACAGCGGCTGACTAGAAGACAGACAAAATAGGCCAGTTGGTCATGTTCGGATTCATGGGACTAAATAGCTTTCTCATATAACAAAAAAATATTTTGTGTTCTTAAAAGGTGCGTAAATTTAGCCCTAATTATCGTTGTAAATAAGTTCAGAGCATGGTGATGTAACTGTGATCAGTGAGGATTGATGCTGCGAGCCTAAGTAAGAAGCAGCTGTTACACTGACCGTGTGCGGCCTGAGCGCCTCATATACGACTCAGCTCAGCACTCGATTTTATATCCAACGAGACGCACCACTGCGACGTTTTACCGGCACTTTATTGCAGTTGTTCTAAATGTTCTGCATTCGAAGCCGAACAAAGCTCAATTGAAATGAAGTGCTTGAATGACGGAGACGTATCGCAGTTCTGTCATTTGCAAGCTATACTATTTTTTATCTCATTTCTTAAGATTTTGAATCGATTAATAACTTGCCACTCGTTTCCACGCCTTTAGACAGTGAATGGCTAGTCAAGGTCTAAGCTTTATACTAATCTATAAATGTATCAATCTTAATTATATCACTAGCAGTGCCCGTGGGTAAGATGAAGCAAATCCTGTGTTCTGATAGGCTACCCGAGCAGGCAAGATGGGCCCGAGAATTTCAAAACAGCACACTGAAGGAATTTTTGATGTACTGGTTCCGGAAAGTTCAACCGAAAAATAGCAAGCTGAAGTTTGCTTTTGATACTACTCACTGCTGTGTTTAATGGCATTCTACAAGATTATTATATAATAGCAGGTAATTTAGTGTTAACAACTGAGTTGAAAACGTCAATTGGCTACCGCAAAGAGTAAAAAAGCTGACGTTTTGAGCGTTAGCCCTTCGTCAATCGCTCTGACGAAGGGCTGACGCTCGAAACGTCTGCTTTTTTACTCTTAGCAGTGGCCAATTGACGTTTTCAACTCAGATGTTAACACTAAATTACCTGCTATACTCTCCCACTGATGCAGTGCAACAGTTTCTTTCCAAACTTACCCCCTTTATTATATAATAGCACAAACTGTAACAATTTCATGCAAATTAGGAAGGACTGGAAATAGGAACAATGTATTGAACAATGAAAATAGTAACTGCACCACATTTAGAGCCACCATTTGACCAAGTTAGGCCCTGTTGCTTAATATTGGAGAACACCATTTTCAATCTTTCCCGAGAATTTCCGTAACACCTATAATTTGTAGGGATTAAACTTTGATCATAGTACTAATAGCTCCTTAAATTACTTTCATTTGCTGTGTAATTGGAATAAATGTACCTATGCCTTAAATCTCATCTTTTCCTAACTCGTCACCACAACTTAGAATGAAAGAGGTTTCTTAAACAAAAGGTTTCCTTTACTCCTGCGGTTTCATACAATAGTCAATATTTACATTGAAAAATTACGTTGAAGCAGTGAAACAGAATTTGTCTTCACTTTTCTCAAGTTTTCATTGGCTCTGCTTGCTCCACTTGGTGACCATTCTTTTCCAGTTCTGCCCTAAAAAACATGGATAAATATAACTTATATTAGCATTGATTAACTCGTCATTTTACAGCTGTTCTTGTGGATGCAATTTGCAGCTAGACCTGAACTTTTTTGTGGGATCAAGAGTTCAAGTGCCTATTGGCATTCACTGTTTTTGAGATATTATAGCTGAGTTTGCTCAGGAAGAGACATTTTTAGCTATGTGGTAATGTGGTTTGAAATGGGTAAACAAGAATTCAAAATGGCTGCTAAAGTATATGCTGCAGACAACATCTAATTGGTGATATTGCTTCTTATCTTGCCTATTCACTGATAAATCAGCGCTCAAAAGACTGTGGTTTATAGGAATCAGCAACAAAAGATATAGAGTTTGTATTTGAGATTATAAACAACCTTGAACTGGAAAAACAAACTTTTGAAAAAAAAAAAAAAAAGAAATGGGCACAAAAGGGAAGCAAATGTATCACATAAAGCACTTTTAGGTGATTTTGTGACTTAAGATTAAAGTGACACTATATTTTGTTGAGATCTGTAAAGCCATAAAGGGGATTTATAAATGTCGTGTCAAATGCTCAGTTTACCCTTTCTCAGAATAGATAGCCATGGATGTTGAAACTCAAGAAATTGCCTTGGTCATAGTTCTTAAACAACTAAATGTCTGGCAGTGGTCTTAGTGGCATTATTTCTTTTGGAAATAGCCACTTGGTGACCATAAACATAGTGAAGGACAGGTGCAATCTTTCAATCTCCTAGTTCAGCGGTCTGAAATCCTTGTCTTCAAAATGGTCAGCACACTTTGGTACTAAAGGTTACTCTTAGGTATTCATTTTGAATTTTTTTCATTTTAAAATTCCATATCTGTTCTAAAAGAAACTGAAAAACAACCATCACATTTTAAAATCAAGGGGAGACAAAACTATTTCTCTGACCATTTACTAATGCTGATTAAAACACAAATTTGTGCAACTAGTAATTGAAGAAATATAGCATGGTTACAAACTTGACTCACCAACTTTAATAAGGCAACTAGAACCATGATAAAGGTTATTTCTAACTTCATATTTGTATATCCTTGATCAGCTTTGAGTCTTCTGAGTTTGCCTCTTTTCAGTAGTTTGTCACATTTCTTAGAAATTTCTTTACAATGATGCCCCATTTATTTCACTGTCAAAATATTTCTCCACTGAAGGGACAAGAAATTGGGATGTCCCTTGTGCTTTGATATGTTACACAATCTAAGACAAATAAGTCATAGATGGTAATTTGTGAGTACCCACATTGTACCTTAGCTGATTTGAGAAGTCATCCTCTACAGTATCATCATCCCAATTATCCTCCCAAACATGTATGTCAGCCTGGTCTTCATCCACAGCTGTCCACTCTAGTAAAAGAGTTACCATAATGGTGGTTAACCCATGAGTAAATGATGAGATGACACCCTCCATAGTAAATAAGATATTTTACATGTAATACCAAACCTTAGAAAGTAGAGCTCCATTACTCAGCAAAGACCACATTAGAAATCATACCAGGCAGATGTAATATTGCTCAGTCATACCATTTATAATTAGTTTGCATAGCTAAAATAATAACACAAGTCACCTTAGGTCAATTTGCAAGGAAATCGAAAATTCGCCCTACAGGCTTGTACAATTTTGTTAGTCTGAAAAAATTTACTCCTGCTTATTTATTCCAAATTGCACTCAAAATCATGTGATTACCTATACTAATAATGAATGGCAATTCCCTTCCCTAAACACCACTTTTTCCAAACCAACAACCAAAAAGCAGTGCCTTTTACTGTGTTTTTCATTGTTTGAGCCGTTTTTCAGCCGCAGTGGCAAAAGAAAACCTACCTAAAACACTGGCCATTGTTTCTCTCACAAATTTTCAAATTTTGTTGCAATATCCAAGGCTCGCATTTGATTGGTTGTCTGTGAGTTTCTTTGATTATTGACCAATCAGAATGTCTGATTTGTTACTTTCTTTGCACTGAATTAACTCTCTTCTGCACTGAATTACCTGAAACCTGCATCTATCTCAACCAGTCAGAACTGAGTAGTTTTTCCATGTATATTATTAGCCAAAAAATAAATAGTTTGCACAGTATTCTTGCAATTCAAAATTCCTGATGTTTTGTGTTTTGCTCTTATTCTTATGAGGTGACCATCAAAGAACTTGTTGGTCTGTATCTATTAGTAATCAAAAGGGCTTTAATTCTGGTCTGAGTGATAAAAAGAGCCAAAGGTCACAAACATCATAGCTTTGGACAGTAGCCACAAAAACTAGGTTGAGTTCATGAAGTTGAGGCTAACTGGAAATCTTCCTCTGAAAATTAATAAAAGAAATCTATAAAGTATTCTTTCGTGATTCGCATTGTTCCGCTTTGCTTTTCTTTCCTTTGGCAATTCCTATCAGAAATATTTTTTTCAGTTGTGAGATGAAACTTGTTTAAACAGCTGTGTGCGACGGGAAGATTTTTCTTTTCCATTACTTTTATGGGAGGTATAAAAGAATGCCTTGAGCTTTGGGTACTAGACCTAGTTTTGAAAACTCGATTCCACATGTTTCGTTGTAAAGCTATTAGAGGTTTTATGGGATATTTACCTGGATCACTTGAATTCAGTCTAAACAAGGTGATGCAAATTACAGAAAATGAAAGATCGATGGCCAGGGGATCAGATTCAAAACAACTTAACGAAGATCCTCTAAATTCAAATAAGATGAATTACTTCTTGTCTTTTTTGTCTCGATAGTCGTAGACACTAAACACTAGACAAAACTCAAAAATATCGTGCTACAAGAAATGGGAGTTACGATAAGTGACCGATAAAAGGATAGGTGTTACCTTCTGCAGGAAACTCTTCAAATTCGTCATCTTCTTCCAATAACCCTAGATCAGCTTTCTTCATCAGCGTCGCTGAGTTCACGCTCGCCATATCTAACACTCTCGTCACCGGCACCACAACTACTGCGCAGACTCAGTCTTCATATACAACCTCGTACCCAGAGGTTTGTCGGTCTTACTTCTAAGATGGCGGTCTCACGAGACCAACATGATCTCGAGACCGAAATTACGATTATCGTTATTTCTAAATTGGCACCAAATTTATGGATATAGTAATTTCGTGGCACTCTTTACCAATCCTCTTTACACGTGTTAAATAAAGAGAAGGACTCGGTTCCACTGTCTTACAACATTCAAGATGGCGGAGGAAAGGGGTAAATGTGCGTTCAGTTGTGATCAGCATGATCTCGACACCAAAATAACGATTACCGTTATTTCTAAATTGGCCCTGAAATAACGAATATCATAATTTCAGTGCATGTCTGAGACCTTCGGGCTCGAAGCTTGGGAACTAGTATTCAGGGAAAGATAAAATGGCGGCTTACGGCGGCGAAGGAAATCTCAGTAGTTTAATATTTAGCGTGAAAAGGCTTGGGTGTTGTGATCTGGTTCTCAAGTAAAAAAAAAATCACGGTCTGCAATGGCCCTACCACCTTTTGAACAACAAGAAAACATTGAAACGGTGGTAAAAAGCAGCAAGTTTCGAAGTCTAAACGAAAGATGGGTAAGCTGAGTTTCAGTCAAATATCATGACATTTGGGATGTAATTTCGATACCGAATAAATAGTTCTACATGGTTATACACGCATAGGATTCTGTTGTGTTCACGTGAAGGCCATTTCAGCCATTCCTGCCACTTGTAAGTGGTAGGAAATAAAAGATATGTATAGTTGTTTCGTATTGAAGCCCTGTGAAATCAAAAATTTGATTTATTTCTTCTTTGTTTTAGGTGGTCATTATCCATTACTTTTGGAAGTCGATGCTGATGAGAAAGAAAAAATGTTTATGATTATTTCTTCTCTCGAACATTTTACTATTTAGGTACCAAATAATCTTGATACTGAAGACCATTGCATCCTATTATGAAAAATGTACCCCTGATTGCTTTGTCAACATGTATGATGTAATATACCTTGAGATTTGTGGGATTTTCACATGTAAACTAGAAATACCTGTAGAGGGTAATGATGTACTAATGCAAAGTGTTTTGGTACAAAGTCTGCTTTGCTGTAATCTACCTGAAGGTGCTTTTTATATGCTAGTAACACTTGCACAGCCCAGTCAAAATGTTCTGTAGTAGTAGTCAAGCTGGCTGTTGTAATTATAGGCAGCAGAGGCCAAACCTCATCCTGAAAAGCAGTCTGAAAGGTGTGAAGTCAGTGGAAGATACTTCATTGTAGGTGGCCAAATTGCAGGCTGTCAGCCCATTTTGAGTGAGTAGTTAAACTCAAGATCGGCTATTTTAACTAATTTTATTGAGAGCCAAATCCTGCAAGGCTTAGATTCTGTATTAATTTGAAGTGTTACTTTTATGTTTCTTATTTTGCAGTAAGTGGGCTTGTTGTGGCCATTTTTCTCTCAAACATTTTTTTCAGCTTAGTCAAAACGTTTTTTAGAAGTAGGCAAGCTGGCTATAGTAACAGAAGGTAGAGACCAAACCTTGTCCAGACTAGACGCCTAACAAATGTTCTGTGTGGAAAGCCAAATCCCTGGTTACCGGCACATTTTGACTAGGCTATTTGTTATTTAGCTACTCTTATTATTAAAGATTACTGCATTCCTTTTTAATAATTTGCTGCCAATTGTATGCTGTATATAGCTTATGATTTGTGTGATTTTCAAGAGTAAACTAGAAATACCTGAAGATGGTAATGATGTACTAGATAACGTACTTGATGCAAAGCAATTTTGGCACAAAGTGTATGCCTTGTCCTCAGGTGATTTTAACATGCTAATAAGATTTGTTATTCAAATAATATACATCAGCTGGAATGGGAATATTGAAAGAAAAATAATAATATTTAACCATAACAAGTTTTGGTTTTATGTCCAAATTAAGCACTTAGTTGAAGATCACTGCACTGATCAGGCCCCGAAGGCCTAAAAAGAGCTGTCTGCTGTTAGTTTAATTTTTGTCATTTCTATTGATTTATTTTATTTATCAATGTTTCTTTGAGTTATAATTCATTGACCTCTTTCAATAGTGCAGGTTCGCTCGTGTAACCTAATCCCACATGTATGTATGTACAATCTCAGTTGAAATTTTGAGTGGCAGGCAAGCTGGCAATAGTAATAGGCAGCAGAGGCCAAATCTTGTCCTGAATAGAAGTCTGACATGTGTGAAATTGGCAGCTATTTCATTGTAGGTGGCCAAATTGTTGGCTGCAGCACATTTTGACCTGGCTGATTGTGTGTGTGTTATGTATGTGTTCTTCTTTTTAGGTGTTAAACAGGTCAAAGTACCAAAAAAAACCTCTGTGATAACTTGGTAGTCTAAGATGTAAAAATTTTTAATAATAAGGTAAAGCTTGATCATTCTTAAGAGTTTGCATCTGTTCTAAAAGTTTTGGGGAGAGTTAGGGGAGCATTATTTATACAAATGTATTTAAAAAGTAACAAAAAAATAAAAAGAACTAGGGCAAAATCCCAATTTGCTTTAAAAGTTTATTTTATTAAGAGCATAATTCTGGATATAACTTGGGATTTGTGTGATTTTCACAAATTGTTAGGTTGTTATGTAAACTTAATTTACAGGAACCTTGTTAGTTTTCAGCTTCAAGAACAAGTACATAATTGCAGGAAAAGCTTGAAGCTTGAAAAATTGACTGATGAAACTGGAACAGATGTCATGAGATTTGTACAATAGGTTGGCCTGGGAGGGACCAAGAATTAAAGAATTCATTGATTCCCTTACACCTTTTGTCTGCATAGTGTGCTTCTGTAGAGCTTAGTTATTGCTGTAGAAAACGTTTTTGGAGGGCCCTTGAGATCACTCACTTTTGAGCTAGTTGCCCCTAGGGAAGAGGATATCTGTACTTATTATCTCCCTTGGGGGGGGGGGTGAAGGGTTAAAGACTGATTCTTCTCCAGTAGCCACAAGTACCCCTGCATATGGAAATTTTGAACACTATTAAAGGGCTAGTACCCTCATTTCATACTTGAATTTCTAATTTAGTGTAAGTTATGACAAATAATGAATGTAAATTCATCTTGGTTGTACAGGTTATATCCAGCAGTCCTTAAAAAAAAATAAAAAGGTATTTTTCTGAATTAAAAAAAAAGTGTTCTTGCTTCAAAGTAAGTGCATGATATGTCATTCAATTAATGCTCTAGCAGAGTTTTTGTTTGAAATGCCAAAATCAACTTCATGAGTAAGGACAAAAAAAAAAGGCAATAAGCAAATGTTCCTCTGTATCCTTTATGTCAATTTGGGCTGAAAAACAGGTTTTTTTCCTTTTGCAAAAATTAGCTTATTTCACGACCAAAAACGATGCAAACAAGCTGAAACGTTATGTTTTCAGCAAAACAGCGATAGAATCTGCGAAAAAACAATGGAGACAAGCTAACACACAGTGTTCTCAGTAAAATTTGGGCAAACAAAACCTTAAAAAACCAAAAAAAAAACAATTGCGCTGACTTACCCATTTTTTGCCAAGATAACTGCCAAAACACTGAAAACTAGCTTGAAACTACATGTTTTTCACAAGATCGCGACGAAATCTGTCTAAAAACTCCAAAATACGGCAGAAATGTACGATTTTTGCAAAATTTTTCGCTAAAGTTGACAAAAACACTAAATTCGACTGAAAAACACGTTTGTTTTTTTTGCAAAAATAAGCTTATTTCAGTTTTAAAAACGCTGCAAAAAATGTTCTCAGCAAAATAGTTTAAGAGTCTGTGGGAAAACACAAAAACCAAGCTTAAACCAAGTGTAAATTGATAAAAAGGCCCGAATTGCGCATTTTGGCAGTTATTCTGGCAAAAAATGGTATATTTTGATTTCAAGCAAACTTTCAAGTAGTTGTTAAAGTTTAGAGCCAAACACAATACCAAAAAAAAATTGGATGTTTTCGGAAAAAATTTTGACCCTCAGCCTAATCATAATCCCACCCTACCCAAGCCCTAACTCTAGCTGCGAGCTATCCTAACCCTAACCCTAACCCGGGGTTAGGGTTAGGGCTTGGGTTAAGAACGGAACTTTTCACTCCAGTCAAAATGATGCAACTGGTTAACATGGTCCAACCAGCCAAAACAAGATAAAATGGTTTAAACGGTGAAAAGATTTTAAATACGTGACATGGTCCAATCGGAAGAAACGATCTGACTTAGTAAAATGGTGCGACTGGTTAACATGATCCAACTTGATAAAATGATGCCAATATCTAAAATGGACAAACTGGTTTAAATAATCCAACCAGTTGAAATGGTCTAACTGGATAATGCATGTGTAACCAGTGAAATTGGTTCAAATAATTCAGGTAAGGATGGTAACATTAGTTAAAAAGATCCAGCATATTACAGTGGTTCAACTGGTAAAAATAATCATCCAACTACTAAAAGTTATTAAACCCCAATCAAAATTAATCCAACCGCTTCAAATAATCTAACTGGTCAAAATTCTTCAGGTGGTTATTTAAGTGAAAAAGGTGACAAAATCTTCTTAAAAATATTTTTGAAGAGGCTTACACCCTTACCCTAAACACTAACCCTACCCCCAAACCCTAACCCCAAACCTTCACCCTAGCCCTAACCTCAACCGCAGACCCTCTAACCCTAACACTAAGCCTAAACCCTAACCCTAACCCTAGCCCCACACCATAACCCTAAAACCTAACCCTAAACCCTAAACCCTAAACCCTAACCTATAGCCCTTAACCTAGACCTAACCCTAACCCTAACCCTAACCCTAACCCCAACCTTCTCTATCTATCCTGTAAGTGTACCAGTCGGCCTATCGTTTGTTTTTCAGTAAACTTTCAAGTAGTTACTGAAATTTACAAACACAATACCAAAAACCCTGCAATTGAATGCTTGTAGAAAAATATTAACGCCAACCCTAAGCATAGCCTCATCCTAGCCTTAACCCTAATTCTAACACTAAACCCCGCTAACTCTAAGCATAATTTTACCCTAGCCCTAACCCTGATTGTAACACTAAACCCCTCTGACCCGAAGCAACCCAAACTCTAACCCTAACCAGGTAATGGGCTCCTGCCTTAACCCTATCCTCAACCCTGACTTAAACCCTTTACCATAGCTTAGGATTGGTTTGGGGTTTGGGTTAGGGTTAGGTTTAGGATAGCACAGAGTTAGAGTGAGCACAGGACGAAATAGCATGATTCCGTAATTCGGAAAAATGAAACTCTATGTTTCCACATCATTCACTTCTTCCTTGGACCTGTTATGTTTCCGTTATGATTCCTGAACGGAAATATGACGACACGTTTCCGTTGCATTTCTGTCAACGGAATGTTATCATCGCCTGTTTCCGTTACGTTTCCTTGTACGGATTCAAACTTTTACCGTCAAGTAAAACATATATTTATAAAGTGCTGTACAGTTCTTACACCACGTTACCATGAAGACGTGATCGTTCGAGGAAAACAAAGGCAAATTGACGTGCATTAGGTGTGTACGTTCGTAGGAATCATAAGAAGTCCTAGAAGCTTCGATGTTTTACACTGAGCTATGTGCATGTTAATTTTGGAACTGTTTCGAAACCTTACAAAATTGAATCTTTTAAACTTACTCTTTGCTTAGATTTTTAAGCAGCTGGATCATTTGAGCCAGTTTAGTCACTCAAACCAGCAATACAATACTAGGCTAACTGGATAGTTTTAGGGTTAGGGTTAGGATTTTCAAGTAGGCACACGCAGTTGTGTGGATATTGTGGTACATGGAGTTTAGTAGTGTAGATTTTAGCAGTATTTGCCAGTGTTGACATATTTATAAAATTATGGTTCCAAAGTGCGTGTCACTGTTGAGAACCCAAGAAAATCATGAGAAAGTCGCCGATGGATTAGCCATAAAAATAAGCCCAACTCTGAGTCAATGCCAAACCACAAGAAAGTTGTGAAACTCGCGCCAATGTAAAAAAAAAAAAAAAACAACTGAGGTTCGAAGTATGGGTCGCTAACATCCTATGAAAATCATGGGAAAGTCGAGGAGATTGGTCATGGTACCAACCAATGCCACTTTCCCATGAAAATCAAGAAACCTGTGGTAACTAGCCAACATATGCTAGAATGACAATCTTTAATAAAATTCATATCTAATAAGGATGTGTGAAATGGCCAATATCGCTCTTGGCCGAGATACTGGTTTGCCGTGTTTTGGCAGTTATTTTGGCGAATATGGTTAAAATCAAATCTGTGTAAAAACAGTAAAATCAACGAGTTATTGAGGTTCGTCAACATAGGGAGGGTCCTCTTAGTCTAGAGAAAAACTTTTGCCCATGGCTAAAGGCGTTAAATTAATAAATTGATATATCTGGGCGGCATATCAAACAGCAACACTAAACTTCTCCTTTATCACAGCTTTTTCCCCTTTAACATCTTTGTTCATTACATTTTTTTTAAAGTAAAAACTCGTTTTGGAGGCATAAAGGTCCCTAAAGCAACGTTTCAAGATTTTATGGCGATCTTGTGAAAAACATGTAGTTCCAGCTAGTTTAGAGGGTTTTGGCAGCTATTTACACAAAGAGTGGGTAAAATCAGCCCAATTTGTCGTGTTTCTGACGGTTTTTACGTGTTTTTTCCCCAAATTTTACTGAGAACACTGCGTTTTAGCTGGAATAAGTGTTTTCACATGGATTGTATCCCTATTTTGTTAAAGACATCGTGCTTTTGAATGTAAAATAGGCTGATTTTTGCAAAAAAAAAAAAAAAAAAAAAAGTGTTTTTCAGGTCGAATTGAGCGCTTTTGTCAACTTTTGCGTAAAATTTGGCAAAAAACTCGTGCGTTCTGCCGGATTTTGGTGTTTTTAGATAGATTTCATTGCAATTGTACGAAATACATGTAGTTTCAGCTAGTTTGCAGCGTTTTGGGCTTGAGACCGGCAAGAGTGATGGTAGACACTCTTAGCAGAGATAATTGTGCTAGCAGATATTAAAATTTCACCTGTAAAGACAATAAATTAATTGAACACAAGAAAAAGGAAACTTGATAAAAAAATTAGAATAATGGCGGGGAGAAAAGAGGGCTGCACTAAAGATTATGTACTTGTGTTCTTGAAGCTGAAAATTAACAAGTTTCCTAACAATTTTTGAAAATCACACAAATCCCAAGCTATATCCAGGGTTTTCTCTTAATAAAATTAACTCTTAAAACAAATTGGGATTTTACCTTGGGCCTTTTTTTTTACTTTTTATGTACATTATTTATGTATAAATAATGCTCCCCTGACCCTCCCCCAAATTTCCAGAACAAATGGAAACTCTTAAGAATGATCAAGCTTTACCTTATTATTTAAAATTTTTACATCTTGAATTATCAAGTTATCACAGAGGATTTCTTGGTACTTTAACCTGTTTAACACCCTAAAAGAAGTGCACATATATACTACACACAATCAGCCCAGTCAAAATGTGCCACAGCTGACAATTTGGCTGCCTGCCACAATATAGCTGCCGCCAACTTCACACTTTTCACACTTCCATTCAAGACAAGGTTCAGCCTCTGCTGCCTATTACTATCACCAGCTTGCCTTCCACTCAAAAACATTTTGACTGAGCTCATCCATACATACATACATAAGTGGGAGATTAGGTTACATGAGCGAACCTGCACTATTGAAAGAGATCAATGAATTACAATTCAAAGAAACATTGATAAATAAAATAAATCAATAGAAATGACAAAAATCAAACTAACAGCAGACAGTACTCTTTCAGCCTTCTGGACCTGAGCAGTGCAGTGATCTTCAACTAAGTGCTTAATTTGGACATAAAACCAGAACTTGGTATAGCTAAATATTATTATTTTTCTTTTAATATTCCCACTCCAGCTGATGTGTATTATTTGAATTACAAGTCTTATTAGCATGCAAAATCACCTATGGACAAGGCACACACTTTGGACATAAAACCAGAACTTGGTATGGCTAAATATTATTATTTTTCTTTTAATATTCCCACTCCAGCTGATGTGTATTATTTGAATTACAAGTCTTATTAGCATGCAAAATCACCTACAGACAAGGCACACACTTTGCACCAAAATAGCTTTGCATCAAGTACATTATCTAGTACATCATTACCATCTTCAGGTATTTCTAATTTACTTGTGAAAATCACACAAATCATAAGCTATATACAGCATACAATCAACAGCAAATTATTAGAAAGGAATGCAGTAAATTTTAATAAGAATATTACTAAGTAGTTAAATAACAAATAGCCCAGTAAAATTGTGCCCGTTGCTGGGAATTTGGTTCTCAATAAAATTAGCTAAAATAGCCAATCTTGAGTTTTACTGCTCACTCAAAATGGGCTGGCAGCTTACAATTTGGCCGCCTACAATGAAGTACCTTCCGCTAACTTCACATTTTTCAGACTGCTTTTCAGGAAGAGGTTTGGCCAGCTTTTCTACTACTCAAAAACATTTTGACTGGGCTGTGCAAGTCTTACTAGCATATAAAAAGCACCTTCAGGTAGATTACAGCAAAGCAGACTTTGTACCAAATGCTCTGCATTAAGTACATCATTACCCTCTTCAAGTATTTCTAGTTTACTTGTGAAAATCCCACAAATCACAAGGTATATTACATTATACATTCCAGTTGACAAAGCAATCAAGGGTAATTTTTTCATAATGGATGCAATGATCTTCAGTATCAAGATTATTTGGTACCTAAATAGTAAAATGTTCGAGAGAAGAAATAATCATAAACATTTTTTCTTTCTCATCAGCATCGACTTCCAAAAGTAATGGATAATGACCACCTAAAACAAAGAAGAAATAAATCAAATTTTTGATTTCACAGGGCTTCAATACGAAACAACTATACATATCTTTTATTTCCTACCACTTACAAGTGGCAGGAATGGCTGAAATGGCCTTCACGTGAACACAACAGAATCCTATGCGTGTATAACCATGTAGAACTATTTATTCGGTATCGAAATTACATCCCAAATGTCATGATATTTGACTGAAACTCAGCTTACCCATCTTTCGTTTAGACTTCGAAACTTGCTGCTTTTTACCACCGTTTCAATGTTTTCTTGTTGTTCAAAAGGTGGTAGGGCCATTGCAGACCGTGATTTTTTTTTTACTTGAGAACCAGATCACCACACCCAAGCCTTTTCACGCTAAATATTAAACTACTGAGATTTCCTTCGCCGCCGTAAGCCGCCATTTTATCTTTCCCTGAATACTAGTTCCCAAGCTTCGAGCCCGAAGGTCTCAGACATGCACTGAAATTATGATATTCGTTATTTCAGGGCCAATTTAGAAATAACGGTAATCGTTATTTTGGTGTCGAGATCATGCTGATCACAACTGAACGCACATTTACCCCTTTCCTCCGCCATCTTGAATGTTGTAAGACAGTGGAACCGAGTCCTTCTCTTTATTTAACACGTGTAAAGAGGATTGGTAAAGAGTGCCACGAAATTACTATATCCATAAATTTGGTGCCAATTTAGAAATAACGATAATCGTAATTTCGGTCTCGAGATCATGTTGCACGAGACACCCTTGTACGGTCAGCATTAGATTCCATCCACCACCAAAACCACCTTGGTCGAGAGGGACTGAGATGGAATGATGGAAAAAAATTACGAAGCTACGACAACATGCCGACTTATTCCGATGACTCAAGTGTATTATTTGTTTGGGAAATTGCGTCAAAACTTTTTACTAAAGAAATGGTAAGTATTAATTTATTGTTCGATTGTAGTATTATAAAACATTTTACGCAATTTTATGCAGATATTTCACGTATTTAAAAGGTGCTTAGATGTTACGTAGTTTTGGTGGATGTTATTAGGGAACATCCACCAAAACTTTGACCAAAACCATCAACAATGTATTTTTTAAATTTTATCTATAGCCATTATTAGATGTTCAGGGAGACAAAAGATTTATATCACTAATTAGCAGCTAGTGCTCTGGTTAATTATTTTTTATGGTGCACAATTGCTGACCGACCAAACGTTCATAATGATTATCATAACTCTTAACACATAGAATAAAGTGGTTTTGGTGGATGTTTCTCTCCATCCACCAAAACCACCACAGAAATTTCTGCTACTTCCTTACAGAAGACTGATGTGACCTGCTATTTGGAGTACATAACCACAATCTATTTCTTTGTATGTAGAGATATTTTGGAAAGTTCTTGAGTCAGCACCTTTTATTATTGAAACCATAATCATAACATGGTGCATAATATAGAATACAAAAGGTTCTGGTGTGGTAATTATGTAATCTTGAAACAGGAGAGTTTTTAACTGACTTAAACTGATTTAAACAAACATTTGCAACAAAATTCCAGGTCCAGAAATTTCTTCCACTATTTCCGCTAAAATCATAACCTTTAAGTACAACAAATCAGCACATTAGTAATTGTTATCAGGGGTCTGAAAATCCTATAAATCTTTCACATTTATTTCAAGTAACCTTTAATTTCACATGGATGAATAAGTATACACTCAACATGCAGAATGTCTTACAGTTTACAAACTATTTCCCTTTTTATGGATAGACAGTGAAAGGCCTTTGCCACATTGGTGAATCAAACCATTGTATACCATGCATTTTGTGATAATTGTTTGTTTTAGCTCACAATACCCAGAAAAATGGAGGGGATAAATTTAAATAGCAAATTCTATGGTTAAAATTAAATAACATTGGAAGATCAAATTAACTTTGTACTGTTTAAAATTCAGTTTTGGTTTCTTGCTTATTCCAGCCTCTTGATATTCAAAAGCATTCCTTGTCATTTTTGTGTTCTTCTGTGTACATAACTTGAAAAATAAACACAGAGAAAGGAAACCACAAAGGATTAAACTTGAAGCTAAAGCAAAGTTTAAGTTGAGCCATAGCTGATCCAAATACTGAGCACTTTGTATTGTACCCATTTAGCAGTAAAGTTTATCTATATGTCTGCCAGCTTGTCACAAGTCTTACCCCTCTCCTTCAAAAGTCTCTATAAATAAATTTTTCTTTGTGGTCCCTAATTGATGATTAGTATATTACAGCTCCTCAATTTTCCTCTCTCAAGACAAGGTTACTCTAAATTTAACAAAGTAATGGACTTGATAAAACTCAAACTATAACTTAGCTGGCTGCTACTTGCAACCTTAATTTCTAGATATCAGTATACAATAATCAATATGTTATAAATAAGAACCCTAATGCTTAATTTTGCAGTGATCACCTTCCTCCTTTTCATTTGCAGACCAGACTGGAACCTCTATAGGTGTGTTTGCTTGTTTTGAGTGGGGATGGAAGAAAAGGAGTCATACCGCATATCTGATTTATTAAATTGGATTTGTTCTGTTTATACATGAGTAGAACTACCTTGTTCTCTGAAAAAAAAAATTTCTTGCATTTTTATCTGTGCTTTGCAGTCAAACTTCCTTGTGTCTTGGACAAGAAATCTTATTTTCTTGAAAACAAAATCTTTGTTTCCAGCCTTCTGTAATAGGTAAATATAACAGTGTAAGATGAGTGACGGTGTATTTCTCAAGTTATTTTTTGGAATGTGACAAAACGGAAGTGTCATAGTGTGATAAGGAGCCAACATATGATTGCTTGATAGAAAGCAAAAAATGCAGAATTGCATATATTTTCTCCTTTGTCAGCAGCATATGTTAGTGAAAAGTTCTTATAATTGTTAACTTCTAAACCATCTTCAATTTAGTCAAGATTGAACTGTTATCACGTTTGTCATAAAAGTATTCTGAGATCAATGTCATATGACCCATTCATGTATTTGACCTTTTGAATTAGCAAGCCATAGTTGACAGAAACACAAAGGTTGAGGATATAAAGAAATTATTATATACAGTACTTCTTCTGCATCTTTTCGTTTCTTTTTCTCTCCAGCTGTTCTATCTATGCCGTGCTGGCAATTGCACTTTCCTTCCCAAAATTAGGAAAGGCACACCAGTAAAAAACGAATTTTTGCTCCTTAAATATCTCATGCATCTTCCTCCAGTATTTTGTGACTTCTGTCCGAGGAAGGAGGTGTAAGCATTAAATCAATCTGAATGATTCCACAATTGTGGTAGAACTTGAACTAGATAAACTAGTGAGAATGCACAATAGCGATAGCAAAGCTTTGTAATGTCAAAGAGCTATATCAATATATATATATATATATATATATATATATATATATATATATATATATATATATATATATATATATATATATATATATACACACCGGTGTTCCCGAAACCTTTGACAGCTTTAAAGAAAGAAAACTTCGTCGTCAATCCTGTTTCAAATTCCGCAATAAGTTTATGCGCCTCATCAACAGAATTTACGTATCCTAAATTATCTGCATGTCTACCATCAATGGTTCGCGACTTAAAATTCTCGCTATGCTGTTTCTGTTTGTTCCTCAAGAATCATGGGATTTACAGCTTCGGATGTTCGGCTACATCACTTGCGGATTTCCGAGAATCTTCGGTTAAGTTTTGCAAGTTATTAAATATTCTATCTCAGTCCCTCTCGACCGAGGTGGTTTTGGTGGATGGAATCTAATGCTGACCCCCTTGTACAGAGTCCTTTGCACGGGAAGACAAGCTCAGATGGCGTGCTTAACGCCATATGCACATAGTATCGTCCTGAACTAGATAAAGCAAATCAGGTGGTTTTAATTTTGTTTCCCTGTTGCCTACTCTGCAGGCGTGTTGTTAGGGCGAGTTAACGTTACAAACTCGCGATTGTTAATCTCAATTTATCAACTTTATCCGGGCAGCTATGTTTGATTTAGAGTTAGAGTGGAATGAGGGTCAAGGCGGGGGGGTAAATTTCAATTGTACAACCCCCTGCCTTTACCTTCCTTTTGATCATATTTAACTCCATTCGTTCATTTGTCTTTTTCTCACTAGCCTCCCGCTGCTATAAAAATCAAAGATGGCGGCTTTAATGGTCTTACAAGCGACTAAATACAGGAATGGCTCCGACCTGTAATTGGATGATAAAAATAGTAAAAGTTAATAAGTTATATCTTAACTCTTTGCCCGTGAGTATTGTTAACCGCGTGTCTCAAAGCGGAACAATGAAATATCAATGCGAGTGAAAACACCGATCTGTAAAAAAAGAAATGATTACTTACGTAGCGAAGGGAAGGCAGCCTTTCTTATTCAGCGAGGTCGTTCAGCGATATTCCAGCGGTGAAAAAGTCATCGGCTAACAAGCTCCGCTGACAAAACTCATTTGGTCAGTTCAGGCGGACGACCAGAGACTGGAGCCATTCCTGTATTTCACCGCTGACAGGAATAGCTCCGACTCAAACGTTTATTAATTTTTTTTCAATAACTTTTTAGTAATTTAAAAAAAAAAAAATGTTTTAAATTTAAAACTAAAATGGTGAGCAGTGCTGTACGAACAGTAGTTGTAAAACTTCTTTATTCTCTGACGCGTTTCGTCTAACTCGTAACTTCTTCGGGGAGTTTTATGAGGTAACACTAAACGCGTATAGTTATAAACCATCGTTAGCAGCTATGACCAGTGACCATAAGGGCTTACCTGGACCTACGAGCAGGAATAGGCAAAGTTGTGAAAATTTGAAAATTTCTTTTGAAAATTTATTAGGCAAGATGAGAAATATTTTTTGGGAGCCGCGGTTTTAGCTGAAAATTTTCAAATTTGAAAAATTGAAGAGGTTTTTTACAGATGATGCCTGGAAAGCAGTTGGCAAATTAGGTTAGGATGGCTCGTACAGAAAATGTAGTTAATGGTCCACTCATTCTTTCTTAAATTTAAGTGGTATAAATACCTTGTCTAAAACAGTAGTGTGATACGATATCTAATGAGATATACTCGTTCCAATACTATGTCATGTGATGAACAGCCTTCATTAATTTTGGAACATGTTTTATAAAATCATTTTACTCTTTCTTGTTATAGCCAAAAACTGTTCGAAGATTGGTTGTGCTATTACTGCAAACAGTCAAGGTACTTCGATATGATTCAGTGCGAGGGCTACTGCCACTGGTTTAACTGGTAAGACACTTTTTTTGTTTTTTTGTTTGTGTTTTTTTCCTTTTTTAGGTCTAGTGGAGTTGTTAGAATTTACCAAGCAAAATTAATCCGCGACTTTCTTCCTTTGGGTGTTATGCAAAAATAAATCAAGAACCCGATGAATGGGTTTGTCCTTCATGTGAACAATTACCTAGAAAATCCGTTCCACGAAAAAAATTCCCTCGATTGCGGGCAAGCCATACTTCTCCAGTAGAGCATACTGTAAATTAAAAACATCGGTGGCAGCGTCACGCAACCTTGCGTGATCTTTCAAACATGGTATGCAGTTGCTGCATTACTTTAAAACTTAGAAACTACATGGCCCTGTAGAAATAAAAGAGGGCTTCATTTGCAGGCACTGTAGACTTCAACATAAGAAGAACCTAATAAATAGCTCTTTCACTTTTTATCTGTATATAAATTATTTAGCCAGAACCAAAAAATTAATATACGCATGAGTTGGAGCCATTCCTGTCAGCGGTGAAATACAGGAATGGCTCCAGTCTCTGATCGTCCGCCTAGACAGACTAAATTAGTTTTGTCAGCGGAAATTGGCAGCGGGTGACTTTTTCATCGCCGGAATATCGCTGAACGACCTAGCTGAAGAAGATAGACTCTGCCTTATCTTATGTAAGTAGCCATTTCTTGTTTGACACGTCGGTGTTTTCGCACCGATATTTCATTGTTCCGCTTCGGTACACGCGGTTAACAATACTCACGTGCAAGGAGTTAAGATATAACTTATGAACTTTTACTATTTTTATCATCCAATCACAGGTCGGAGCCATTCCTGTATTTAGTCGCTTGTATGGTCTTTAATTTTTATCTGGAAGATGTTGGACACTCGCTTACCAAAATTTCACTTGCTTACGAGGCTAACTTTCCAGCGGACGTGCCACAGATTTTACGACTGACATGTTAGACTGACTTGTTAGGGCTCAAATGACCATGATCCGCGTGACGTTAAAGTGTGTTTGTTGTTTTATGACAAAATCAAACTTTACTTCTCTCAACATGAACAAACTGACTTTTTGAAGTTTCATTGTACCAAAAATCGTTACCACCCATCTTAGTTAAAGAGTTCTCAAGGCTTTCAATCCGGAAAATCGATGCTATTCACTTAAATCTCTTTCATCGATCCAAATATAATTTCCTAAAGTTGAAATCGATTTGATAACTTTGAGCAAATGAATAGTATTCTGACGTGCGCCATAAATTATCTTTATGTTGCCATTTATACACATACTCCTCTGTTTTTTTCCTAAGATTTCGTATCTGCAACTAAAATAAATAATAGAAATAGGAGCGAGTGGAATCCAATCTGGTCTGTAGCCATAGTAGTGATTAACAAAATCGGATTTGTCCGATTTGTCAATCACGAGTATGATTTTATTAATATTATGGTTGCATCCACAACTTCAATTTCCATTAGGCATTCTGTACAGTTGTAATCGGACAGTTGGCTGTAATCGGACAGCTGAAGCAGCCAATTATACTAAGTCCACTCAGCTAATCCACCAATCACAGAAAAGGTCACAATAACCGTAATATTGACGAAATCTTTTTTCTTTACAATAAATTCGTTATTGACCATGCTTGTATGGTCAAGATGGCTGGATATTAGCCTGTTTTTATTGTTTATTTATTTTTCATGGAAAGAGACGAAGTCGAAGTCCATAAAACGCAAAAAAAGGGCTCGGTCAATATACAACCATCATGACCTCACGCTTGGTCAATAACGCGTATTTAATATTGCCAGGAAGTAGGCATGAAGTCATGCCTACCGGATGTGTAGAGGATTTTCGTACCAATAATTACATAGTTTGTCTTCCATGTTACGTATGTTTAAAGTTATGTTTCACACATTAAATATAAATATAATTTGCGTCAAATAGGTTTTGTTTATGAGCGTCTATTTTAACGCGCGATTATCAAATGTATGGCCTTACAAAAATGCGGGGTCTGATCTGGTTATCGTTAAGGCGATTCCTCAGTGTTCCATTGAGCATAAAAGTCAGGCGAATAAGCGCGTACGCCTTCCGAGAAAAGGTATTGTTTGGAGATAATTTAAAAAAAACAGGAAAACTAAATATAACAACGAGGGCGGGAAAGGGAGAATCGTAGACATTCGCAGTAAGATATAGGGTCGTAGAGGAAGTGCACGAACTTTTGAAAGACCTTGTAGAGTGGGTAGGGGGCAAAATAACGATTTCTACAAATTTCTAATCGGCGTAACCATGCTTGTAGTTTCAAAAATAATGACTGCTGTTTTGTAGCCCAACGTTGTTTTGTAACCCAAGCAGATACAAACCAAATCAACATGACGCTCATGGTAATAGAGTTTATTTGCTAGTCTCGACTCCCTTCCCGAAAAACGCAGTCTGACATAAGGATGCAGCGGTAATTCGAATCCTTATTTTAAAGGTATCAGAAAATATTATGTAAGGGTTTGTAATTCTTTTAGAGTAAATGTTAGAAGAGTAAATTAATTGACGTTTAAGTCTTTCCACTTCATTCATTTTATAATTAAAGAGCCAGGAAGATCACACTTCAGTTCTTCTTCTAACTTCTGTCTCTTTCTCCTATGAATTTAGTTAAATCAAGTTGGCATCTTGTTATCAGTCTTCGAAATCATCGGAAAAGTAATCAGGAGGTTGTGCCCATGCGGTTTTTTTCCTTTCCTGAGACAATAACCTGTAAATGAAAAGGTTGATAAGAAGACAAACCTTTTACAGCTCAAAAGCGAAAAAAAAAATAGCAATTTCCATGGCGAGCGGTGAGATCGCGAAACTACTAACATTTACAACAGAGTTACTTTCTTACCGTACCAACAAGAAAGAAAACGTCAACGATTTAAGCATAAGCAGTAACGTTCAGTGGTATTAAGAAGCGAGTTTGAGGTTCGTTAGCTCGACATTTTTCGTTCCTTTGCATCGTAATAGATTTCAATGTCAATAACAGTGACGTGCAAACACTGATTTGTACAAATTGACGAGCATTAAAAAGCGATAGTCCATAAATGTCGGATCAGGCGGGACAGGCAGGTTCACCGACTTGGCTCAAATTTTGCATGTGAACTTGGTTAAAGGTTCTAATCCCGAAATGGATATTTTGAGATTGAAATTTATTTTGCGTGGGAAATTACGTCTGACGGCTATTTGGAGCCCCACTGAGACATGGAAACGAGGCTAACAAGAGCAACTTTTCAATACCTGGGCTTCCTTTCCTCTCTCATTTTTTATCATAAAAAACGAATACGTAAATCTGCAACTCTTCTACTGTGTTTTAAATGGTCAATTTCGTACAAAAATATGAAGGGAAGGGTTGAAGTACTCAGTTTTAGGTGTTTTAAAAATAACGTAAGTTTAGCAGCTTTGTGGCACTCTTCAAATGTAGAGTTAGAAAACTAGAGAAAATCGCTTCAGCACTCAAAGGCCCATTTTTGAAAGCGCCAATCAGCAAAAGAGGCACAAATTTCCGTGCTCGTCTTTTCACAAAACTCTTGTTTGAGGAACTGTTTTGTTTCGCATATTAAGGTCGAACCTTTACTACAACAAATAACGTTTTCTTTACTCACGGTTTTTGACACAAACTTTTTCTTCGCTGCCACGACCATAAATCTGCAACTTTGATCACGACTCAACTTTGATCAGCTCCCAACTGGCTTGTTAGCTCAGTTGGTAGAGCGCTGCACCGGTATCGCAAAGGTAATGGGTTCAGATCTCGTACGGGCCTGTTTTTTTTTTTTTTTCAGGCCTTATTTTCACAACTGCCGAAGTGGTGTTTATAACTGCTAGGGTCGCTTCCATATTCGTCACAACTAAACGAATTTAATGTGTAATTAGGTCCGTCATCAATATACTAACTTTTTTGTAGGTTCCTGAGAGGAGGGTAGGAATGGTATGGGCTGAGGAGGAGGCGGGTTGATTTCTCTTTCTATCTGTGATGATAATCTTGCAGAAGGAAGACGAGACTCCCTGAAAAAGACAATGACATACCCTATAACTAATTGAATAGTTAGCGATGTATCATTCAAATAGTAGAAAGCGCTGGCTGATTAAGTCAAAAGGACCACACCGACATTCAGTGTGGAGACCAGAAACGATGTTTGAAAACGATTCACCGAGGAAACTAGATGGAGAAGGCCTACCGTGCGAGCTAAACAACCTCGCCACCAAGAGTTTCTCGATCAGGTTTCATAAGATGGCGACCAGTTTTCAAAATGGTAGCTGACCTCGGGAAACTTCTAAGATACACTGGCAGGTCACCCTACGGTGTTAGACAAAGATCTAAAGTCATCAGGCCACAATTCACACCGTTTGATGACTACATCTGAGTAGCGAATTGATCGCTATTTGTCTTAAATTAGGTCAGGCTTCTCCAGCACACCCCTACCCAACGTTCTCATGAGCACCCCCTCCTCCCTTCCCAGATCAGGCTACGGCATATGGAACTCACTTAGTGGCAGTTACTACTGTGTTTCTTTTTGGTTCTTTATCATAACTTCTGGATGCACAGTTGTAAAACACAGCAAGTTCATGGACGAGCCGTCTTTGATTTGAGTTCATCGGTGGAAAGGAATGTGTCCTTTGAGATGTTGTTGACTGAAAGGTAATAAGTACAAATGTCATCTTTAATGTTCACGTTTATCCCATGTAGTGACACTAGAGGCCTGTAATATTCAACGATCATTCACCGAAGTTGAATAATAACATTGCAGTACTCCGCAAACTTGAAAATGTAATTTTTACAATTGAGAGACATAGGAACAAATGAGTCCGAAATAAATTTTCTCACGGCACGTTTCCAGATCTCTACAGTTTTTATGTAACTCTTCATACAGTGGTATGTAGATTATCTATTTTGTGATTTAAATCTGCATCCTTTCATAATTAGCCTCTTTTTGGAGTAGTTTATCTAACATAGTATTCAGCGTCCTATTTTTTCGGTTAATCCATTTTCAAAGAGTTTCGTGCCACTATATAAGTTCCCACTTTTTTTTTTTTTTTTTTGCTACTTCTCCTGCGTGGATTTTACGAGGTTTTTCGAGTTCGACGTAAAGAGTCAATTTACTCTCTCGGCCTGAATCATTTAAAGTGCGGCATTACTAAATAATCACATCCCACTTCTAATTCATCAATTATAAAAATAATTTCCAACTCACTGATCCGGTCGCCGTAAAAAAATGTTAAACAAGATAAATTTCTGATCTTAATTCTTACCTTCAAAGTAGCTTGAACAAGATTTTCCAGTGCCTCCTCCACAGACTTGGCAAATTTTAGATTTTGCCTTTTATTTGCAGAAAAGAAAACAACTTGAATCACTCGTTACGAGTAGGGAACATGTGGGTAGTATGTGAGTACACTGACACCAAACAGAGAACTGCAAACACTATGAAAACCCCACCAACCTAGTTACATATAAACAAGGGCGTCGAAAGGGTGGGTTGAAATGTATGTTCAAATACTTAAATACGCACAGTATGATTGGTCAGTTTCGTGGCTCGTACAATAAATCTAAAACAGGTCTGACGCCAAAGCCTCCCATTATACATCGCCAATTGTTCTTAAACGTTCGAGCAAACGATTCTCTAAACCCCTTCTTTCCTCTGAAATAGTCTATTAAAACGAGCTAAGGACTAAACGACAAACTCGTTATGTTTTTCAGGTAGAAGAGTCGCTGAAAGTGCTCTGCGTGACATAAAATCGTTTCCAATAAACAGTCATACACACAGTAGAAATGTAAGGGAAAAAAAGCATTTGTTTTTCTCCCGATTGATTGCCACGCACATCCTAACAAGGCCATAGCATAATAAAGGGAAAAATTCGGTTTGGTCCTCTACCTAGACTAGTAAGAGGAACTGAACGTTCATTCTGGTCAAAGTAACGGAAAATACGGACTAAAAGTTGCACAAACCCTTGTTTGTATGCCTTTGGTTCGGTATACCTTAGTTTCGAAATATAAAGTGGTAACGGCGGATCATTGTCAATTTTGATTATCACGAATTTCTCTTACTAAATAAGGATTGTGTCGAGAGCTTCTTCTTTTAAAAGAATTTCCCATTGACCTAAAATTAGTCATATCAGGGCAAACTCCTGTCAAGATTCATTGTCACTTACTTGGCTTCCGTCCAAAGGAATGGTGAAAAGCGAAATGAGACCTCTTGGGACAAATCAGCATTTTCAATGTTAAGTGCTTCGGCCAACCGTCTGTTGAAAAGATAAAAAAGCCATACCAAGTAATTGCTGGATTACTGAGCGTGACAGAGCCGAGTGACTGTAAAGCGTTTTGTTGCATCACAGATTATCTAAATCGTCCGGAAATCATGTGATACTACTACTACTACTACTACTACTACGACTACTACTACTACTACTTACAATAATAATAATAATAATAATAATAATAATAATAATAATAATAATAATAATAATAATACAACTGACAAAAACTGTAAAACATTCAAACTTGAAAAGATTGTGATCAGCAATCATTCAGCACTGACGCAATGCTAACGATCTGTTTTCAAGTTGCAGTGTAACCTGTAGCCCATCAAAACATCTCGAACGTTTCGTGTGTTGTCGAATCCCAGACATGACACCAAGTTACGCAGTACAGTACAAATCGCAAATACTTTAAGACAAGACGTCTGAGTAAATTCTTTTCCAAAGGGGGTCTTGAAAAACAATGAAATACCTGTTTCGTTCGTGTACATGACAATCACTGTTACACTCAAGCCTGAGGAAAATACAAACGGGACAGCCAATATACTGAGATCTACAACTAATTCTCTAGAATCCTTGCAGGAAATATTAGGTACCAGTGGAGACTTCCCTCCATCGTTGGCCTTGTCAATGTCTATTATAATTAATTCCCTTACTACTTCATAAAAATTCATGCAGTTGTGAGTCAACTGATACACTCAACAACCATTCCCTGATTTTAATTTGGTGTGTACGAATCAACACTGATTTGGACTAGGACATTTTACACAACTTACTTTACCCAGTATTTTCTCGAACTTTTCTTTTCAGCTGAAGTTAAGAATATGTTGACACAACATTGCAGTCTCTTAAGTTAATTAAAATTCCCAAGGAACGTACCCACTAATGCACCACAACTATAAAATAAAAAGGATTTCCGAAGAGATTTTCTACAGATAATAGATTGTTTCGAAGCAAATCACAAGTTCAGAAGTCACCCCGCCAAAACATTCAGTCGTTTTCATTCAAGTCTGAATTGTAAAAAGGTGTTCCTGAGTTTTTTCTGTTTTTCTTTATGGAGAAGACTAATTATTCTTACGAGTTTTCTAATGAATAAACTGAATCTTTCTTCAAAAAAATTTTTTCCCACAACAACCATCGACGTTGTTTCCAAATTGCTTGTGGAAATGGACAACGTCATTAACAATAACAAATGAACTCATTTAGGTAATCTAAAATACAGTTGAGGCTGGTTATGACATATTGCAAAGGTTGCTTCTACAGGACTCTTTTGTCTTGGTGGCTCTCAAGGGAGCCTTTTTTGGGAGTATTTTTTCAACAGGTTCAGTGTGTGAAAAGTGAACTTCTCTCGGGTGCAGCAGTTATTTAACAGAATTATTTGAGATACCCTTAATTTTACACGTGTCACATATACTTAAGATCAATAAACTGTATGTGATGGTGGCTAGGTACTCAGGTGGGGATGGCTGGGTACCTTTCGTGTTCATCCTATCGCGGCATTGCCGGCCCAAGATCACGTTTCGAGAAAGGCGAAAAATAATGATCTATTCATTAATGAAGGCTTCAAACGAGTCTGAACGTTACCCTCGCGGTGTTAGGATAAGCATAGAACCGTTGAGGAATTGAGCGTACTCTCAAAGAAAGTAATTTCTCTGAGGAGGAAAAGAATAGACCCTAGAGAAATGTCTGGACACAAACCACCTCGGACCGGATAAGGCTCGAAATTCTGGTGTGTAGCCTCTGCTTCACGCCAAGGATCGGTAAGACTATATGGGACACACTAGATGTGAATTAGTTTTGTTCAGCTTAAATTATAATGTCAATATTTGCATAATTTAGCGTTCTAAACCGACGATGACTTATTCCCCTTACAACGTCTTACTAGCTATATAAATTATCAACGATATCTCCGTAACCTAACACCGCGTCATCTGGGCGGTCACGTTGGGACTCACACAAAGTGTGAAGCCTTCATGCAAGAAAAGACACTTTTTCACTTTTTGGAGACGTGAGATTGGGAGGCCTGTGACCATGGAATGTTGGATACGTTCAGACACGACAGAAAGTTTCGACGCATTTACCTATGATTTATAATTTTTTTGAAATATTTTTAAGCATATATTTTTTTTGTTTCAAAAATACTGTTGAATTGACGCGAATCACATGTAATAGAAGCGAAACGACTGTAAAACGATACGCCGAGTGACCTGTAAATGCCACTAAAATATAGTGGCGAGTACAAGGAACCCAACTGCTAAAATTTTTAAGATGAAGAAACTTGTTGAAACTGAGCTTACTCTCGTAACTTCTTATCATCCACTTTCATCATGCTGCTGATATCTATACACTGGCCACTTTGTAAATCTTTCATCTTGGTTGCAAGTGTCTCCGTGGCCAGGCTACAATACAAACACACCCACCCTCTCCTGGTTAGCACTGTGGTAGGATTTAGTTATTGTTATGAAAATTTTAAAAAAAATTACTTTCCTCTTTCAAATTACAAACAAATTAGATACATATCAATTTTTCAATCCCCAGGCTACCTACTAATACAAAAAAAAAAAAAAAAAAAATCAGCAAATAATAATGAGGAACAGCAACTTAAGTTCCTTTCAATTTCACCATGGAAATTGTATTCCACTTTAACTGCGATTTCAAAGTAAGGAGTTAGATTTAAAAGTAAATCGAAAGAAAATCACGGATCATACAAAGTACCTCTGACGTTGTAGTTGCTTATGATACACTAGCTTCAAGCACTGTAATTAACCTTACCGCTGATATGCTTGAGTAACAGCCGTCTTTTCGCCCCCTTGAAGACAGGGTAACTTTTCTGAACGTCTCCCACATTTGCATTTTACTGTGACCTGAAAAGAATCTTTCCTCTTAAAAACCCTGTATGAACACCATCCTCAGTTGCTTCCACAAAAAAAAAGCTACATTAAACAACAATAAAACAGGAAATCCAACATGATAATGTCTACCTGATAGAGTGCTGGTATTGAGGGGGAAAGGGGGGAGTCGGCTTTTGATTGACTAACAAATTTTTCAGCTGACTTCTGTTACAGAAACCGAGATATACACCAACAGAATGAGCCATTTAGCTCGTTATCACACTTGAACCTTCATTGGAACGTAGTTTTTAATTTGAACAGGAACTTAACGAAACATACCTTGACTTTGCATGGTATTGCTGGGCATTGCTTGCCAGAATGGCAGGTTGCTGCACATGGGTGACCACAATTCTTACGTGGAAACTCGCAGGGTTGTAAACATGGCTCATCGTCACTCAGACATGGAAGCTGAATGAACACAACAAATCTTTAACTAAAAACTTCAAGCAACCTGGGATTGATGTTCCGTTATCCCTCTTTGGAAAAAAAGTAGTTGATCTATACATAAAAACGATTTTGTTAAACTGGTATCAGACAATTCTACACGTTACGACGTTACCAATTGGCTCTGCAATAGTAAGGCGCCAAACAGAAGTCCCATGGAAACCCTATAATTATTATTAATTTCTTCACTAAGTTACATGCGATCAGATTAAGATTCTCTGTAGTCCATGGTACAAGTATATCAGGTATATCAACTGTCCACACAAAATTGATACACAAACAGACGATATGTTGTTGGTTTGGAAAATTTGATCTCGAAAACAAATAAATTCTTCATTGAATTACCCTATGACAAATTTTAAGACATTTGTGTCCACAATTCAGTGGTTTTCCACACTCCTTTCCACATGAGACATCATTTACATGGCACGGAATGTTGTGTCGAACCTTAAAGAAACCAGATCAAATTCATGACATCGAATGATAAAGGATTTCCTCCATGTTATCTGCTTCCATTAGTGAATGCACTATCTTTCCATTGCTATGAAAAAACCTAAACCAAACTCGGAGAGGGAAAAACACTCAATAAGTCGAGCAAATTAATGCAACTGTGTAAAGACCGAAATCACTTTACTTTGATATTCAATTAACACCAGTTGTATATTTGACAGCGCGTAGGGATGGTAGTTCTAACATTTTGCTCATTCTTACTGCTTTTTTATAATAAGGACATGGACAGTAACGATCCACAGCAAACTGTTTTAGTTCTGAAATTGTGCAGAAAACTTCCAGGGAGAAGGTTGGTTGCCAGTGGCAGAAACATGTTATTCATTCATCAGTCCCCCATGAGGATTCAAACCTGAGACCTTCAGCATTAGCAATTGCATGATCTACCCAAATCTACCATCATGCCTTAATTATCAACAAATGCATATCTCTTTTGACATTGTCGACCAAATTAGTGAACTAACTAACAAGATAAAATGGTGCAACTGGTTAAAATGGTTGAACTAGAAAAAATGGCCGAACCACTTCAAATGGTCAATTAGACAAATTAGTGCAATTGATTAAGATGGTGTACCCAGATAAAATGGTCCAACTGACACCAATGATCTAACTAGGTCTAACTAGTCCAACTAAATGTTCCAACTAATGACATGTGATTAAAATGGACCAACCGGTTAAAATGGTTTTACTAGGCAAAACACTCCAACTGTTGAAATGAAACTAACTTCTTAGTTTAAATGGTCGAAGTAGAGAAAATGGTTGCAGGGTAGAAGTAGTCTATCTAGAGAAATTGGTCAACCTGGTTACTATGGTTAAAATGACCTGAGTAAATAAAATGGTCAAACTGCTAAAAATCGTCGTACTAGATAAAATGGTTGTTTGGCGCGCGAGCTGTGATTAAAGGAGCAAAAAAACACGTTTTAACTAAAAATGATACAAACAGGTTAAATGCGAACCTTTCATATCCAGAAAAATATCGACCTTAATCGACGAGGCTCTCGCGAAGGCCACAAACCATTACACTTATCAAAATAAGCCCAAATTTGGGGTGTATGTCATTCTTTGTGTGCAGCCTCCTGATTCCATGACATCTTTTACAAGGAAGCTGTGATATGATTGATGCGAGAAACACGCCCTAAACGTTGTGATTGGTGCAAGATATCCAAATACTGTGATATGATTGGTGCGAGATACATACCCTTATGCGGCAATCTGATTGGTGAGAGATAAATACCCAAATGCGGCGATCTGATTGGTGCTAGCAACATACCACTCTTCATGCTAACAAAGGATTATTTTTCTTTTTTATAAAAAAAATTAAAAATGGTCCAACCGTTTACAATGGTTTAACTAGGTAAATGGGTGTATTGCCTAAGACAGTCCAATTGGTGATAATCGTCTGACTAGATAAAATGGTCTAAGTACTTAAAATGGTCCATCTAAATAGATTGATCCAAGGGGTTGAAATGGTGAAACTAGAAAAATAGTGGAACTAGTGAAAATAGTCTAGGGCGAGAAAGTGGTTCAACCGGTAGAAATTGTCGAAATAGAAAAAATGGTCCAGCTGGTTAAAATGACCTAACTAAATAAGTATTCAAACCGCTTTAAATGGTCTTACTAATAAAAATGGTCATACCAGTGAAATGGTCCAACTGGCACAAATGGTCCAATTATGGAAAATGGAAACGGAAAACCCGTTAAAGTGGTCGAACAGAATAAATCAGTTCAAACAATAGAAATGGTCTTACTAGATAGAATGGTCCAGCCACTTAAATGCTCTAACTAGGGTAATTGGTTGAACTATTTACACTGGCCGGACTAGGAAAAAAGATTCAACTTGTTAGAATGGTCCAGTTGGTTAAAGTAGGGTAATAAGATAAAATGGGGTATTTTTATAAAATGGTGAAACAAGATAGAAGGGTGGAACATATGAAAAGGGTCATATTAGAGAAAATTGTCTAATTAGAGAAAATAGTTCAACTGGTAAAAATGGCCTAATTAGAGAAAATGGTCCATCCGGATAGAATGACAACTTAATAAAATACTCAAAACACTTAAAATGGTCTTACTAAATAAAATGGTCATACCAGTGAAAATTGTCTAACTACATAGAAAGGTCCAACCAATTCAAATGGTCTGATTTACAAAACAAATGGTTCAACTTGTTATAAATATCCAGCTGATTAAAATGGTCCAACTGGATAAAATGGTCTAACTAGAGAAAATAGTCTAACTTGTTAAAATGATACCACTGGTGAAAATAGTTAGAGCAATTCAAAAGGTTCAACTTGTTAAAACGACCTAACCAGAAGATATGGTCTAACTGGTTAAAATGTTTAATTTGGTTTAAATGGTCTAACTAGAGAAAATGATCTAACAAGATAAAATGGTCCAACTCGTAGTAAATGGTGTAACCAGAGAAAATGGTCCAACTCGTTAAAATGATGCAACCAGTTAACATGGTGAAACAAATTAAATTGATCCTAACTGGTTAAAACTGACTTACTTGGGTTATTTTGGTTAGTCTTAGACCCCTTGAAATTTTTCAAAACGGAGCAAAAGATGGCCAAATTAACCCAAATTAACCTCCAGCGCCACCTTAAAATGATCCAACTGCTTAACAAGGTCTAAATAAAATGGTTATAAACTGACCTTACTGGGTAAAATGGTTTACCTTGTAAAAATGGCCCAACTGATTAAATTGGTTGTACTTCCTGATCCTAGCAGCATGTAAGACACTTGTCTCACATCCCATTCCTAGTATGTGGCTTAACTGTCTGAGTTCTGTTGCTCAGTGGAAGAGCATTAGCACTCCGATTTGAAGGTCTGAGGTTTTAAACCAGGAGGGAGACTCCAAAATTTTCTTTAACCCACTCTCATGATCACTGAATAAATTTTTTGTTTATTTAATTGTTGCATCCTGGCTACAAGTCTGGACAACTTGCGTCATTTTGAAATCAACCCTCAATAAGATTGGGTCTTATACAAGTAATTCTCAAGCATTATGCCAACAAACCACAACAGGAAGCTTTGGTATTGTGAACATACAGGCCAACAGTACCTCATGGTCTCCCATACATTTTTTCTTGGTCAATATTGTGCAAGGAGGGCACGATTCTTCACTGTGGCATGTATGATTCACTAATGATCAAAATAAAAGTATATTACAGACAACACTCTTGATTTTCATTTCATTTATGACTACAATACTTGGGCAACTTAGGTACTTGCCTTTTGCTTACAGTTTCCAATTAACATCACCACTCTCCTTCTTGTTTAATTCAACTGTTGTCGTGCTTGCCTCCTTCTCTGTTATTTGCATGTATTCAAAATAATTTGTTTTGAAAGGTCTACCATACCATAGAGTATATACAACAGTAGTACTCTGAACTATTGCTTGTGTTTAAGCCCTTTTGTGATTCTAAAATAAACTGGGAAAGGGAAAGTGTGTATAAAATTCTTTGCCAATGAGATAAAGAACGCTTTCGGGTGAAATAACCTTCAACCTGCAAACTATATATGTGAATAGCTATCATACCTGGATGGTGACAAGTATGAATCCTTGAGCAAGGCTTGTCACACTCAGGAGGTGTAGTTCCACATGGGATTGGTGGGTACAAAACTGTAGCTCCACAATAACATTTTAATTCGTCAAAGCCTGAAAAAAGGGACTTAGAGTTTCAGAAACTTAATAAAAGTCAGCTAGCAAATTTTTAGTTATGTATCTTATTGAAAGGGTAATTTGACATTATCAATAGAGTTGATTAAGTAAATTGGCCACCATAAAGAGTTGGAAAGGTTTGTTATCATGAAAATGTAAGAAAGTGTTCATGGTATTGTAAACTTGTTTATCTTCGCTCACAATGATAGAGTCGTTTGTTATTGGTCAATTTTCAGCATTTAGACACACACTTCCTGCAACAAGGACCCAATTCCCACAGCTTCTGTACACATCCAAAGACTTTCAAGAGAGAAATGTCATTGTTTGTCTCATAAATGAGGCCACTACGGAAGTGGATTGCAATGTTTGACTGCATACTGCCTCTCTTCTTGAGGTGATGACATCAAATAAGTATGTGTGACCTATACATCATGAAGGAAATGATGCAGTCTTCCTAATGTAGTCTTAAATGTTCACACCTATCAGACCAAGATGGTTTACCAAAGATAAATCAAGGCAGTATACTGTTTGTCTGCTCATTCAGCTAACCTCTTATTTCTGCTAACAGGTAACTCAGACTTTTCAGTGCTCAACCCAGCCCACTTTGTGCCTATCATCAGTGGTGAAACGACTCAAGAAAGCAAGATCATAGAGTCCTTTGCAGTGCTTTCAATAAGATTTGAAGTCAGTGGCTACCTCAGTAAGGCACTTGCAAGAGAATAATATGAAAAAATTCCCCTCTCAATAACCCATTAGCTCCATTCAGTAAAAACTGGCTTCAAATGGCATTTTTTGTGTTAAACTTTGGTAAATGGTCATTAAACATTGGACAATCAAAACCTTCTTTTTGTTGACATGCAAACTTTCTGCCAGAGTTGCACACTTAAGTCCTCTCTAAGAGGACATATGGTTACTGGTTACCAAAATCTGAGTCAGTATAAATATCTTGGAAACTCAAAATCTTTTTCTGCTGCAAATGTGGTATACGATGAGACAATATCAATCATTTTTATCAAAACTCATGTAATAAGGTAGAAGTTGACTAAAAGAACTCTAAAAGATCTTGGGTTGTTTGCTTGAAAGGTTCCAAAAAGTCACATATCCAGAATGGTGGTAGCCTTCCAACATCGCATGATACAAAACACTTTCAACAGGCAGTTGATCAAAACAACCCAAGACGATATCCTGTGTGCATCAAATTTCTGTCCAAACTTGTTCTCCATTTTCTACCCAATGTTCCAGACCCTCCTTTGCCTAGCCATGCCAGCTTCTTTTCTATTTTTCTACTTGTACATCACTCTGAGTGGCAGTTGCTCAAAGTATTTGCATAGTTACGCTATGACCTTTGATAACAGAGTCTTCTGCTTGTAATTTGAAACAAACCTCCAGTCTCCCACCCACCTGGAAACACAGAACACGTTTCTTGTGATTGCAAGTTTTGTCTTTGTTTTTTTTTCCTTTTACTGGGTGAAATAAAAGATATATGACAGTGAATTCTGTCAAGCTGCTAACTGCTTCACAAAAATCATGAAAAGTCATTTGTTCACTCATGTTCTGGCTAACCAGTAACCATAAGATCATGGTTTTCTTCACTAGATGATAAGGGATCAATAGCTGTTTTTAATTAAGCAATTTTTATGCAAATGTAAGATCTTTGCAAACAAGTTGATTTGCGTGTGCTATCAACAAGCGCGCTATTTTAACAACTTTGGTTTCAAGTTCATTTACTAACATGGAAAGAGGAAGAATTGCCGTTGTTTTATTGTTCAAAAATATTTGATGATTTTAGTTCAGCACAAAGTCGTTTGAAAATTATCTTACGTAACTGATGATGTGTACATCTGGATTTATGTAGAACATGCCAAATAAACAGAAAAAGAAAAGTGCGAGTACAAGAATAAATCTAAAAGTCAAAGACCACAGAAATTGAAAAACAAATCAGATGAATGCTCTAATACTAAATTGACTATTACTTTCTACATTATTTTGTTATTTTTCTGTTCTGTAAATTTGACTTGGATGTGGCAAAGTACACCCAAGGATTCCCAATAGAATACCCTCCAGAGCTCTGGTGGGTGGTGGGTCATTGAAAACACTGCCTTTGACATAGAATGATTGTTTACAAATATTCCAATCAACACAGTTGTACAAGCAGCTCTGCAGGAACTTGAAAATGATTATATTTTACCCAACTGCATAACAACACTTAGATCATGGATCTCCTCAAGTTTGTATTGATATGTATGTACTTCCAGTACAATGGATCAATTTATAAACAGACAGAAGGCACAGTCATAGGGGTCTGGTTTCCACTGTTGTTGCTATCCTCTATATGAAGAGGTTTGAAGAACAAGCAGTAACATCATCCCCCCAGGATTTGGAAGCACTACATAGACAACACCTTTATCATCTTGGCATGTGAGAGCATAGAAAGCTTCCTACAGATTTTAAACTGACAGCCTTCCATTTTCTTCACTATGGAAAAAGAAAACAGCAACAGAGCCACCTTCCTTCACAATGCAGTTAAAAGAGAACCTGATGGATGGCTACCCACTGGCATAAACAGGAAGATAACATACTTACTACTACTAAGCCCATAACTCATACCATCCACAATCAGTAAAGCACAGTATTATCAAGTATCTACGAGCATGCTAAATGTCTCCAATCAAAACCCTCCATTATCTTTATGGAGAAGAAACATCTGTCATCATATGTTGTTTCCAACGGTTATCCTTCCTCTTTCATGCAGAGGGTAACATAGCCAAGACACCTACCACAGCATTGAACCTTCCACTGAGTTGAGATCCACTCCAGTCCTGCCCTATGTCAAAGGTCTTTCCGAACAAATTTGGAACTGTCTACAGCAACTACGTTTTCCAACTGAAAGAACTCTAAAAGATATTGAGTTGTTTGCTTGAAAGCTTCCAACAAGTCACAAATCCAGAATGATGGCAACATCACATAGTAAGAAACACTTTCAACAGGCAGTTTTTTAGTCAAAGACCATGCTACTATCACACCAAATAGGTGACCAAAGGATACTTGGTTTAAAGGATGCTCTGTGAGTGCAGCAAGGTCTACATTGACAAGATTGGAAAAGAGAGAATCAAAGAGCACGACAGGGATAAACTACTTGCAAAAAAATAGACCTCCACTGTTTCAGCATGTCGGAACACCACTTGCTCTGGAACAAAGTGAAGTTTACTCAATGTGATTCCAATTTCTACACACAAAGGGTGAAAGAGGTAATACACATAAGACAATCCAAAACCTTGCTTATTTACACTTCCCTGTCTAATGTTCAATGATTGCACACACCAAGAATGGTAGAGTTCTTTAAATATCTGCCTGAAGAGCTGTTAAAATCACAAAATTCTACATTCAAGCTGAATTACTGAATTGCAGGTTATCCTGTTCTACCTCTGAAGGTGAATTCTGGTAAGGTTGTTGAAACATCACTGACTATTGGGTAAGTCATTGATTGGACAATCGCTTTGTACTATCAACAGTTTAGATCTTAAGTAGCATTTCCTATTGGCCATAGTTGTCCGAAGGGTGGAGCATGCTATCCTCTGGATAAATCTCTAGCTGGTAGATAGTGATTTTTCCATTGGATAACATTATCCCCCATTGGTCTATTGAGTTGTCTTTTTTAATATGCAGATGTGCCAGTTTTACAAATATGGCAAATTTTTTCTAACTGATGTCCTCTGTTGACAAAAATGATTGTTGTTTTTTTTTTTGTACAGTAACAAGGCTGGGGTAACACAAACTCATGAGGTAAGAAGACTGCTACCTGACATCAAGCAAGGTGGACAATAACCAGCAGGGTGGCAAGGTTCTGGGCATTGATGAAGACCACATTGCAGCTTTTTACCACAAATAAACTCACACTTGTGTTCCACATCCTTAAGGAATAAGAACACAGCCAAGTTAATGCAAATGGTGTTTAAGAAAACACATACCTACATGAGACAGTGCATGGCATTCACTTGTACTCATTTGTAAAATACTGAAATACATTTAATGATTCACTCCAAATAATCATGTCTGTCTGTCATAAGACAAAACAAAAATTATGATAAAATAAACACTTTACTGAATGATATGATCCTCCTTACCATAGTCTGCAGAGCTGAGGGACATTTGATCAAAAGGGCTACACAAATAAGTGGTAGAGTCACAAAAGGTATAGGAATTGAAAACTGCAAACTTGAACCTTTTTTTTCCCTTTCTTGCCTTCAAGTCCATCAAGTTCCCAAAAACACTACCAGCTAAGCGCAAAATACTTTTTCTAGGGGAACAGTTTAAGTTGGGTATTATGTGTTATACATAACAGAGACTGTTGAGCTAGCAATTTAATTAGAGACATAAATTGCGAAAAACTTGTCAGGTTGCTTAGTAAAATCTCACAGAAAAATTGACTATTTGTTGCTGAAATGAGTACAATAGTGAACCACTATCCTTTAGAATAATCCCAAGCACTTACCCCACAGCATTTCTTGTTACACCTGTGTCGTCCACATTGTCTTTTCTTGTTACAGCGTTGGTCACAGGTATATTCTTTTTTTTTGGACATGAGGGGAGAAAGTAAGTCTTGTAAGACCTAGTTTTGTTAAAAATTCATTTAGATCTAGGTGATATCTGGTAGTAATAAACTTAAGACATTATTCAGGTCCAAGTTGCAAACTTCAGACACCTTGTTCAATCAGTTTTGAAAAGTACTTGAAAAAAAATTGACAACTAAGCAATACCTTAAACAGAACCTTTGAGCATGTCTACAGTGTGCAGTTTTCATAATAAAATTACCTTCAAAGTTTATCTCTGAGCAAGGGATCTCCTGTGGAAGGAAAAAGAACACATCCAGAATGTTACACTGGAAATACACTTGCACCTCACCACAACACTCACCCTGGGACAAAAAGAATTGTCTGTTGCAGTGAGGTGGTTATTTCAGGGGGACATGGATAATAATACTCCTGTTTTTTTTTTAGTAAGAACAGTTTTGGCCAGAAAAATTGCCTTCTGCAACATACAAACAAATGTGGATTGATTATTTTCTCGATTAAAAATTTTTCAAATCATTCATTTTTTGGTTTTTCTTGCAGTCACTATCAGTATGACCTGAAACAAAGTAATTATATCCAACATGGTTCTACAAAGTTGTAAATTATGAACAAATTTAATGATGAAATATTTGGAAAAATATATTTAGTCAAGAAGACACAGTGAGTACATCAGTTTCTACAACATTCTCTTTCAGTATAGAGGACAAATTTCTTGCAAATGAAATGAACGTCACAAGAGTTATATCTGCATCAGCAAGCTGTCATGCATTTTGAAACTCCATTCACCAATTGCTGATTATCCTGATTACAAGAAAATGATCTGTACGAGATCCCAGTCATTATGTAAACATTTAGGGATACTTTGAACAGAACTTTAGTAAGCCTTTAAGCCTCTTGTGAAAACAGAACTTGGTAGATTTGAAAAGGGGAGAAATTAGGTCATTTTAAATTCTGTGATAATTACAACATACTGCAGGAATTCCAAATCAAATATTTGAGACATTATTATTTTAATTCAAGGTAGTATCATTGTGGCCACAGTAGAGACATATCTCACAAAATCATACCATGCTATTGTTAGAGGAAGGACCATTTGCAATAATTCAGTTTGTTTAGGTAAGACCTACTTTGCTGATTGTTACTTACCTTGGAATTTGTACCACATCTACACTTGACTTTTGTCCTTCCATCACAAGGACCACACTCACCTAGATGACATTGCATTTTACAGCAGTGCTCTTTGGTGGTTTTGCCTCCTCTGCCTTCCGCAGATGACAGATCTGTGAAACAGGAGAAAAACTTTTATAGCACTGGGTATTTGAAAACAATTTTTAAACAAGTTGATCTTAATATGTTACCAGAACATTGTAAACTATGTTCTTGTTGTATCACTGTCTTCTCAAGTACCTTGGGATTCAGGACAAGCAGTCAACATTGTTATATAATAAGTTGTATATTACATACAATTTCATGGTGTAATTTCCCTTTAATGATGTAATTGTTAAAAGCTAACTATTGCAGTGACAGTTTACCATGTACCAACACATGTGAAAGTTGTAGGACTGTGAAGAGCACAAGTTAACTTTTAAGAATTCTGTATAGAGCCATTCACCTTAAGAAATAAACTACATTTTGAGCTTAGCCACTTAATAAATAATAAAATAATAAGGAATTCTATTGAAGATTTTTTCATGAAACACTACTCAAAACTAGTTAAAATACACAATATGAAAATCCTCATGGATCTTGTCAAGAATCAAGGTCTTGCCAAAATACCTTTGGATGGACTGCAAGGAAGAACCTTCCCACACATCAATTTGCAGGTTGGCACTGGATCTAAGCAGGATTTTCTGACATCATGACCACCAAGCAAATCAAAAACAGGAGTTTTTCCACATGGACAACTTGTTAAAATTGATGGCTTCAGCAGACATTCTTTACAAACTCCAATATGACAAACATTTTGACAGTTATGGTTACCACAATCAAGGGTCCTTAAATAATACAAGACAATCATGAGACTAACAATTTACATCACCAATAAGTGAATGAGTTGCCAGTAATCAGATCCTTACGTTTGCACAAAGTTTCTGGGATTGCCACAGAGCAAAAACTGCAAGTTGCTAGATATATGGCAAGATGTTATTTGGACATCCAAATAAATATTTTGGAGAACTTTTTCTTGCCACAGTTTTATCATAAATAGGTAAGATTATGTTGATAAGAGGGAAGTTTATTTTTGTCACAGTTATCACAAAATATATTAAAAATTATACATATAAACTTCTCTCCTGAATAAGGTTGGTCCATTGTAAAATCACCAACACATAATGGTCTTGAATATTACAAAATCAGCCACAAATCACTACAAAGTAACTCATTGGAGTCTTTTCAGTTGTACTTGAGTATGCAAAGCCTGTCTTCATACTTGTTAACATATCAAATAAACTAATAACAATGTCTGAAAATATACTTCCTCAAAAGAGAGAAGTCATTGTCAGTGGAGATGTAAATTGTTTTCACCCAGCTGTTGCTCTCTGGCAGGATAATATAAGTGATGAAAAACACAAGGAAATCCCTTGGTCAAGTGACAGTTTGTTTGAGAAAAATCCAGAAGTTTTTGAGCAGCAACTTTTTCTCCTCTTACTCCTTGGAGTTAGGAAAGGAAAAGCAAGATCATAAGAACTCCAGCAGAAATTATGGACATATATTCAGTTGTGCATCACCCCTAAGTAACCCATTTGAAGCTCCTCATTGTTGCACAAGAAAAGGTGGATCATGTGTACTATAGGTGGCCTTGGTCAACATATCGGCTGACAGTCAACTGATATATCGGTCGACTTTGGGTCGACTATCAACTGATAGTCGGTTGATAGTCCATCGATTGTCAGTCGATAGTTGATCGGTAGTCGACCGATATATCAACCGACTGACAGCCGATGCATCGGCTGATATGTAGCAATAAACTGCCGGTGAAGTATCAGTCAAGTATCGGTCAAGTATCGGTCAAGTATCAGTCAAGTATCCACCAAGTGTCCGTCAAGTATTGGTCAAGTATCGGTCAAGTATCGGTCAAATATCGGTCGACTATCGACCAATAGTCGGTCGACTGTCCACCAATAGTCGGTCGATAAGTACCTTGACAGTCGACCGATATATTGGCCGACATGTCAACCAAGGCCACCTATCAAATTTGGTTTGTTCTTATTGATCACAATGAAGAAGCTGTGAAGAAGCAATGAAGGTGTTTAATTACTTTTATGTATCACCATAGTGCTCTTTTGTATAACCAAACCAAGAAAAATTCTGAACGTAGACTTAACACATGTTAAAAAAACTTAAAGGCTTTGTTGAGTTATTTCTTGGTCATTTATAGCTCATTTATTAAATTTTGAGACTATTACCCAATCAGTTTCACAATAATCCTTGTTGATGGAGAAGAGTCAATCAGTAGATTTTATTTCATATTTCAAGGTTGTTTAAAAAAAAACTTATGCTTCTAAAAAAGCAACGATCTCCCTAAAAAACTGATAGTTGAGATGTTGGGAAAACCTTTCACCATACAGTGAGTGAGTTGCAATGTTTGCCCTGAAGCAATCCCAGAAATATTTGTGCCAATACAATGATCTGCTTCCTGGCAACTCATTCATTAGCTGCACCATTGATTTTTGTAATAAAATGGGGTTAAAAATCTGGGATACAGCATGCTCATAAAACAGCAACAAAACAGCATGGTTATTGTGGCTTATTACAAAAGCCTAAATCTTACAGGTTCTGAAGACAATAAATGCAAGTTACTGTAATGCATTGTCCAAAGAAGAGTCACACAATTCACTTACCTGCAACCACCTACAAGTATGAGTGTATAAGCATAGTATGAACAAAACTATTTAAGAAAATTACGCTGAGAATAATTCATTTTGTTATTGATACGAAAAATATTTATACATCTTTAATTTTTCAAAATTAACTTATGCAAAACAACAGCTTTCTTTCTTATTCCCTCTATAGCAGTTGGTGACAACTTGATTAAAAAGGATGTGATTATTCATTGTGGGAATAAGCTTGTATATGAAGCAAAATCGTTTGTCTTACAAGTTTATCACTTCTGATATGGATCATGTTGTTTCAACTGTTTACTGTAAGTTTTCTTCAGGTGATATGCAGCATTATGTAGTTGAAATCCAGACAATCATCAATACTATAAGTAGGAGAAGTATTTTCTCTTTTTTTAAATTTTGTTGAAGAATGATCATGACAATTTATAAAAGTTGTATTTGTGTATGCTGATATTGAGCATTCCTTGAACTAAATTTTAGCTTGGAATGAGGAAATACAACATTTTTTTAATTTTCCATGCTTTATAAACAGCAGCACAAGGCTTCATACTCCTGCTCTGTAGGCATGGCTGTGTTCAACACTCTCTTCCCTGCTGATGGTATGCAAGATTACTTAACCCTTGAATCTCTTTCTTAAGGTTTCATTTTCCCTTCTTTTCATAAGAACTATCAAGTTGTAAATGAAATGAATGATTTAATTTTCACCTTAAGCACTTGTCTTGGCAAGAGAAACATCCTGATTTTGCTTCCAGATCCTCATTGCCAGGTACAACTATTGTATAATAACAAACAAATCAAAATGCATCCCACAAAGCTGAAAAGGGTAAGGCAAGGTGAACACCTATCTAATATATAGACAGCTAACAGTTTTTAACAGTCTATGGCCACCCAAGAGGTGCCTCAGAATGCAAAAATAACAGCCACAAGCATTTGGAAAACAAAATGAATATCACACAACCCTATGACCCTCCACTTCTTCTTAATACTCCACTTTTTACTCCTTAACCCTTTGAGCCTACAATTTTAAGATTTGCTCAACACTAAAAGTTAGGGGAGGGACATATCACAGGTTGCTTTTAAAATTCTCAAACTTTAGATTGCATGAGCTAACTAATGTAATTTTAAGTCTTCTTTTACTACACAGTGGTCCCATGTTATTTTTTTTCTTGGTTTACCTTATTTTGTAAATTAAAGACCTTTTTTTTCAGACAGCAAGAACATTTTAGAAACTGCACTTAACTGTCACTTGTTTTTAGTTAAACTTTACAAAATTTAGTGACATAGTTAGCACTGTAACGCAGTTACAACCCAGTTCAAAGATCAGTCAGTGTGATCATACAGGTGGGGTGGTCATAAAAAAGATCTTAATACACGTGTGTATACACCTAAGAAGTTGATAAAAATATCAGTACAAGAAAATACCAACAATTCTTGAAAAAACTTTGAAAAAAAATAACCTTACAGGAAAAGCATGAAATTGAAATTTTAAGGAGAAACCAAACCTTTTGAAAATTGTTCTCCAATGCATTTGAAATTCAACTAGAGATTCCACCATTTTATAATCATGCTGAACAACCTGGCTGCTTACCAGTGATCTAAAAAATTTATGTCACTCTCCTCTTTTTACCTTCTCTAAGCAATCTGTTCAAGCAATTACATGTAGGAGCTTCACAAGAGGCATTCTTGACCCAAAAAATTATTCTATTGCAGCCATTTATTGACCAAACATTGTGGTTTGACAAGTGCCAGTCAGGTTGCTGAGATGTTTCTGAATGACAGCATTCATAGTTGCATTTCAGCACATTTAACAAAACATGTTGTTACCAACATTAGGTTAATCTAGGGTACTCATCAAAATGCACAAGTTTTAAGTTTTATCCATGGTTTTAATCATGTAGATTTATTTGGCTGAGACTGGAGCTTACATACCCTTTAAAGTAATGCAAAAGTAATAACAAAGAAGTCTTCACTACAATCCTTACCTGCTCCACAAAACACCTCCCGGTGTTGTTTTCCACAATAACAAACTTTTATGGGAGAACAAAAAAAAACTGGTAATGTCAGAAGCATTGAAAGAGCAGGAATAGATAATAATAGTGATATCACTGTTGATAACAACAAAAACAATGATAGCAATATAGATAATAATAATCAAATTATAACCATAACTTATGCACCAATCAATTTGAAGCTACAACTTCCCTCTCCCAGGTCATTTGACCAATAATCTTATAATGGAGTGTGGCATTTGAACTGGAAGCACTAAGTCTTTCCAGTGAAGTACACATATTTTAATGAAGATGCAAGCATCATAGAATGATGCTTGCAAGAGAAAAATCCAACAGAAGCACCAGAAGCTCTGCTAAATTTTACAACATTTGTTGATCACAGAAAGAATCATTCAATAATGGGAGGGTATTAGAATGCAATTTTGCTAGACCATGGTCCTTTTTTTCAATCTATGGACCAGTGAAAGAGGTGCAATGGTTTTTAGCTCTTAAATGAGCATGGTGACCTATAATTTTTATGGCATAATTCAAGTGTACAAATTATCCCCATTGAATTGGAGAAATAATAAAAAAAAATTCATCAAAGGGAAAAAAGGATACAGCTAAAAGTATTCACCAAGCCAATTTCTTGATGATGCAAATTAGGTTGTAGAAAATTGTGTGATTTTACCACAAATTATATACGAAATTTTCCATAACTCAAGACTTTCAATCTATCAATTTTCTTCAATGTAACTTTAAAAACCCTTGCTTCCTGCTTAGGCAAAATGTTAGATGTGAACCAATAAAGTAAAGCAAACAATTAGTGCCAGTACAGGCATAAATGGTGTAAGTTTGGCCCATCATATCTCTTAAAAAAGCTTGGTGACCTACCTTTTAAAATGTCTTCTTCAACACAGACATTGGTAGGCATATACCCATAAGGAAAGTTTAAAAAAATGTATTCTAAAACTTTTTTCTGAGGAATCCCCTTTAGCATAAATTTTGTAACTTTCCTCAATGTTACCTTTACTACTTACCTTGTTGTACAAGGATTTTACAGTCTCCACAGGGACCTACAATAAAGATTATTAAACATACCATACATTTGAGACAGGCTGCCATTATACTAACAATTCTTAAGTGTGATAAAATCACACAATTCTTAAGGCCATCAAAAAAATATCTTAAAGCCCTTGACTGCCTCATCTTAGTTCACAGTGTTTCTATTCTTTAACACCACTCAAAGCTTTGCATCCTATCCTTGCTGCTATCAGGGCTCCTATTTGGGCCAAAAATTTTGGGAACCTCTGTGGAGTGGGGTAGAATTCTTTCAACTAATGGCATTCCTTATTAATAAGACAAACATAATGTACTAAAACGGTTACCATTTTCAATACCTCTTTTTCATGTAACTTTCTAGAAATATATTTAAAAAGCACTGGACATAAAAAATATGCTGAGACTGAAACTTTCAAAATGAATGTAAAGAATACTTTCTGAAAGTTTTTCTTAAAGGCTGTGTTGAGCTGCTTTCAATGGACATTGACTCTGACTAAATACCACCATGACCAGTTACCTTGGTGACAAATTCTTGAACACTTGTGGGTGAGACAGTTGAGAATTTTGTTGCAAACTTGGTCACACAATATGACAGTTGCCTGACCACACCTAATGCGCTTCCTGTTGTATTGTTAAAGAATTACAGGAACATTCTAAAATTATTCTGGTACCACATCAACAATCCAGGATATCAAATTTTCATGTGGCTGCATAACAAGGCACACCTGGTTTGCAAGTAGATGTCCAATGAATAAATTAGTCTGAGCTAACTGAACCAACAAAGTGACTAGACTTCTAGGTCACTTAGCACAGAAATGTATATTGCTGGAGAGGTGTCCTTCTTACAATTGTGTGGAAAAATTATTATACAGAGATTTTAATAAAATGAATTCATTCAAGAACATAAGGATACTTTGTTTTTCCACAGGAACAGGCTTTTGTTATCATCACAGGGCAAGAAGGGCAGGGCCCAGGATGACAGAGCCTGCAATCAAATCAACAGTTACAAAGTTAGTCTAAAAGCCTGTTTCTTGGGAGTCCTACTAACTTGACAGGACATCTTTTAAAATCTGAAGAATATCAGAATAATTTTTAAACAACTTTTGCTAAACTAAAATTATCAAATAGTCCTGGACTAGTAAAACAACAGCATTTCCTCTCAACTGCTAGTTAGTAAACTAGTTAATAAATAAACTTGAAACCAAAGTTGTTAATTAAAAAAATAGTGTGCTTGTTAATAGCACACATACCTCAAATTTGGAACTTTTTTGTAAAGATGTTACGCTTGCATAAAAAACACTTAAGCAAGGCTTAACAAATACAGCTTTTGAACCCTACGCTTTAAACCTTTTATCAAAAACCAAGCTGAATTTCCTGTTAAAGACAGAGAAGACCATGTTCTTATGGTTACTGGTAAGCCAGAACATGAAAGTATGTGACTTTTCATTGCAACAGTTAGAGTTCACTGCCTTATTGATTTAATTCAGTTATCTTATGCAAACATTTGGTGGCTGACTGCATAAATGCTTAAACACCTCTGCAGATGAGAACACTCATGGCCTTTTCCCAACAGATAAAACTAATGGAATTCACTGGGCACTGCATATCTTTTATTTCACCCAGTAAAAAAAAACCACATAACTTGCAATTACAAAAAATTCCTTCTGTGTTTTTCAGCAGCCAGAGACTGAGGTTTGTTTCAACTTACAAGCAGAAGACGACTCTGTTAACAAAGATCATGGTATTACTAAGCAAATACTTTAAGCAACTATGAGTCAGAGTGATGTATGAGTGGAAACAATAGAATCTAGTTTGGCTAGACAAAGAAAGGTTTGGATCATAGCATCAGAATTTGACAACATGTGCATACAGAAATTTGATACACACAGGAATATCATCTTGTATTGCTTTTGTAAACTTCCTGTTGTAAGTATTTCATATTATGTGATGTTGGATGGTTACCAACATTCTGGAGCTGTTACTTTTTGGAAGCTTTCAAGAGAACAACTCAAAATCTTTTAGAATTCTTTCAGTCAACTACTACATTAAAGTTTATAAACAAGTTTTGATAAGAATGATTGATATTGTCTCTTCATATACCACATTTCCAGCAAAAATAGATTTTTGAGTTTCAAAAAACAAATTTCCTCAAATTTTGGTAATCAGTGACCCCATGTCCTTTGTGGCAGGGTTGCATATCAGCAAATGGAAGATTTTGATTGGTGTTAAAACAATCAGTCAAAGTAATTGTTTCAAAGGAGTCTAATATGTAATGATCATTTACCAAAGTTTAACATGGGAAACTGTTTGAAGCCAGTTTATACTGAATGGAACTAGCAGGTCAATGAGAGAGAGATTGTTTTCCATATTATTCTCCAGCAGGTGCTTCACTAAGGTAGCCACCAACTTCAAATCTTATTAAAAGCATTGCCTTAAAGGCCATGGTACATACCAGTCTTGTCATGTTTGACATATTGGTTTGTTGCATAACTTTAACTGTGTCATATGAGCTTGTTTTGTGTATTGGTTTTCTTTCAAGAGAGTAAAATTCTTTTTTGTCTTCATGCAGAGGTAGGATCCAATAGAACATGAATGCACCTTGAGAATTTTGAATCTCATAAGTTTTCTGATCAGTGTTTTTTTTTTTAAGAACAAGGACTATCATTTCCATGTAACTCACTACTTAGGTTACTTTACTCAAATTTAAGCAAATGATGGGTGATTAAGAATCCAATCACAATTCCTTTGTTCACAAATCTTTGCAATTTTCAATCTGCCCATTCCTACAAGTCCTAAGCCCTCAGTTGGTGTTGTATGTTTTATTGTCTAGTAGATAGGAATAATTGGATGCTTAACAAAATCACATGCTTTAACTCTTTGGTCCCAGAGAGTAACTAGCATCTAATTTCTCCTTACAATATCACTCTTGAATTACACAGTAGGATCACAAGTATAAAGGAAATGATTGCTGTATGCTTGATAGTTAAACAAATTCTCCCTAGCACCTCAGGAAATGTAAAGAGAACAGTATGGAGAATATGCATAATGACTTTCAGTCAATCAAAATCAACTCACCCTGTAAATCTAAGGTGCATTCAACTAGAAAATTTTAACCCCCTCTGCTCCATATGAACACACAAGTAAGCTTTTGCTGGCAGCAATATTTCTGTTTACCAGTTTTAGATCTTTGATGGGCTATCACATATCCTTCCTGAATCTCCCAGTTGCAGAAAGCAAAGATAAAAACTGACAGAAATATCATGAAAAGTGCATTCCATAGCATCTGCATCTTTTTTCACCCAAAAGCCATACACATTTGCACAGTTTAAAGAATTTTTCTGTATAGGTATATTAAAAATTTGGCCATTGATTCTTGACAATTTCCTAAAATTTCTATTGTCAGGTTGTGACACCATTAAAATATTTTTCATAATGTGATAATTATTTTTCTTGAAAATAAACATATTTTCTTGTGGGGATACAAAATATCTTACCAACCTCATGGTTCAGTTTGCATTGATTAAAGCATATTTAGGTTAATTTCTGCTTTGTTGGATGGTATGTAATGACTTCCCCTTCAATTCTTTGAACTATTTTGATAACCATAGAATAAACAACTTAGACACATACACCATCTGACTGTACATTTTTGAACATCTGCAGTAAAACATTCATTGAAAACAAAATACTCACTGGTTACAGTGATGTTGGCAAAGTGAATCTCTCTGTTTTCCACATAGTTCTCCACAACCTGTAAAACACACGTTAGTTGGAATACCAACTATCACAAGTCACTCTGGTTTCTCACTCCAAGAATGAAACAATAGACATGAAAACCAGTCTCTGGGTGATAAACACAATGAACTTCGATAGCTTATTCCCCACAGCTTCCAGCTGAGTACTATTATATAATGATAAATTTTACAATATGGCATAAATGACTTTTCTGTTGGATTACTTCAGCATTACACTCATGCGTGTACACCACAAAGACAATAAGCAGTTAAATTCCAAATGTGTTACTCCATTCATCATGAAAAGTGACATTCAAGTTAACTTGTCATTTTGGCTCTATCATAATGTTTTTCAGTTTTTGCTTAGCACACATTACCACACCACCCTCCTAATGACTCCTTCAGTTCAATTCATTCTGAAAATGAAAACAATTTGGGACACCTGATGTACAAAAAATTGAATGAAATTAATTAACTAAACTAATACTTACTGTGAGGTGTCAACCCTTCATGACGTCTCCACTCAGGATCAGTAACTTTCCCTATTCATTGACAGACATGATCCAAACTAAATGTTATCTATGCCTCAGACAAATACATGATGAAAAAAATGGGCCATTAAAGGCCATTGTTATAATTCAGCAGTGTTAAAACTAAACAAAAAATGACAGAAACTCCATACCACAAAAGCATTTGTAGACAGCTGGAATACCCTGAGTAATATGTTGACAGCCTGGACATCGCCAACCACCAATTTCATCACCTCAAGTTAAGTTAAATAGAATAATAGAGTCAATTCTAAAGGACTTAATGTAATAGGTAATGAATGGTGTAGTACTGCAGTATTTTCAAGTGCAGTAACATGGTAATGTTCAAAGGATAATTAAGGCAAACTGTTTCAACATTTTGTACATGGTTCAAGAAAAGACCCGAGAAAGCTAATAAAAACATAAATTGGTTCCAAAACTATGCTCACAAAAAAAAGCAAAACCAAACAAAAACTGCATGCCAAAATTTAGTTGGTGTAACACTCACATACATGGTACAGCTCAACGATAGAGGGACTTCACAAACTGGTACCATAGGCACATCTGATGTGTATGCACCTGTTGACATACTATTTGTGATTTCTTAAGATTTCTTTTCAAAAGCCTTATTCAAAAATTTGAGTATCTAATCTTGGGGTGCTTGTTATCTGTGCATATGGCTCATCAGCTGGTGTTTACAGTATTCCCTTAAGCTTGAACTTTGATAAATTTAATCAGTATTGGTTCAGTATGATCCAGAGTCAATCAATATTTTTCAACACGTTTATAGTGAAGGTTAAAGTTTAGATGGCCACAAGATCAGTGTAGGTGGTACAATGTACTTTCATAACTGATATTCCTATCATATTTAATTTTTGATATACCTTCTGGAGGTATAGCCACAGAGGATTTTGCCCATTTTCTCACACAGCCCATGTGAAACAAATGATAACAACTGCAACAGTTCCACACAGCAGCACTACATCGAATCCGTTCACAGCAAACCATACACTCATATGTCTCATTCCTTAGCTGTTCTATCAAGACACTGGCTTGAGATGACTGCAGTGGATTAAGATAACTGAGTGTTCGAAGAACTTCTTCCTTTTGTCTTCTGTAATCTCTTATATTGCCTCTCTCTCCTGTTTTTATTGCAGAAGTTTCTCCCTTTTGTCCCTTCTGCCTACCATCTGGTTTATCAAGTTTCTTGGATCTGTGTCCATGTTTACTGTAGTTAAAATTAGGTTGCCATATAGAGCTTAAAGAGTCCATTTTAGTAGAAATCTTGGATTTATGAATGACTCTTTCTTGCATTGTAAGGTCATTACAGAATTCATGACTATCGCGAGATAAAGGGGTAAATTCATTGTTGCCACCATGATGTCTTTGAAGTCCCCTTTTACCTTGTGAGTTCTTTCTTCTGCTTTCTTTTGCCCTTGGCTGGTCCACTGAAATTTTAGCAGTTTTCCCCCTAGCTTTTCGAGAGTCATTAGCAATGTCTTCTTTCTTTTGGCAGACTGCCTCTGTCTCCATCTTGGTAGGTTGGTAGCATGCCCCTCGTTGTGATTCCAGGACAGTGTCTTGCTCTCTTGACAATTCCCCTATCTCATCATGATCAATTTGCTTCACTGTATATCGGGCCTTGTCATCTTCATTTGATGTGAGTTTCCAGTCATTGCCATGTGGATGACAGTATCCTGATGAGCTACCAGCACTAGGATAGTACTGACCATGTGCAGATGCAAGCCTGTTATTATAAATTCTTCCTCTACTTGCAGTTTTTCCTTTACTGTGGCTGCTTGCTGCTGACTGTGGTGTTCTGCCTTGTATCACTCCATTACCTCCAGTACCTACTGTTACATCATCTAAGTTCCTAGCTAAACCATCCTCTGCCATAATAAGTAAAACCCTGTTTTCCAATAAATATGCACAGAGAAATATGAAAAAACAAATTAGATTAGAGCACTTGAGACTAACTTTGAAAGCATGTGGTTGTTATTACATATACATGTCTGAATAATTGTTTTGTATCAAATCATATTTTGGTTTAATATATGTCTCCCACCATTAGCCAACTTATTGGTTGGGACCTGAAACTCAGAAGGGAAACTTGGTTTGAAATAATGGGACAAGATTGGTCAGTTTCGCTAAAATGGTTAGTAACAGAAGTCAAACTTTAAAACCTGGCAAGGTTTCAAATTCAAAGGATTTCTTATTCATGATGAAAATGCTATTACCAGACTTCAAATACATACGTGTATGCTTAAAGTTCACTTGAAATTGGGTTTTCATGGTGTAACCAATTGTTTTAATTGATTTTCGATGATTATTGATAATCGATGAGAAAAGAAATCACAGAAACTTTCACATTTGATTGTTCATCGATTTTCAATATCAATAGAAGATGTAAGAGGGGGATTCTAGCACATTTTGAAAAACAGCCTTGATTTCAAGTCAACCTCAAAATCAAGCTTGATCTAAAAAAAAACAATTTTTGTACATTTTGAAAACAACCTTGATTTTAAGGCAACTTTATTATGAGAAGCTTCTTTGAGACATGTTAAATTGTGCAGGGGCAAGTTTTAAAAAAGACTGAAAGAAGTTTCAGGAAAAAATATGTCACAGTTACTGAAGTTAACAGATTATTCACAGTGCATGCTTATTTCTGACAATCTCAGTAGATAAGGGATCAGACGCAATCATTAATGTGAGATATTTCTATGCAGCTAGTGAGCTGGAAGGTGGTCAGAAGTGAACCACAGATTCAGTGTGGTCTCTGAAGGTCTTCAATATCAAAAAATCACTTGTGAATAAAGGTGAGCCTTTTCTCTACTATCTGAAGGATGGACCTGTCTGAGAAGAGCTTTAGACTGTTCCTCCTGGAACTGAGTTACCTCCTGAAGTAATTCGTTGATTTGGAAAAAACTAAGAAAAATGAATCAACACCCTAACTGTTCCAGAGAATCACTTAAGATTATAATATTCACACCCTCTTCAGAACTCACAAGTGAGACATGATGAATATTATTCACTGGTGAAATTTTAAGTTGCCTTGAAATCAAGGTTGTTTTCAAAATGTGCAAAAACTGCTCTCTTGAAACCAGCCTTGATTTCAAGGTTGACTTGAAATCAAGGTTAAAATTCATGAGTTGACTTGAAATCAAGGTTGTGTTCAAAATGCGCCAGAATCCCCCTTTTATATCTACATGTGCTTTAATCGATTGATCGTTACCGATTGTCATCGATAGTTATCAATTTTCATCGATAGTTCAGGTCCTAGTTTGAGACAACACCGCTTGAGGGAGGTCACTGGGAATTCCAAGGAGAAAATGGTGTCTCTTGAAACAAACGGTTTTCGAAGGAAACATTAACCAAAAGTCGCATTCCCTAGCGGAGAGAAAGTGCAATAGTCCTCGAAAAGAATTTTAAGGAATTCTGTTTCACACTAAATGCCAGACCATTCCTGGCAATCTTCACCTTTACTAATTACTAATGAGCCGAACACTACAATTAACAGTTTCCTACCACATTGACCAATACAAAATAAAATTCGTTACCTCTCGTGTCCTTCCTATCACAGTTAATCATAGGGTAGATGTCTCCCTTGTGAATCACATGGTTTCAATTTAACTGATCGCCCCTGTCTTAATGAATGGCAACCAAAAGTTCGACGAAGTTTCGGCGTTTCCGCTACCACCTAGTCTCTCTAATAGTTTTATCAAAGTCTCGTTGACGGTTTCACCATCATTCGAAATCTCTAGTTAACAGGAAGTCAGCAGAAGTCACACTCTGTGATAGGTGCTTCATATTATTTGAATTATGTATAGGGTGGCTACATTTAACGTGCCATACATAAAGCTGAACCTGACACCACCATGATGGAAAGAACGCAGCAATTACGTCCGTAAGCTATCTATAGTGAAGAAAAATTAACTCAAGCCTAAGTTTTTCTTCTAACCATGGAAGAACTTCAACAGCTCGAACAATTATCTCTTGTATCTAAGATTTGTACTGAGTTGGACAATCACTTGGGTATTAATGACAAAGATCTTGGTGAGGCTATTTTATCTTCTACTTTATAACTCTGTATACGTTATTAATTTCCTTTTACGATTTCAAGTAACGTTAAAAAAAATTAAAACTATAATAAACCAGAGGATGTGGGCGAGTTTACGTGGTTTAGATGCATAGATTTGGACATGCCGAGCTTAATTAAGACGAAGTATACGCCATTATGATTGGTTTATACCTATGTTCAATTACAGCTGAAGGACGTGGAAGATACCAGTTGTACGTTAACAACCTTTTTGCTTCTTTTTTTTATGGAACAAATACCTGACGTGTTGCCATGCATCTGTTCAATAATTGATCACAAAATAATTCAAAATGTGAACAACACTGACACATACAGCTGCACAAATTGTTACTTTTTTGTCCACGTCATGTTTTTATGTGATCTGTGATCTGTTACAGAATTGTTATAGAAATATGAAGATATGGAAAATGGTTGCCACAGTCAGGAAAGTCAAGGAAAAATATATATTCTTCTAAACTCAGGGAAAAGTTAGCTAAAATTTGTATGTAGAGTGCAGCTCAAAGAGAAGGGGAACAAATTATGCGCATTAACTCTAGCTTCTCTCATGCTCTCGAAACTTTGTAAGTGCATCCATAACTTATAATATACACAACTAAAAGTGTGAACTAATTATTTAATAACATAGCATGCAGACACAAGTTGTGTATGAAAAAATAGTTTATTACAATTGTGTTGGGTGTACCAGGTAATCCTTTTCTACCCAAAAACTATGATTAAACAACAAGGCAAAACAAACCAGAAGCATTTTGAGACCAAATATTTTTGCAAAGCATGAAAATTTTTTCTGTGCATAAGTTACAAACAAACTAATTTCTTTCATGTATGTAAACCACATGACAGATCTAGCATACTTGAATACTTGTTTATCAGAATCTCCATTGATCATGTTGAGTTTCTCTCAGTGTTTGTTGAGAAGTTACAGTCAAACTCATTTCACCATGGCCTTCTCCCTGTGTCACATGCTAAAAAAAAAACTTAAATTTTTGTTATAGAAGAATAAAGTGAATTAGTGAATTGTTTCAAATAGAGTTGGAGGAATTATTTTCTCAGTTCTTCCTGTGATGCTACAGAAGTAACATTAGTGTCTCCCCAATGGGTTTAAAAAAATTTTTCTTTGGAGAAAGAAAATTGTAAGGTATGACTGGTGCATAATGAAAAATACAAACAAAGGTCTTTGAAGAGAGAGCATTTTGTAGTTTGAATCAGCAAAAAGTAATATGGATGGTTATAAGTGGCGATTGGATGCCATTATCAGGATTCATTTATGAGATTGTTAATTCAGCTTGTCAGGGAAATTAAACACTTTTCAGGGTTAAATCAGGGAATTTTAAAATGGTATTTTTATGGCAACCATGAGAAATCAATTTTTTTTATAGATTTAAATATGGTGTTTCATGGTAAAATTGTAATGTTTGGTATCCATGTAAACTGAAATGAACCAGATATTTCTACTGGCCAGGGGACCTTTAAAAAGGTGGAGAAATCTAACAGATTCTTGATACTGAAAGTAACATTAATCCAAGACAATGTTGTTTAGTTTTGTCACAGTGCTAGCTTCACAGGCAAAACACATGAATGACATCCACATGATTTCACCTGACAAAGAAGATTTTACTGTAAATAGACACAACCATATCAGTGTTTCACCATTTCTTCCAATGCACTAAAAATCTCTTGGACCTTAGGGTATCATATGTATCGCAGGAGGAATTTGCTACAAAATAAAGATCTAGGCTTGGTAATATGAATGTATGCCAAACATTACTCAGCCTGTGGTGAAAAGATTTCCTCATATTACCACAATTCATTGTTGTCACTGTAGCTGATCCTGTGACAAGACTGACAATTCAGTGTTATACTTTCCAAACTTTTTGAGTAAATGTGCATCTAAAGATTCCATTTTTATCAGTTATAGATGCGATGTATTTTTTCAACCTGTTTTTTTTTCTTTTTGATCACTTAGCTGAGTTTATAATCATGCTGGGAGAAAGGAACTCCACTATTGACAAGTTTCAGGCAGCTCTAGCAGAAAATGGTGCTGAATTTCCAGTAAGTGACAGTGCACTGTGACAGGAATGTTTGACATGAATTGAAACCTGTCAGGGATGTCATAATTAGCAAGGGTTATGGCTTTAAAAGTGCCTTGATGTGCCAAAAAATTACTCTAGCAAATGCAAACAAACACATTACTGCACATTACTTCAAATAGTATTTAATGGGTTGGTAAGTTGCTTTTATGATATAAGCTTCTGTAATATTTCGTCAGTAATGCGCAAAACAATTCAAAGCTTCAACATCCTTCCCTCCCTGGGCAACCCAGGGGCATTTGACTGTCATCCATGCCTTGGGAGTGGGGAGTCTGAACCTTTTCTAGGTGGGGTTAGGCTCTGATTCAAACCAAAAAAGGCATCCTTCTTGCATAATACACATGTTTAAATGGAGGAGTTTAAGAGTCTGGGCCCAGTTGTTCAAAGACCAATTAGTGCTAACTCAGGGTTAAATTTTAATCCAGGTTTCTACATTTCTCTATTCAAAAGCTGTTTTGGAATAATTTTACCCATTGTTTTTAGAGCATTCAATCATCAAATTGTAGTAAAAAAGAAATAAACTGAATTTGTTCTTCAAGCTTCCAGATCTGAAATCAAATTTCACACTAAACACAGATTATCTTAACCCAGCTTTAAACAACTCGGCCCTGCTTTTTTGAGCGAATGGAGTAGAAAAACAATTTCACATTTAAGAATGATGCAGCCCAACAGCAGCACCAAAAGCTAATACAAGACTTTGCAAAATTCTTAAGCATTTGTTGATCACACAAAGTATCATTCATCTTAGAATGGGACATTTGAACACAATTTTGGCCCAAGCTTCAAAAGTTCAAGTTCCCAGGGGTTTGCCAAGGATTTTGAAGCTTTAAATTGATTAAAGCAGAAATGAGTAGTCTCTCCACTTAATGACCAAGAAGTCCCTTGATTAATGGAACTGGCTCACAACCCTGAACTATACAATGCACATGTAGCCATAACTTTCAATTAGTTTGTAATAGTAGAACTGAGGCCTTTTCAAGACTTTTTTTCTATGAAAAAACTTAAGATGGTGGAGCATATAAATAGAGTAATAAATAAATGAATAAATCAATGGAAATGGTGGGTGTCTCTGAATCAAAATCAAAGATGGAAGACTGCACCTTAGACTTAGGGAATCTTGTTTTTGCCATTCTTGCACAATCAACAGTCATTTTTGTACATTTAGTTTGTTTTATAAGTTAGAGTTCTTTTTAGAAGAACATAATTATTGTAATTTTGCATGTGGGCAGGCACCTCTTCCCTTGGGGCTAGAAATTCTGGTAAAACACCACAGTTTTTATGATAAAAAAGTTATCAAGTCAGTTTGACTCATTTTAACTTGAATTCCATTCTAATACCCATAACATACTAACATATCTTTTAATGCATGAAGCCCTATGAATGAAACAGTGCAAATAATACTTTTGTGCTTGATGCCGTGGACAGAAGAAAAGTCACTGGTATGCTATTTCTTGATATATCCAAGGCGTTCGACTCTATAAACCACAAGATACTCCTGGGTTAAGGCTTGAACACATAGGACTATCAGTGAGAAGTCTGAGGCGGTTCAAATCATATCTCTCAAACAGACAGCAATGCATGTATATAAATGGTGAAGTAACAGAGACTCTCCATGTCAACCTTGGCATGCCTCAAGGGCATATCTTAGGTCTACTTCTATTCAGCATGCACATTAACAGCTTATCAACTACTGTAATTAGGAGTGAATTGATATTGTAAGCAGACAATACTGTTCTTATGGTTGCTGCATCAACACCCCAAGAACTTAATGATCCCCTTCAATATGATTTTAACCTAATCTCCAGCTGGTATATCAACAACAAATTAACACTTAATGTAAAGAAGACTTATTTGATGCTGGCAGAGAGCAAAACTATGTTGTCTCAATTTGATAACTTTTTATTTTTTTCTGAATTGATGTAGGGTAAGTAAATGGTGTTTCATTTATTAAGTATCTAGGGGTAGTGCTGAATGAGAAATGGAAATGAAAGACACATATCAATAGCCTCTTACCAGAATTAGGGCGTCGCCTTTCAGTGTTCAATCACTTCTATCACATGTTAGATAAGAGAAGTCTCACTGCGTATTTCAGTGGCCCTGTCCTACCACATCTCTATTATGCACATATTGTTTGGGGAGATCAGTCAGGTCTTACAACACAGATGAAACAGTTGCAACCTTTTCAAAATCGCTTTGCAAAAAAGATTGTAAAGGTAAAAGTGAGTCAGCTGAGGCCCTGACATTGTTGCAGTGGGCCCCACTGCATGCAAGGCATTTAGCTCATTAATATTGTCTTGTACAAGATGTATTGAAGGGTAAGATCCCTGAACATCTTCATGTGTTCAGTTCTACAATGAGCCAAGATCACAGTTATAATACCTGAAATGGTTTCATGCCCAAAGTCAGCTGGCTAAGAACTGAATGGGGAAGAAACAAAAAATTATAAAGCAATTAACTGTAATAATAATTGGACCTTACTGCCAAGTGAGCTCAAGAGACTGATGCCAAAAATGATTTTCAAACACAAACTGAAAGTTTTTCTATTGAACTATTTTAACCTCTAGTTAGTATTTTTAATCTTAGTTCTTAGTTTTAAACTTTAGCTTGTAGTCCTAGTCTTTTTTTTCATATAATTTATTTTTAAAAATTTTATAAGGACCCTCCTGAAAACCATCTTCAGGTGATTGGAGGCCTCCTCTTAAAATATTATTTTTATTATTTTATTATTTAATGTGCCCCACACAAAATTCTTAATCATGGTTTAATATTTCACAATGCATATAACTGACCAGATGGAGGATTGATATTAATAACTATCAGATATTGGAAATCATTTTGTGCATGTTTACTGTTCTAGGACTCATTTGCATCAAACTTGTTGAGACTGATTCAAAAAATGAAACCTAAGTTGGAAACATATGATGATAAACCAGGTTTGAAGTTACATGTTTATTGATCCTTTAGTGTATTCCTAAAGCCTATGATGTTACAGTACTTCTTGAGGTTCAAGCTCTTCCAGTGGGGCTTACAAATTCTAGCTATTGATCCTTTAGTGTATTCCTAAAGCCTATGATGTTACAGTACTTCTTGAGGTTCAAGCTCTTCCAGTGGGGCTTACAAATTCTAGCTACAGAATCAAGCCTTGTTGCTAACAATATAGATATTAATTTATTCACGTGAGGGCCATAAGTTACTCACAGTAAGCTTGTTTATGTGTACACTGAGTAATACAATGTTGTACATGGATATACAGGTCCTAGTTGCTCTCCAAGTTTTCCATCCTTTTTCTTCGGTGTGATCAAGACCCTTGCATGTGTCCTTCATTAAGAAATGTTTCAAAGTACTACTTGAAGTGTAACCATCATAAACTATATGGTTTATAGTTTGGCCTAAAAAGAAGCTGTAGATAAAATAGCAATGCTTTGTTTGGCATGAAAGCAAAAAATTGGTCCTAGAAGGTCTACCATGTCTTTAATACAATATTTTTAAGAAATATGTGTCAGTGCACTCTATACCTGGTTTAGAGTACACTCTATAGCTATGTGTTATTGGCAATTCTATAGATATGTACTTGTAGATAGCTAATTGAAATTAGCAAATTTACTTGTTCTATGATCCCCAGATATGTCTGTTAATGAAAACAAAGTAACAGCTGGTGCAGTGGAGATAAAAAGAAAGGCATTCCCAGGACTTTGCATTCCAGATCAAATGACTGAAAATGAAAGAAAAGTAAGTGAAATGTGCTAGCAAACAGACAGTATTGAATACTCTATTAACTTAAGGTGGTTCCTCAGGAAAAAAAAGTTATCCAACAATTTTTTTGTAAATTTTCTTTACAATATGTAATGTAATGATGAGAGGTTTTGAGAAACATTTTAGAATAAAGAGTAGCAATATAAAAACATCACCTTCCAGTGACGACATGTCACCATTATCAAATGCAAATAAACGTTATATATACAATAGTAAGTGACAAATTACATTAGAATAAATGAGGTGGGAATAAACAAAAGAATGGAAAAATATTTTAAATAAACAGTTTTGCTGGAATGGAGTCATTTTGAGCATTCAATTTCTAAAGAAGATACGTTGATGACACCTTTGCTCTAGTACCTTACCTTACCGCTGCTACTGATTTCCCTTCAGTTCTGAATGATGTGCACCCAGCAATCCAATTTATAATGGAAACAGTTGTCAATAACAGCTTACCCTTCATAGGTATGGTAATCACTAGGACCGACAACCACCTTAACAACTCTGTTTACAGAAAAAAGACCAACAAAGGGCTTTTGCTCCATTATCAGAGCCATGTAGACAACAGGTATAAACGATCACTAATAAGAACTATGCTTGATCGCACTAAACGCTTGTCATCCTCACTGGACCTCTTCTCCAAAGAATGCTATGATCTAAGGAAAATGTTTCTGAAATTAAAATATCCTGTTAAACTTATTAATTACATTTTTATGAGATTTCACGCCTCCCAAGATGTGAACCAAAGCTGTATTAAGCCAATTGACAGCCCTGTATTAATAACCTTGCCTTTCAAAGATCAGAAATCTGCTGACTCCGTTCGCAAGCAACTAAACGACCTTGGAAAGAAAATGGATCATGTAATACAACCAGTTTTCACAAGTAAGAAAATCTCAAAAAATAAAAGTTACGGAAACAAAGCCCTAACTTGTAAACCAACAATGCGTTGTGTATGAATTTCAGTGTTATTAGTGTGATTCGAATTATATAGGCTACACGAGCCATCACCTCCACCTGCACATTGAGGAGCATAAGTATTCTGTCATTGGTAAACACCTACAGGATAAACACAATCAAAGACCTACCAATCTTCACAAGCAGTTTACCATCTTAAAGAAATGCCACGGAAAATTTGAGTGCCTTATTTATGAGATGCTTTTGATAAGGAAAAAGAGACCAACTCTGAACACTCAAAATGACTCCATTCCAGCAAAACTATTTATTTAAATATTTTTCCATTCTTTTGTTTATTCCCGCCTCATTTATTCTAATGTAATTTGTCACTTACTATTGTATATATAACGTTCACTATCTTGTTATAATTTGCATTTGATAATGGTGACATGTCATTGCCAAAACGTCATGTTTTTATATCGCTACTCTTTATTCTAAAATATATAATGTTCCTGACAAATATTTGTTTCAAAAAATACAATTAGGAGATAGGTTGCTGTGCTTGTGTAGGATATATGATGGGCCAACCATACCCTATCTATGCCTTTACTGACACACGTCATTTTATCAGTTCACAGTGCATTTTGCTGCAGCTGGAAGTAAGGGTTTTTAAAATAACACTTGAAAAAAAAATTGATAGGTAGAAAGTCTGGAGCATATGAAATAATTTAATGTGTAGTTTGTGGGAAAATCTCACAAATTTAAACAACATTGACTCAAAGCATTCCTTGAGTAGTTCCTTTCATAGTCATAATTTGCATCCTCAAGTAAGGAGCTTCTTGCACCCTTCTAGCTTCATCTTTTATTTCCCTTCTAAGAATTTTGTTGTAATTTCTACAATTTAAAGGGGATAATTTGTAGACCAAAATTATGCACAAAAGTAGATAAGTCACCGTGCTCATTCAAGAGCTACTTCTTTACCTGGTCCAGTCATCAGAAAACAATACCATGTTCTAGGAACGCATGTGGCTCATTTGCTAGATTACGTAACTTTTATGTGCATTATAGGATGTGCAGTGCAATACTAAAGAATTACTTTAAGTGTTTATTTTGTGCATTTTTGACTATTTAAAATTTTCTTTTTTTCATTATCCTTGTGTGGTTATCTTTTGGTTAGGGCTTCGAGGATGATGAACAAGTGGCATCATCAGCTTTAGGGGAGGTAGGTATAATTTGTTAATGACTTAATTTAAAAGCCTACCTTTTATCTGCTATAAAATCCAATTACTCACTTAAGTACATATACTTAAATACTATGACTGATTGAAATGTGGTAAATATAAAGAGAGTTATCAGCAATAGCTGTACATTTGATTTATTACTTGCTCTGGTTTTGAAATGATAAATAGCCAACAGCACTTGTTGCTATGACCAATTTCAAATCCAACAGATGCTAATGGAATAATTATTTTAAAAAACTCTTCACTTCTTTTTACTGTGATGGAAATTATGGTAAATGACTTCAAATTAGTTTTACTTTAAAATGTTTTAAAATGACTGAAGGTTAAAGTGACTTCTGACCTCCAAAACAGTAACAACAGTAACACCACCAATGATTAAAACAGTAATGATAATGATAATAACTTTTTTTTTTTAGGAATAAAGACAAAAATCTCTACATGGCATGACAATTGAAAACTGTACAAAAGACAAATTAATCTGAAATAAATGAAAGTGATGAATAAACAAGGAGTCAACTGATACATGAAAATAAGAAATACACAATAAATTCTCAGTAGCTTTGAAAAGAAGCATCTTTAACCTTTTCTAAAAAACAGGATAGGGACAGACTCAATTTAATGTCTATTGTAAGACATTCTATTGGCTGTGGGAAGCAGCTGAAAAGGCCTGTCTCTTTAAGTTTTCAAGCAGGTCTTATTTATTTAAAGATAATTATGTGTCTTTGCAATTGCTTCCAGTTCATCAGTTAGAGGGAAAGTTATGCACAGTTAATGAACATATTTTGCTGTGTTAGCTAAGTCTCATAAAAAGTTATTTTTGGTATTTGAAAAAGATTGATGAAGCTTTAGTGTGGAAATGCATATTTGTAAGATGACTGTTGGTATTGTCATGAAATATTAAATAAGTATCTGACATAATTTTACCTCCTACATGACATGTACATTTATGAGTTATTTACACTTTCAGTTAGAAGCTCTGATGTCTAAGGCTAAACAATCAACCTCACAAACTGACAGGTGAATTACAGTCTACAAACAGTCTATAATTTATCTTATCTTGTTAAGGGTAGTTAATTAGTGATTACACCCTTTTGATGAACTTAATTTATTTTATTTGACAAGGGAGAGTGCATTCCTAAAAGATAGAATGTTGGACTTGTAATCAACAAATGATATTTTTAGACCAAATTTCTGATTAAACAATGTCAATTTGTTGTTTGGTATTCAAAGCCAGAAAATTTTTTTCCCAAGAGCATCTTTGTTCATGAATGAGTAATCCTTTGTGGTCAACAATGATGTTGTGAGAAGTTGTGACAAGTGCGTGTGTGATTAGCTACTCCATCACATGTATGTCCTTACTTTATTTTCTTCTACTGATACATCATTAACTCAACATGAAACAAGAGCTAAATGTCCATGGATTGATTCTGTTGAATTCAGTAGCCATTACAATAAGCAATGTGTTTCTATGTTTTGATAAAATACATGTATTGATAACCAGTAGATCATGAAGTTGATAGCAAATGTCATCTTAAACTTTTTTTACATATAAATACAGTGCAGTGCACCAAGTGTGTATTTTGCCATGACTAGTAACTGTAGCATATCAAATTGTAGTAAAAAAAAGGGAAGGAAACAAAGTAGAAGCAGAAGTAGAAGCAGAAGTAGAAGCAGAGAACAACCATCAAGGAGAGATGAAAAGTTAGAATTAATTTTTTTTTCTCTTTTTTTGTAGTGATCAGTTTCCTTGATGATCTTATTTATTCTAATCCTGTGGTTTCTAGTGTATAGTACATACTTTCAACTTCATCCAAGATGTCAGATTCTTTTGTCTTAAGATTCAGTTGTGTTTTTTTATGGACATCATTCAGAGAACTTCATGCTCAGCCTTTTTTTAAATTACATACAGTATGTAAGTAGTTATGTGGTTCCATCATAAGAAAGGTACACTGTACTTGTACTGTTTTTTTTCCTTTTTTCCAAGGTATATGCTGATTAAATAATATGAAAATTATTTTTTATTTGTTGGTATGTTGTCATAGACGAAGGCCAAGGTCACAGTCTCTAAGCCCAAGACGTGACAGAAACAGACATAGGGACAGAGATCATGAAGAAGGAAGGAATAGGTATTGAAAGCAATGGGAACAATGACCTTCTACTGAACTAAATAGTGGAATAGGATGACCCACAGTTGATTGTTGTACATGAGTGAGAGTGTCAGCCATTTTCTTTAAACTCACTGGATCTGTTGTATTAAAATTTGCCAAATTCTGGCATTAATTGAGTATTTTATCAGGAGTTTGAAATATGACAACTGTAGTAAGTAAGTACATAAGTAGAAACTGTATTTAAACATGGTGTTTCCATTTAAACACAATTTTTCAAAGGACACAAATTGCTAACTACACTTGCCAAGAAAAGGCTAACCACTAGTTATAAAATCTATAAACCAGTTCTACAAGGATGCAGTATATATATAAGATAGTAATAGATAATCTTGCTTTGGGAAGTGTGGTTTTTCAATTTTATTTTGAAATCATCAAGAGAGATGGATTGTGTTATCTCATTAGGCAGGTTATTCCATAACACAGCCCCCTATTCCATAAACTTTGTTTACAATTATTGGTGAAAGGCGGTGGAATGGATGGCTTGCATTTACCTGGTAGCATTTTTCAGATTATATGTCAAGGCTTCATTACACAAACAAAAGCGAGAACCCTAGTAATCTGGAGTCTTGTTATGTATGGTGTATAATTGCTTTGCTTAGGGCTCTTTGATGATAAAGTTCATTCCAATTTTAATTACTTGAAATCTCTTTAATATTACTGTTGCAATTAGAGAAGGTTATGATATGCACCACACATTTCTTTGTCTTTTGTTATTTCTGAGAAATCCTTTTATTAGTCTTAATACTTGTACATGTAGTACAGATCCCTGAAAATACCCTTAATAGAAAAATAATCAGCCTTGACCAAGTGGAAACTGACCACTGATTTACTCAGCAGGAGAAGGAGAAGTAGATCTAGAAGTAAAGGAAGGAATTACCCAAGAAACAGACATGGCAGTAGCCATGTGGAAAAAGCCCCACCTGCAATTCCAGTTGTGAACCAGGTATGCCTAAGTTAATATGTGGAAATCATCATTTAGCCTGTGTGAGGAATGTAATAATAATTAGGTATCTTTTGCTGTTTTCAGATTTACAGTGGAAAAGTTACCACTGTTATGCAGTTTGGTTGCTTTGTTCAGCTGGAAGGATTACGAGGACGACATGAAGGCTTAGTGCATGTGTCACAGGTAACTTTTTGGATGGTGAAGTTGTTGCTTTGATTCATAAAAACAGTTGCACTTGAATTGGTGTATATTATGGTTACTTACTTTGTCAACTTTTTCCAAAGCTGCGCCGTGAAGGTCGAGTGGCTAATGTGAGTGATGTGGTGCATAGAGGTCAAAAGGTTATGGTAAAAGTTCTCTCCATGGCTGGTAGCAAGATAAGTCTGAGTATGAAGGTAAACAATTGTGCTTAAAGCCTAGTTTGATTAAAAAAATATATATTTTATTCTTAATTTTTGATACTATTGAGTACTCCCTTTAGGATGTGGATCAAGAGTCAGGAGAAGATCTGAATCCCACCAAGTCTAGACAAAATATGGGAGGTGAGGCCAGTGACATGGCCAGGAACCCAGATAGGTACAACTTGGTTATCATACTACATAATTGTGTATTGACTTGAAGTAGATATTACATGAACAAGCAGTTCAGAGAAATTTTTGTCATCAAATAATTGGTAAATCTTTGTTAATATTTTGCATTTCAAATAAGGTGGATCATTTGGATGTATTCAAAAAATAATATAGTTGATGGTAAACAGCAAATGAACATGTGCATATTTATTGCTTGTTAGAAACTTTCAAAGTAATTTTATCAAAAGGCATATTATCTTTTCACACCTAAACACAAAAGTAGAACACTAATAATTATTGGTCAGTTGCTACTCATGATATGCAAAGATGCCTCTAATCATTTGTGGTATATTTTTCTGGAAAATTTCCCATGCATAATTTTCTCTAATACTTTTAAATATAATATTTAAATATTTAAGAGAAATTTGCTTCATGTAGATGCACCAATTTGAAGAAAAGTCAGTATTTTTAAGGACCAACAAGACATATCATTTGATTGATTGATTGAAAAATCTCCTCGCATCAGATTTTAAAGGAATTTTTTCATACTGGGTATGTCCCAAAAAATATCACATCTGTGCCAGTCTTGAATAACCTGTGTCTAGAGAGATTTTAAGCATTTTTTCCATGGATACCAGACAATTTTTATAGTTGTTGTGTAATATGGTTAGCATTCCCCAATTGTTGTGTATCAGATAGATTCCAAGTTGCCGTGCGTCTGTTCAGTAATAGATCACAGATGACGTCAAAATGTGGTAAGAACAAAAAAGTGGCACACAAGGCACAGCTGAGTGTGTCACTGATGTTCTTACCACATTTTGACGTCCTCTGTGATCTATTACTGAACAGATGCACGGCAACTTGGAATCTATTTGTTTTATATAAAAAAGGATTAAAATATACAGAAAAAAAGTTTTAATGATGACATCATCTATACATCTGTCCTCCAATAGATCATAAGTGAGAACCAATCAGAATGCATGCATAACTGAGTCTATTATATAAATACATATAGTTTATATTTGGTCATTTGAACTGTACTGATTGAAAGTTATTTTCATAGGCCATCTGGCATCCCTGTAGTCCCAGTTTATGAAGAAGATGAACCAAACTCTAGGCGAAAAGTTCAGAGGATAACATCGCCAGAGAAATGGGAAATAAAGCAGGCAAATATCATATACAAAATGTTGCAAAAGTTGGTAGAATAAGGGAGATGGTAGATTTAGACCTTGTTCCTCAAATAGAGCAAGATTTTACATGTCCTGTCACAAGCATGGGACAAAGAAAAAAACTAATCAAAGTTTCCCACATGGAATCAACCCCTGACCTTTGGACTATGCGCTCTCATACTGAACCACTGAGGTACAGGGAAGTCTGTGGTGAGGCTTTCAGTGAGTTCATTGCAGTGCTATCAACATTACAATGTAAAGTGCACATGTCTCTTGTGAACTCAGTAATGGCTTAGCTCACCTTAAAGTTCATTGTAGGTCAGGGCCCAGTTGTTTAAAGGCCAATTAGGGAAATCATAAGTTTAAATTTTATGTCCAGGTTCCTTTATTCCTTTCCTCAAAAGCCTTCTTGGGATAATAGTTCTCTCCTTTTTAGAGCACCCAATTATGAAATTTAAGACAAAAGAATTATTCTGAAATTTCTTTCAGATATGCAATCAGAATTCACACTAACCCTGGGTTATTGTAATCCAGCCTTGAACAACCTGGCCCAGGGCACCTGAAGCTCTAGGGGTTCAGTCTTTATGGGGATTAGGTGTTTTTTGGCCCACACTGGTAACAAGATGAATAGCATTTCTCATTATTGTTCAGGAATTAAAAAACACTTGGTTTATTTTTATTATTTTGGGTGCATGCATCCTAATATTGTAATATAAAATTTAAGTGGGTGGCATCAGCCTTAAACCAGTGCAGGGCTGATTCTGTTTTAATTATAGCTTATCTCAGCTGGTGTATTGGACAAAGCAGACTACCCAGATTTCGATGATGAGACTGGTATCCTTCCCAAGGATGATGATTCAGGCTAGTGTTGTTGACTTGCCCCAAGGCTTGCACTGCCAGTAATGTTAAGGGTTTCCTTGGTTAACTGAGAAAAAAAAGGAATAGAGAACAAGGAATGTTGAGCCAAGTTGTATTTATTATTAGGATATCGGTCACAAATGTAGTCAGCCACCTGGGCCACATTTGTTTCTACATGTTAAAAGAATTAAAATTCTACTCCTTAGTAAATGGATTTACCGTGAGAGAAATGTGAAAATCATTCCCTCCTAATCTTTGTGTTACTATGAAATGATTCAACATTCATTTTGAAATTATTTACTGTAATTGCTCAGAGAAGGGGACATGGATTAAGTGTTATCAGCCTCATGTGATAACATTGCTGCACTCCTTATCAACTCTTCCCTTTTTCCGTTTACGGTTACATCTCATTATAATGACTCTTTTTCTAACAGATGAAGACATTGAGATTGAAATCGTAGACGAGGAACCAGCTTTTCTGAGAGGTCAAACAAAATTGAGTGTATCTATGAGCCCTGTGAAAATTGTGAAGGTATAATAACTAATCCAAAGGCCAGGTTTATTTTCTCACATTTCAGAATTTCTATTGCATCCCTGCCTACTTGGTATGTACAGTATTAGAGCATGTACATGACCGCTAGGATTTCAGTCTTTATCTTTACCAGTCTGTTTCGTTTTACTGATGCTGTTATGAAATTTCTAGCAAACTGCTTAATGGCTGATAGCTTTGATTGGCGATGGTTTAAAGCTTGCAAGTTGAAACAGGATTTGTGTTTTATATTAACTTACCAATTCACATGCTCTCAACAGAATCCCGATGGTTCCCTTCAAAGAGCAGCTATGACTCAAAGTGCTCTGGCGAAGGAGAGAAGAGAACTTAAACAAGCCCAAAGAGAAGCACAGGCAGACAGTATACCCAAAGATCTTGGAAAACTGTGGATTGATCCTATACCCGATGGTGAGTGTTAGCTAACTCTACCCTTGACTGTTCCGCTTGCCCCTTACTGGAGCTCTGAAAGGCACTTCTGGCTAGAGTGTTATGCATGTATGTTACTAATATCCCAACGCTGTGGGTAGTTTTCCACGAATTGTGTTCTGGTAACGTAAAGTATATTATATGCCCTCCTTTTGGACTGTTCGATGACAAGACTATCCTATTTTATGGTATCTACCGAGAGATTTGGATTGCAAACGCTAAATTATAACTTGGAGTAGAAATAGAAATAATCAGAATACTCAGTATGCATGAAACCATTGGTAATAGTCTTGTTTGTTGCTGTTCAGTGGATGGTGATAAGCCAATCTTCGCTCAAGATATGCGAGGAGTTGGATTGACAAATGAAGATATGCCTGAATGGAAACGAGCTACATTTGGTGGGAATAAAGCTTCATACGGGAAGAAAACAAATTTGAGTATACTGGAACAGAGGCAAGGATTACCAATCTACAAGCTTCGAGAAGAGTTGCTAAAGGTTTGTTTTGGCATAAAAGATGTTGATGGTAAAGATAGGTTTGTTAAAGCATTTGCATCTAAGCTCTGGCAACAGTAATTAACCGTTCTGGCGGCATCATACAGGTTGGTTATACTGACATGGATATTCTTTTTTCTGCCTTGGCCGGTTAACCTTTTGGGAGGGGAAGGGGAATTTAAGGGAATACTCACCTATGAAGTATTTTGCGGTTTGTTGGTAAAAACCGAAACAGCAATGCTCGTAATAGGCAGATTCAACCTGCTCGAACAAAGTAGCTCTTTAAGTTCTTTTTTCTGTTTTAAAAGGCCGTGATTGAAAACCATGTTTTGATCGTCATTGGTGAAACTGGGAGTGGGAAAACTACACAAATAACACAGTATCTGGCAGAGGAAGGCCTTCTAAGCGCCGGAAAACTTGCTTGTACTCAGCCAAGGCGAGTGGCAGCTATGTCAGTCGCCAAACGAGTGTCAGAAGAGTACGGCTGTCGACTTGGACAGGAAGTAGGGTACACCATACGATTTGAAGACTGTACGAGTTCGGAGACAAAGATCAAATATATGACGGACGGTATGCTGCTTCGGGAGTGTCTTCTCGACCCGGATTTAAATCAATACGCCATCGTGATCCTCGACGAAGCACACGAGCGCGGGATAAATACCGATGTACTCTTCGGATTGATGAAGAAAACTGTAGAAAAGCGATCCGATTTGAAGTTGATTGTCACCTCGGCCACGCTGGACGCAGTCAAATTTTCAACGTATTTCTTTGAGGCTCCCATTTTCACGATCCCAGGACGGACTTTTCCTGTGGAGATTTTGTATACAAAAGAAGCAGAGACAGATTACCTGGATGCATCCCTTATCACGGTCATGCAGATCCATTTGACTGAGCCGCCAGGAGATATTCTTGTGTTTTTGACAGGTTGGTATTGGACAGATTCTTGTTTTCTTTTCAGTTTTAAGGGCAATTTTCACTCGAATGTCGAAAGTAAATCGGTACTTCATTGGTATGCCTATGATGAGTGACTAGTCCAAATAAACAAGCGCGACGTCCCCTAAAACAAATAGATTCAAAAACGTAGACGTATCACCATCGGGTAACTCAGTGAATTTTCTTGTTCTTATGGCAATCTTTTAACTTTGAGCTCTCACTGTCTTGTTCTTTTTAGCCTTTTGACTGATTGGCCGTTGCGTTACTTTGTTTTAAGAACTGCTGTCTGTTTCCGTTAGCATTGTTTCCATTATACTCGGTTACCTTTGTATAGGCGCATTTCGTTCCTTTTTCCGATTAGAACCTTCCACTCACGAAAAAAGGACTCCAGAGAAAAGGAAAATTGCATGAACGCCTTCCTGTTATGAGCTCTCGAAAATTTGTCGCGGTGGTTGAAACCTACTCCCTGATTGTATCAGATTTACCTACTGATCTACGTGCCCCGATTAACAATAGCAGAGCTATTTACTGTTTACTATTGAAGAGTTTTGTTCTAGGTCACTTGGCGGTGAGTTTTCCATTGACTTTATTAGCTGATTTTCTCCTGCATTGTTCAAATTTCCTAACTAAAAGAAACTTCATGTCAGGGCACAGCCAACTAGATTTCCCTCAGCGTAAGTTCAGAGGAAGACTATCAATGACCTCGAACCGGTTTTTATTTTCTGTCTTCCAGGTCAAGAAGAAATTGACACAGCATGTGAGATTTTGTACGAGCGTATGAAAAGCTTAGGACCGGATGTTCCTGAGTTGATTATTCTGCCAGTTTATAGTGCTTTGCCATCGGAGATGCAAACCAGAATATTTGACCCCGCCCCACCTGGCAGCAGAAAGGTACAAAACCAGCCACAATAACATCTCAAAGTCTGTAGTTGACACCCTTAATAAATACGTGCTTTTGACCAAGCGTAAATTAAATGTTTTGTTAGTTTATCTATGTGCAGAACCAATCCACTTTTACTTTAACAGACAATAAAAAATAACGTGCACAAGATCTACTTTCTGGATTGATTTTGTTGTTATTTTATCACAGGTGGTAATTGCCACTAACATTGCTGAAACATCGTTAACAATTGACGGTATCTACTATGTGGTTGATCCGGGATTTGTAAAGCAGAAAGTCTACAACTCCAAGTCAGGAATTGACGCTTTGGTCGTGACTCCTATCTCGCAGGTTCATATCTTGCTTGCTGTTGTTTTTTCACGTCCAGTTGTTGTTTTTTCTTGTTCGGCTGTTTTTTCAGAGCTGTTTCGTATTTCGCTTTCAGAGGTACTAGTTTTTCGTATCAAGAGACTTTGAAATTACATGGTATCCCAAGCATTTCAAACTGTACACTCAATATTAAGTATATTGAAACAACTATTCTAGGCTCAAGCTAAGCAGCGCTCTGGCCGCGCGGGAAGAACGGGTCCTGGTAAATGCTATCGACTGTACACGGAGCGTGCGTACAGAGATGAGATGCTGCCGACCGCTGTACCTGAAATCCAGAGAACTAACTTGGCAAGCACTATACTGTCACTCAAGGCTATGGGAGTAAATGATTTGCTCTCCTTTGATTTTATGGATCCACCGCCCATGGAGGTATTGTATTGTGTTCCCCTTCTCACTGTGAGAGTCCCGTCAGATCAATTCTCAATTGGAAGGCAAAGGGTTTGCTTCTTTAGGCTAAATGATTTAGAAACTCGAGCCGCTCTCTCGACCGATTCTGAAGCAAAATTAAGACAATAGTGGCCCGGTCATTTGCGTTTTTTAGCGCGTGAAGCTGTTTCTTCAACTTGAAATTCTCATTGAATAGTTAGAGTAATAATATTTTCTTTCCGAAAAGTCATTATAATTTTGGTTTTGGTTTCGGTTTTGGTTTTGGGGCACGTAACTGAAATGTTCTCGATTGAAATCTGATGGCTTAGTGGGTCTTTGAGTTTCAACCACATAGGCAACGTGGATCTGTAAAAGTGTTAGAATAATGTTGCAACTCATTATTCTCTGAAGAGTTCATAGGCAAAAATAAATTTGGAAGGAAGTATTGCGTCGAATGTTTAAACGACGAAGGACTTTTTCTGTGTTTACAAGGCGGTTTAGGAGAATTCGAAACATTTGCGAAGGCCTTAGACGCAGTAGAGGGTTTACTTATTTTTCCGAGAATAACTCTAACCCTTCGAGTGTTTAGACGAGGCTCTGTAAAAACGGAAAGAAGTCCTCTTTTGCTTCTATAGAGATATTTCAAAAATACGCGAGGATCTAAAAGGCCACAACCGTGTTTTTCTTTCCTTTATTTAATGTAGTCTTTTGTAAACATTCCTATCGACCAATAAGAGCGACCCGAATTCTCAGGTATTCATAAATTAAGTTCTAGTTCTAACGTTGTTTGACCTCGAAATCCGAGCTTCGAAGCGTCAACGGTTGGGTTTTGCTGTAGAATAAGAACAAGCAAAGGCAGGAGTAAAATGAATAAAGAGGGAGTAAGTTTCTTAAGAGACTGTGGTGCTGCGTCAGTGGGAGAGTACAACAGTTTATTTGGTATTATCAACTGAGTCGATAACATAAATTGGCCACCGTTGAGAGTTTGAAAGCTGACGTTTCAAGCGTTAGCCCTTCGTCAGAGCGAATGACGAACGGCTTACGCTCGAAACGTCAGCTTTGAAACTCTTAACGGTGACCAATTTTCGTCATCAACTCAGTTGATAAAATCAAAGCTCAGGTAAAGTGTTTGCTGTTTTAAGTTTGTGCTCATGTATAGTTAGGCTCAATGACCAGCTGGTGTTCGGGAAATGATCTCGTGGTCCACGCCGAAAACGAAGACCGTGGGTCGAGAGAGAGGTAGCGGAAATTGAGCTAAATGTCTGACGAAAGTCTTTATAGCAGTCGATTTAATAAAAATTTTATCGTCAGACCATGATTTCAGCTATGGAACAGTTACACTCACTAAGCGCCTTGGACGATGAGGGCCTGTTAACTAGACTTGGAAGACGAATGGCGGAGTTTCCTCTGGAGCCACAATTGTCGAAGATGTTAATTCAGTCGGTACATCTAGGTTGCAGTGACGAGGTGCTCACCATTGTTTCCATGCTTTCTGTACAAAACGTCTTTTACAGGCCTAAGGTGAGTAATGCAACCCCCTCCTCCACCCTTGAGTAGCCTCATCGAGAAAGATCGTGTCGGTTACAAAACTAAGAAAAGAAGTATCGCGTTTCAAAGTTTACAACGCGATTTAAACTCAGTTGTGATTCTGACGTGCTGTGTTCTTTTTGAGTATTTTTTATGTATTAAAAAGAAACAACTATCTTAGCGTATCTAGTGGTATGTTGCTCGTACAGATCAGATCGCCGCAATTGGGTATGTATCTCACACTAATCAGATCGCCACATGAGGGTTTGTATCTCGCACCAATAAGATCGCCGCTTTAGGTTATGTATCTCGCACACAACTGAGTTTCCGCAGTCTCCTTTGCATCCGTTGTTTGGTCTGAGAGGGCGCGTTCAGAAAGTACAGTAAGCGTAGCACCAGTGCAGTTGATTTCTGCTTAGAACTGTTCAGATAATAGTGACAACAGATCACAAAATATCAGTGTCTGATTTTACAACATATCAATTGGAAGGGTATCTTTTTGTTGGAAACTTTGAAAGTTAAAGGCTCGTTTTCTTTACAAAATTGAAACAAACAGTTACTCAAAGTGTTCCATCTTACCCACCCATTCAAAAAAAACTAATTTGCGTGCATGGCATGCTAATATTTAATTCTTTATAGGACAAGCAGGCACTTGCTGATCAAAAGAAAGCTAAATTTCACCAAGCTGAAGGAGACCACCTTACATTACTCGCTGTTTACAACTCTTGGAAGAACAACAAGTTCTCGAATCCATGGTGCTTTGAGAACTTTGTGCAGGCCAGGTCACTGAGACGCGCTCAAGACATCAGAAAACAAATGCTTGGTATTATGGACAGGTACTGGTTCGTATCTAGAATGATTCATGGGAGAACCTTACATGTACGAAAAGAATCTGCCAATTTTTTTTCCTCTGCAGTGTAGAAAAAAACTGCAAAAATGTCTTGTAATAAATAAATGAATCGGTTGTTCAATCATCATGCAATCCCAGCATCAGAACCACCTAGCTCTCGAAATCTTATGCTTAAACCCGATCTCGTTTCCAGTCGTAGTAGTCAGTTGAATATCGAGAGACGGAGCAGCATAGGCGTGATCGTACTGGCCTCGGTTGTTCAAGGGTTGGATAACGTTATCCAAGGGATAAATCGTTACTCCGTGGATAGCGCAGTGCGGTTTGTAATCACTTATCCGATTTATCCGTCATCCGCCCTTTATACTATTACTAAGATAAGCTCTAGTGGTGTGGGTCTAATCATATCAATTGCATTTTTAGACACAAGCTTGACGTGGTGTCTTGTGGCAAGACGACATCCCGGGCGCAAAAAGCCATCACCAGCGGTTTCTTCCGTAACGCCGCCAGAAAAGATCCACAGGAAGGCTACCGCACTGTGACGGATAACCAGGTGGTGTACATCCATCCATCCAGTGCGCTGTTCAACCGGCAGCCGGAGTGGGTGGTGTATCATGAGCTCGTTTTAACAACTAAGGAGTACATGAGAGAGGTCACTACTGTAGATCCAAAATGGCTGGTCGAGTTTGCGCCCGCGTTCTTTAAGATGGGCGATCCCACCAAACTGAGCAAGCGTAAAAGACAGGAGAGATTGGAGCCGTTGTACAACAGGTGAGGACTGACATTTGAAATAACTAAAGTAACTTCACGTTGTTTTTTAATATACGTGGGCTATCAGCCGGTTAGCAATGAAAGCTCATTTATTAGTCAAATCAGAATACCGGTATTTGAAGCATAGCTTCCAAATGAATGTTTGTTGTTGTTGTTATGCAACTTTACATCATTGGGAAAGAAATTAAGATTTTTTTTAACAGAGTAGGAGTGTGTTTGTTATTAACGTTGTGTTTCGTTCCGTGGTTTTTTTTTACAGATACGAAGAACCAAATGCTTGGCGTATTTCTCGCGCCTTCAGAAGAAGGTGAAGATGATTTTCACCATGGCAACCACTATGACCGCTTTTCAATTGATCACCAAGCTGAGCTCAATGAACTGCTTGTAGAGAATTATAATCAGTAGCAATTACGGTGTATTTCAGATGGAACAAAAGTGTTGTTTGAATAAATTAATGATCTTGACATGCTTATCATATTTTATGGAGATGCTAATTTCAGTGTGTCTTATGTGTAAATTTTAACTGTCGTACCAGTCAGCCGAAAAGTAATATTCTGTATTTACCAATAAAAAGTGATCACTTCTTCGATATTTCGTATTTCTTCGTATCGCGGTAGAATGTTAGTGATGGGCGGACACGGTGAGCTTTGCTCTCGCTTTTTACATCTTCTGCTGCTATCATACTGGGTCTGGAACTGTGAAAGTGGGCTCAGTGTTTCTCTAAGTGGTTGCTCGTCTAGTCTTCGTTTTAAAATATCTCCTAGAAAGCAAGAATGGGGCGATTTATCAAGGAACATTTTTGGTTCTGATTGGAATAGTGCGTTGTTTTGCCTGGCCCTTGGGATTACAGATAACATGTTCTTATCCTTTCCACACTGGAATTCGACAATGCTCAAGGTGATGACCAGAATCAAGCGCTGTCATCGCCCTTGTTTGTACTATTCTAATTGCAGTGCGGCGTTTCGCTGTGATGATTTATGACATTGTTTTCAAACTGAACCCTGGTCCCAATGGTCCGTTAACCCGCAACCCAAACAATCTTATTACTGTGGACATAGTTAGTTGAGGGGACTGGGTCCCCTCTACTAACTATGCTGTGGAGCGGAGTGGAATGTCACTCAGTGACAACATGTCATTGAAAATATGCAGTTTGAATGCTAGATCGTTACGGAATAAATCAGCAGCCTTTGTTGAATAGTGGTGAATGATTTGAAAGCCGATTTGTTTACAATTTGTGAGACCTGGTTGTCCGTCAACGACTGTGCTGTTCTTAATGAACTTACCCCGACGGGGTACAACACTCTTTATCACTGTCCACGATCTGGCAGAAGGGGTGGCGGAACTGCACTGCTTGTGAGGAAAGGTTTTGTCACTAGCAAAATATCTTGTATCGAGAAGTCATCTTTTGAGTTGTCAGAGTGGCTTGTTGATGTTAGATCTACTCGGCTACGCATTGTAATCATTTATAGGCCGCCTTCTTCACCTGCTCATCCAGTTTCAATCAGTACGTTCTTTGCAGAATTTTCTCACTACCTTGAATCTGTTGTTATGACCAATGAGCCGCTGGTCCTCTTGGGCGACTTTAACATACATGTTGACGTGCCTACGGATATGGATGCCATACAATTTAGAGATCTCTTGGATTCAATGGGCCTGCAACAACATGTAAAACAACCCACTCACACTCATGGTCACACCCTTGATTTACTTATCACCCGGCAGTCTGATGTCATAGTAGCGAGAGAACCAGAGATAGAGAGATATTTCTCAGATCATGCCGTTGTCCTATGTGATCTTAGGACAGCTGTGTCTGCCTCTAAAGTCACGCACGCTGAGTTCCGGAAACTCAAAGCAATTAATAAGCAACAGTTTTTGGAAGATATTCGTAATTCTAGTTTATATCGTGACCCTCCTAATACTCTTGATGAACTTGTGGATTGTTACAATAATACTCTAAGATCAGTATTGGACAAACATGCGCCAGTCCGGGCTCGCCACCTGAAGTCTCAGTCACGTCCTCCATGGTTTAATGATGAAATAGTGAAGGCGAGACGTGAAAGGCGGCGTGCTGAAAGGAAATGGCGGGCTAGTCGGCTTAATTCGGATCTCGCTGTATTTAAAGCCAAACGAAATTTTGCATTGCATGTCATGAATGAGTCTAGACGGGCCTATTATAAACAATATATTGATGAGAATAGCTCTGACCAGGGAAGGCTTTTTCAGGCCAGTAAACGCCTTTTGAATTTTCATGTAGATAGGGCTCTGCCGCCTCATTCGGATGCTCGGATGCTAGCAAATGAGATGGGCGAGTATTTTGTCCACAAAATCACGGCTATTCGGTCTGCGCTGGATGCGGATGCCAGTGGCGCAACTTCGCTTGCTACATCAGCCTCAACGTGTAGTGAGTTTTCTAAAATTTCTCCACTGTCTGAGGAGAGTGTACGGAGAATTGCTGCCTCATGTGCAAAGTCGTGCGCCTTTGATCCCCTACCATCGTCTATTCTGTCCTTCTGTTTGGATGAACTGCTCCCTGTTATCAGGAAAATTATCAACTTGTCTCTTGAGTCTGGCGTCTTTGCAGAGAACTGGAAGAATGCTTTGGTTCACCCCTTGCTTAAGAAAGCAGGACTCAAACCTATTAACAAGAATTTTCGACCGGTGAGCAACTTGCAGGTTACATCAAAGATCACGGAAAAGTCCGTGGCTATCCAATTACAAGATCATATGACAGCCAACAACTTATTTCCTGTCCTCCAAAGCACATATCGGCAGAATCACAGCACTGAGACGGCGTTATTAAAAGTTAAAAACGATCTTCTGCTAAATATGGACAAAGGTCACGTCACATTGCTTGTTATGTTAGATCTCAGCGCTGCGTTTGACACCGTAGATCACGGTATTCTTCTGCACAGGCTGCAGTCCAAGCTTGGCCTTCGGGATAAGGCTTTATCATGGTTTAAATCTTATTTGGCGGGAAGAACGCAGCAGGTCTCAGTTAACGGATCGCTCTCTGATAAATTTAATCTGTCTTGCGGGGTCCCACAAGGTTCTTGTTTGGGCTCCCTCTTATTTACCATCTACGCGAGTTCGCTGTTTGACATCATGAAATCTCATCTGCCATCCGTTCACACCTACGCGGACGATACACAGCTATATATATCGTTTAATCCCGTTGATAAGACCAGCGAGGCTGATGCTTTGATTGCGATTGAGAACTGTATTCGTGACGTTCGCGCTTGGATGAGAGATGATAAGTTAATGCTAAATGACGATAAAACTGAGTTCCTGATCATTGGCACGGAACGTCAGTTAACAAAGGTGTCCGTTGACAAGATCAAGATCGGCCAAGCTGAGGTATCGCCTGTTTCTTCAGTGCGCAATTTGGGCACCTGGTTCGATTCTCATCTGAACATGTCGACTCATGTGACTAAGACTTGTGCTAGCGCGTTTTATTATTTGTACAATATCCGGCACATTGGGAAGTATTTGTCTCGTGAGTCCACCGTGAGGCTTGTTCACGCGTTCATCGCAAGCAGGCTTGACTACTGTAATGGTTTATTGTACGGTGCTCCTGAGTATCTAATTAAGAAACTTCAAAGAGTCATGAATGCCAGTGCTCGATTGGTTTACTGTGCACCTAAGTATTGTCACGTTACTCCTTTGCTAAGAGAACTCCACTGGCTACCAGTGCGCTTGCGCGTAGATTTTAAGATTCTCCTTGTTACATTTAAGATTCTTCACGGTGTTGCACCTAGCTATCTTAAGGATCTTGTCTCTGTCTTACCGGTCTCACGTTACCAACTACGCCGTAACAATAACGGTATATTGTTAGAAAGACCTCAGCTAAGAACGAAGAAGACCTTGGGAGATCGCGCGTTATCGATGGCTGCCCCCTTTTTATGGAACAGTCTTCCTCTGCCAATTAGACAGGAAACATCAATCGACTCTTTTAAACGCTCTGTTAAAACATATTTATTTAAAAAGGCTTTTAGTTAGATTATTATTATTTTTTTTTTATTATTTTTATTATTATTTTTTTAATATTGTAATGTTAATATTGTAATTTTACCGAGTAATTTTACTGGTTTTAATTTAGTTTTTAATAATATTGTAATGCGCTTTTGAGTATTTTTATAGAAAAAGCGCAATATAAGTATTAAATATTATTATTATTATTATATTTGTTGCCGTATAAGACTATAGTTAGACGTTTCCGTGATTGCTTACTCCACTTCCTAAACGTATACGCGCATTTTTAAGGAATAGGAATAAAAGCTATGGAACTGTTAAGTGCGTTATCGATATGTGGACTACCATCGGGGTGTTACATAAGGAAGGACAACTTGGAGTGGAAAACATTTCCACTTTCGAACAGTGCTATAAAAGATCAGTCAAAGTATGCTTCGAAGCGTTTTCATTGAGTAAACTATTTCAAAAATTTAAGGACACAATCTGTACTCTGAAATCGTCTACATGGATTACTTGAGGCAAGCAGTGTCTCTATGACGGTCGATCGGGTGATCGATCAACCGAGAAAATACTCGACGCTTTTTCTGCCTACAAATGAAATGTATCCATGTTCGGTAGCAGAAAAACGAGCCAATGTCTGGGTCGGGGGGAGAAACGGTTGCAGATTCAGGGGATGTCTTCGATTTCCACCGGCTTTTAAAAAAAATTGAACTTTGACGATTGCTAATATTTCAGTGGACCATCGATAAATCTGAGAGAGCATAGAGCGCTCTATTGTTAGTCCGTATAGCAAAAGCAAAAACAATGTTCTGTGAAAAAGAAAAACAACTATACAGCTTGAGTAAAGTTGCTAGTAGATTGTGGAAAAGAAAAACAACTATACTGCTTGAGTAAAGTTGCTAGTAGATTCAGAGGATGGACTGGATGACCAGTGATTTGCGACTGGACACCTCTCACAAATGTTCTTAGTTTTCTTTGATGGCAAACTTTGGCCTGTTGAGAATTCAACGGGTTGTAAGGAATAGTCTTGTCATCACTGTCATTCCTCCGTCTATAACAGTGATGACAAAGCAAGCCCAAAACGACGGAGAACATCAGAACCGTAACAGACACAGAGAATAAGTAAGTCCTATTAATCTTACGTGTGGAATGTTCATATTTTGGAATACTTAGCGTGGTAAATCGACCTTATTTTTTTCCCAGAACTATTCCTTACAACGCGTTCAAATTCTCAACGATTCCTTGCACACCTTAATACGGCGTCATACAGCCTGTGGCGCTTTCATGAATTTATCTTTTGCTTTTTTTTCAAGACGTGAGCTTGGGACACCTGTGGCGTGACTCCTGTTATTCGCAAGCGATTTTAATTCTTCTGCCTTAAAATTAAGGTTAGCCTTGACCAGGATATCGTCTAATGACTTGCCCTTTCGATATTTCAATTTCGGTTGCGTCTTAAATATTACTCTTAAGCATGCCACTTCTCTGTCACTGTGTTCTTAAGGTTAGGTAAAGCCCGAATGATATAGTGCTACAAAAGGCTCCATTTATTTATGTAGGATATTTTCTTTGTTTTTCAGTGACGTTTCTCTCTCAGCAAAATGAACTTCAGAGATATATTTTTCAAAAATTTCATCTTGGTATCCTCTTTTCTTCAAGCATAATTTAAAAATCTGTACATTTTTATTTAACGTAAAGCGTCAGAAAGTTGTTCTCAGGAAGCGTAGCGTTCTCCTTTTACGTATCCTCTCTTTACGCTTGGAGGATGACGCGAGTAAAAATTTGTGTATTGGAAGGTCTCCCTCTCCTTGAAAAGCGTTTGTACGTCAAGGATCGGTACCCTGTTAATTTCTCGCCCTTGCACGCCCGAGAATGTAATTTCTGAGGCAGATTCATTTCAAGCAGTCGGTAAGAAGGTGAGACAATTGCAAATGAAATAATGATGGACATTGACATGGAGAATACACACCCAAGATTGTTGGCTCATTATTGCAAACAAAATAATACTGAAACTCCGATGTTGAATGATTACATTGAGAATCGCAAAGAGATGCTGAAGTCACTAATGGAGACTTTTCAGTTTACAAGAGATCAAGCAAAAAGAATTGTTGGCAATCGTCAATGAAAGACAGAGAGCGCCGAGATAGCACGCCTTGTTTTTGATGGTCTCATGCTATATAAGAACGACGTTGAAGGAAGACTAGATGAGCTTTTAGATGAGTGTATGAATGAAATCAAGAAAGCCATCGAGGTCGATATCAGAATAGTTGAAAAACCAATTTACTGTATTGCAAATGCTGTTCTTAATGGATCTGAAGATTTTCAAGGTGATGATGACTTTGATAATCATCGACTAAAAATGCAGACACTCCAGTTCCAATAATGATGCTGTTAATTAGGCATTTTAAGAGACAGCATACAGAAAAAAAGTGATGATAACCAGTTGTTAAAATTGGGAAGTGGTAACAGATGGGATGCCGATGATAAGACCATTTATGACCTAAGAAGAGCACAATATGATGACAAAGACATCACAGATAAGAAAATAGATATCGATAACTTATTACCACAAATATTGAAAAGCACATTATTAATACGAGATTATGACAGCAGAGTGACAGCGGTGATGATAGTGATAAGGATGTGGTTAATAAGAAATATGTTGACAGTAAAATATTTACTTTGGGTGTAACAAAAGGTCCTGATATGAATGGCAGTAAGGACATTAATGTAGCAGACCCAACAAGTGCAACAGATGGAAGCAATAAAAGGTATTTTGATACAAAAACAAGCAATTCCTTGAAAAGCGATGGTACAGGAGTAATGACTGGTAATTTGAATATGAATAGCAGAAGTATAATCAATGTCCAACGGGCGCAATGACATGAAAGTGCACATGCTGCAAATGTTAATTTTGTCAATACAACTATCAGTGAGAGCAACGTAATAACACAACTCCCAATTATTTTGAAAAATAAGTCAGGTGTGGCCTATGCATAGGACTTGCTCCTACATGTTACAGTTTATGGCATCTCACGGTGTCAATGATATTCCATTGAGCGTGCGGGATAAAAAATATGAAATGACTGGTTGTACTTTAATTTCATCACACCTGTTAAAATGACCAAAGAGTTGAAAATAAAAGATGCAGTTAAAGATGATAATCCTATTACTAAGACAGTGTTTGTTGAGAAGACAGAATCCGTTTTCTATTACTGCTATAACCTTGGACATGATAATGAGACTGTTGTTTTATTTCTAACAACTTCAAGCGGTAATACATTTGTATCTAGTAATTCACACTTTAATGTTGCATCAGAAACATTAGTTATTCAAGTTAGTGGTATTCATGAAATGCATAATAAAGATGGTTATAAGGGGAGACCAGATGATTTCGTATAAAATAATTATTGGATCATCAAAACAGCCTTTTCATAATTTCATAGACATTGAAAAAACAGATCAAAAATGGGTCGATATTAAAATATTTAATTATCCCCCCGCCACACCTCACTCGCACAACACCACCAACAAGAGAGACGGTGAATCTGTTTGGGCATCTTTAATGAGGAAACAAGGAGCCCCTGAGGGCTTGAGGAAAGCCTCCAAGCAAAGTCAAAGAGGCCCAAACAAGATTTGCTGTAAAGGGGAGAGAGGTGCGAGGAGAGAGGACGAGGTGCTAGAAGGTGAAACAGAGACCTAAAGTAAAGGAGTATATTAAAATAGCCCCGGTAGGCCTAGTTACAAAAGTTGGATATGCTTGCAGGTAATGTTCGAGAGCACAAGGCGGTCTACCAAAGGCAAAGATAAATACAATAAAAAAGCGTCCGATCTCCAATCTCCTTGAAGCTTGATGAGTTCAGCTAGGATTCCAAGCTGAAAGGCGAATGTAGCACCGCCGCGATGCAGACTATGCCCTGAGTAGTCTCAAGGGTCCAAAGAGATGAGGGAAGCCAGATGTATAATACTGTCGTTAAGGCTCTCGGAAGTGATGCAGGCAAGTTGGTTCGAGGTGGAAATAAAAGAGAAGAGAGGATTAGTGTCGGGTACAGGAGCGGTCCGTAGTAAGGAGTGGAAAGCGAATGTGGAGCAAAGTAGGGATCCAGGAATGCGTGGGACGGGAGCAATAAGGGTGGTATCACCGGCTTGGCGAGTTTTCTTCTTGTAATGGTAATAACGGCGCCGGAACTGTTGAGTGTGATGCTGATTCTGGAAAGCGCTTTCCAGGCGGAGAAGGTAATAAGTGAAGGAGGAACCAAATTTGCTGTGCGAAAGAATGTGAAGAAGATAACCAGGGCGTCGAATTGGAGCGGGATGGATGGTGTGAGTGGAGCTTTGCGATGAGTGATGTGAACCAACGACTTTACGAAACCTTTCACAGTCTGTTTGACGTGAATGTCGTCGAAAGCCTTCGTGTAAAAATGTCAAAAAACGTTTAGCTGTCGTAAGGCACTTAGATAATTGTTAATGGTATGATGAGATTTAACGGAAAAGCTGACCAAGGTGGCAAAGGTGGCGATTGTAGCCGGAACGGCGGGAAATGGTGGAAGACAGTAGAAGTGGCAGAACTTCAGGTAGGTGTTCCAAATGGATTGGTAGTTCCGCTTGGTGGCGACTAACAATGCGAAGATTTGAATTTGTCGGAAATGATACTGTAAATCACACTTGTGGAAACCTGAAAGGCGACACAAGGAGGGAATTACCACTGGCAGTCGAAGTGGAACAAATGAAAAGAGCATGAATATTCTGTTAAGGTGGGGTAATGAAGGAATTCTCCCTCATAGAAGATGTGGGCGTCGAGTCTCCCAACGGCTCAGAGAATCAGCGAACGTGTTCTGGTGATCTGGGATGTGGAGAGCGCGTAGCTCTGAGTCACAAAGGGAAGCGTAGAACCACATTTCACGTAAGCAGGACTGAAGGATAAATGGAAGGCGAGAACGACCAGTGTTAATGGCGAGTTCAGTGGTCCAATTGTCACTTCTTACTAAAATTCGCTGTCCTTGCAATTCCCGAGACCACAATTTGAGGCTGACAGTTACAGTCAGCATTTCGAGCGAAGCGATTGTGAGAGAGGCTACATCAATGAACGGCGGATAGGTGGAGTGGAAGAAACGACCATCGAAAAAGCCACCAATACCAGCAAGGCTTGCGTTAGTGCAAAAACGAGAAATTTCATCAATCCGAGGGTATGAACGCAATAAGGAGACACCGTTGTATGCCAAGAGGAAATGTTGCCACCAGCGCAGATCGGCAAGAAGTTCTGGGTTGGGTGAAAAGTGATGAGGTTTGTCGGGAAGTTGACGAAGTTGGTGTAGGAGGTGGTGCATGAAGACTCTTCCCGAGCTAATGCAATGACCTCGCATGTTCAACGTAATTTGTCAAGCGCAACCTCAAGAGTCATGGTTACAGTGTCGTAAATTAGACCGAAGAGAGACATTCTTGTGGAAGGAGGACAATCCTTGACCGGGGATGATTCCAGACCCAGGCTGGTGAAGAGGTCTTCAAGATCTTGACGATCTTGACGTGGGACGCCTCAGCGCCGCTAAGGTCGTCGATGCAGTTTACGCACTCGTGGTGATAAGCGGAGCAAAAAATCTACAAAATGGCGTTTGTGGTGCGCTGGCAAGCGAGAGTGGCTGACCGGAAACCGAAGGGGAGGACAGTGTCGGACGACGAAGTGGAGGAGGAGTGCTGTGCGACAGTAGAGACGGGAGACGTAATTGGTGGGTTTTGGGGATGGGTGAGATGACTAGTCAGTCTGAGCTGGGCGGCGGCACGGACGGTGGTGAACAGATCGAGGAGGCTAGTGGACGAATTGGCAATGGTGTGATCAGCAACTTTTCAATAGGCGCAGATGTGTTCTGCTCCCGGCTGGTGCGGTTCCATTCGCGGCAATAATTTCGTGGCTGGTTGTTGAGGCCAGGTGCGGCGTAAGCGTGTGTGTGTGTCGTTCGCGGGGGGTGGAGTGTTGGTTACTAAGTCGCTGAGACTCGGTGATGTTGAATCGCACTATCTTGCTGAAATCGGCTCTCCAGTCAGCAAGACTGGCTTTAATACGATCTAGAATGGCGGCATGAAAGGAAAGGACGGCGTTCCAGCGTTAGTTGAACGCAAGTCACATTAAAAACATCAGAGGTTACGTCATCAATGCTTGTTTGTCGGGTGTTTCGGAATTTGCGATGTCCAGGAAGCCATAACGAATTCATCAGTCGAGAGATCCTTAAATTTTTGTCCAATATCCAGCGAAGGAGTTGATGCGGGTTTGGAATTGGCACGGGATGAAAAAGAACAGGCCTTGGCTTTAGCATTCCGTTCCAGCAATTGAATTTCTTGATTGTCGTGTGGAGCGGTTGATATTGGCGATCCACGTAGTGGCATGTCTTCTTATTGCAGCGCAGAGGTTTTGGATGGGGCTCTAAGAGGCGGGCGCTCAACGGCTGGAAGATCGTAAAGAGAGCATCTTGGCAAGGATGGAGGCTTCTTCAGGCGTTTTCCAGCAGCAGAAGCCATAACAAACCGATTGAAAAAACGGAGACGCGTACCAAAGGGATAACTACGACATCAGAAGAATTAGTCATTCAAGTTGGTGGTATTTATGAAATGCATTGTAAAGATGGTTATAAAGGAGGAACAAATGCTTTCGTATTAATAATTAATGGATCATCAAAGGAGCTTTTCATAATTTCATAGACATTGAAAAGACAGATTAAAAATGAATGGATATAAATATATTTCATGTTGTTAATCTAGTGAAAGGAGACATGATTCATTTAAGATTAACACAAATTGCTAGCGGTCAGCATGGTTCAAGTTTATTAGATGGTGGAACTTTCAGTGATTTTTTTATCCGAAAATTACTAAAATTATGTTTTAAGATAGTATAGAGGTATACTATATATTATATGGGTATTTTTGCTGGTCACAGGGTTCAAAAGGTGACGAAGGTGATAAAGGAGATTTTGGGTCTGTACCTAACAATGAGTTGATATTAAAAATATACTGTAAATTGATAGATTTTAAAAAGAAGATCGAATTATGTCGATTTACTTTTACTAACGATGAAAAGACACTCATTGAAGTAAGGTCCTTTATGAAAGGAGTGTCATTTGATAGAGAGTTATCCGGACCAATTAAAAACCGTAGATAATATAATCCCAGGCATGCGCCCATTAGTTGATGCTTTCGAGCAACAGTACAGGAAGAAGTTTACTTGTGCTTAATTGTTGTATCGTGGTCGTTACTAATTAGTTTCAATATATTGTTCCAAAAGTTGTGATAGTATTCAAGGGTTTTCTTTGATTTTGGTTATTTCTATGCAATCCGTATTTATTTGTGTATCATTTAAGATCTGTTTCACTACGTAATTGATATTGATCATGCATTTTCTATCACCACTGATCTGTGGTAATGCATTGTTTATCTTTTCAAAGATTGCTATTATCTTATTTTATAATTCGTGGATATATATATGTCATACTTTTTGGTTAAGTTGAAGATGAACTTATCAAGATATTATTTTCTGTTTATTGTCATGGAAGCTACATGATTCTTGTAGTTGCTAATAACCATCAGTTTGTCCACAATTGATGCAAACAATCACAAGGTCTTTATTCTCTAGGCCTTAATCATCACAACATTTTACAGCCATAACTGATCGTTGCTTTATTTGTTTATAACAGAAGGGACATATTACATCCTACAATTTATGATGAATTAGTTTATTACAATACATAATAATAATATTACATGAGATATTTTTAATACGTCGCTTTCTTAATTCTATGATTTTTTAAGTTCTTGTTTTTCTTCTTCCATATTATATTATTGAAATGTCATGTTGTCTTGATCATCAAAATAAAAGGCGTCATCGTCTAGTTCACTATCATCTATAAACCTACTTTCATAACTACTTTCTGAATAATCATAACCATTCAATTCCCCAAAGTTCATTCTGTACATTTGTAATCGGACATTGTAATCAAACAGTTAGCTGTAATCGGACAGTTGAAGCAGTCAATTATACTAAGTTCACTCAGCTAAATCCGCCAATCACAGAACTGATCACAACAACCATAGCAACAACCACTTACCCTGAAAAAAAAACTAGGAAATTTCCAAATTTTTTACTTTACACATTGTCCCTACAGGAGATGCTTGTCCTAAGTGTTTTTTTTTTTCAGAAATTCTAATGGTTATGATCATCATGAGTTAGTCCAGTTCTGTCTGTAATCATACTCGTGATCGACAAAATGGACTCCTGGTTCGCGGTCGTCAGATTTTGTTAATCACTAGTATGATTACAGGCCAAATTGGACTCCACTCGGTCCTATTACCATTATCAATCACTGTCTGAACATATTTCTTCTGAACCATGTATAGTAATATATTATATTAAAAAAAAATTATCGGCGCATTTCTCTGCATCCAACTGTCTTTAATTTTCTCGAAATTCCGTCTCTTTCAATACACTATAACCACATTATAAGCGCATTTCTCAGAATTAAGCTTTCTTTAGTTTTCTTGGAATTCTTTCAATATGAGCGCATTTTGCCTCAATATATTATGATGACGTGACATGGAAACAACACATATTTCCCAGTAGAATGGTAATTGTGCGGTTGGCATGCTATAAATATACTTTTATTATATTATAACCATTTTGTTATGACGTGGAATGGAAACATCGAACATCTTTTTTCAATGTACTTAAACCAAATTATGAGCGCGTGTTGTTTTGGCGTAATATGGTCACCTCAGACAGAAAATGTACTATGAGGTGTTTGGCACTCAGTTTTTATGAAACTGCACTCCCACCCCTAACTACTTGACTACTAAAGCAGATCAGCTTTTTTGTATATTATGTTTGATTTGATTATTTTAGATTACAGTAAATATATGAAAATCGTACATGTGAACTGGGGATAAAGCAATGAATATGGTAGCGATCTTTGCAGTAATAAACACTCCTTAAGCAGTGGTGAAAATAAACTGTGAGTGCAGAAATAGACAAACTACCTGACTTCGTTCAACGAGTTAAAATGGTATAACTACCGAAAACAGTTAAATTGCAGAAAATTCAAAATCTAGCTACATTGCATTAAGTATTTAAAATGGTTAAACTAGCTAAAACAGGTGAACTGGACAAAGTGCGCAAACCAGCATAATTGGTTCAACTGGTTGAAATGGTGAGCTAATTTGTGCATTCCGTCCAGGTGAACCATTTATGACTATCTTAACCAAATGAACCAATTCGGCTAAATTGTGCAGTTTGTCCAGTTTAACTATTTCAGCTAATTTGATTATGTTAACTAGTCAATCCAATTTGAGCTGTTTTAGTATTTAATTCAGTGTAACTGGTTTAGTTAGTGTGAGCATTTTAACCAGTTGAAGTAATTCTGGTAGTTTGCACATTTTGTGCAATTTATCCGTTTTGGTTAGTTTGATCATTTCACCTAGTTAAGCTAATTTAGTCTGAACACTTGTGCAATTTAACTGTTTTAGCTAGTTTGACCTTTCTAACAAGTTGAATTCATTCAGCTAGTTTGTGCGTTTTGGGCAGTTTTAAGGTTTAAGCTAGTTTAACCATTATCACCAGTTTAACCCATTCAATTTTTTTCGTTTGGGTTTTAACTTTATAGTGAGTTTGACCATTTTAACCGCGTGAGTCAATTCAGCTAGAGTTTCGTAGTGTGTTTAGTTTGCCCTTTTAATATCCTCCCACTTATATCTGTTGAGACCATGTTGCTCTTGTTTAGGCAGAAATTTGCTGTCTAAAAGAAAAACGGAAGTTACTGTCTCATTTCATCATGAGTTAGGGGAATTAATATCTCCTGTGAGACTCATGATTTAAAAAAGTTAAATACTTTTGTTAAAAACTCACATTTCAAAATAGAGTCTTTTTATTCAAAGATTGATGGTTCTTCCAATTTTGGATTATTGGGTTACTGTTTTCCGCGGATGTTGTATAGGCAATGAAGAAGGTCTGGAATGCCTACAAAGATGAGGTGGTGGAGTAGTGCTGAATAATGCCCATTTGTCCACCGAACAAATGGTCATAGGTCTCGTTTGGGTCACTCTTAAAAAAAGAGGAACCACATTGTTAAACTGGTCGAAAAGTACCTCAAGGGAATGGCCCTAAGTTATTTCGCCAAACATTTTTAAATTAAAAGACGTAATATTCATTATTATGACATTAGAAACAAGAACAAACTAGTTACTGATAAGGTTAAAGTAGAATCGACTAAAAGATCGTTCTTTTATAAAGGGGCAGATCTTTTTAATGATTGTGTATCAATCTAGTTCCAATCTTTTTTCTCTTTTTATTTATATATTTTAAGATTCCTTAGATAGTTTTCTAAATTTTTGCTTACTTTATCTTTTATCTTATTAATATCTCATTTTTCCATTTTACGCAGGACCCATCTTGATAGCAGTCTTTGTAACTGAAATAGTCATCCTACATAGACATGTTTTATTATTGTCATTATTATTATTATTATTATTTATTCAGCTAGCTTGTGTACTTTGTGTGATCTAACCGTTGCCGCTAATTTCAGCATTTTCATCACTTGGAACAATTTAGCTACTTTGTGCATTTCGTGCAATTTAACAGTTGTAACTAGTTTGAGCAATTAAACCCATTGAATTAATTCAGCTAGTTTGTGCAGTTTGAAATTTAATCGTCGTAGCTAGTTTGACCATTTTAACCCGTTGAAGCAATTCACTTAGTTTGTGCGTTTTCTACAGTTTAACCTTTCTAGCTTGATTAAGCATTTTAACCAGTTAAACCAATTAACCTATTTTGTGTATTTTGTTCAGGTAGTTTAAGCATCTTAAGCAGTTAAACTGCGCAAAAAGCACAAGCTTTTTGCGCAGTTTAACCATTTCAGCTTAGCTGAGCATTTTAACCCCCTGGACCAATTTCGCCTAGTTTGTGCAGTGTGTGCAGTTTAACCGTTGTCAGTTTAACCATGTAACCATTTTAAGCAATCCGTTTAGTTAGTCCATTTGTTTAGTTTAACCCTTTAAGGAAGTTTGCGCATTTTGAGCAGTTCAATTAATTTAGCCAGTTTGCGCATTTTTAACAGTTTAACCGTTTAAGCTAGTTGTCATATTTTTCACCCCTTCTGCAAATTCACCTAGTTTGTAATTTTTGTGGAGTTTCACCGATTAAGCTGGTTTAGTTTGAAATATGTTTCTCGTTTTGTCACGAGCGTCCTCACGCGGAATCGAACCTCATACCTTCGGATTTCCGCGCTCCGATGCTTTATCACTGAGTCACAGGGGCTCTACTGTGAGCGAGGTCTATCACAAAGTTCATATGACACGCGTCCTGCTTACTGTTTGGATCAGCAAGTTTTGAGTTCAGTATGAACTTCTTGGCTCAGTGGTAGAAAAATATCTTTCTGTATTTCTTTACCGAGCTCAAAACTTACTATCTCTCTTATTCTATTGATTAATTGAGCTAGTTTCTGCATTTTATACATTTCATCACTGTGTGAGTGATCTTGAGCGTTTCAACCAGTTGAAACAACTTGAACCAGTTGAGATAATTTTCACCGGTTGAAAAAATTTACCTAGTTTGTGCATTTTGTGCAGTTTAACCGTTGAAGGTGGTTTGTGCATTTTGTGCAGTTTAGCCGTTGGAGCTGGTTGTGCATTTTGTGCAGGATTACCATTCTAGGTAGTTCAAGCATCTTAACCAGTCAAATTGGTTCACCAAGCTTGGGGTTTTTCTTGAACTTGTTATTTTATAATTTGGCTACATAACCAGCTGAACCAAATGACAAGTATGACTACCATAACTAATTGAGCCGATTAAGCTAGATTTTTTTCAGTTCTGCAATTAAATCGATTGAGATAGTTTTGCTCTTTTCCTAGTTGAGCCTTATCAGCTACTTCTACGATTTGCACTATTTCAACTATTTCAGCGAGCTGAGGTAGTTGGTGTATTTCAACCGATTAAGCTAGTTATGTGCTTTGTCCGGTTGAGCCGTTGCAGCTAGCTTCATTTTGTCATATAAGGTAGTTTGACCATTTTCATCATCATTATCATCTTTATTTGACTTTTTTTAAAAATACAAAAATTTATTTACAGTGTTAACAGCTAGAAGACAAGAAGACACAGGAAGTCACCGGGCTTATGGGAGAGCCACCTCACTTAAAAAATAAATCAAGTTAACAAAAAAGTGCTGCGAATATGCGGCTTGGCCAATTCAGTGATTATTTAAGTAAAAACTCTTGCATTTTCGTCCTAAAGCTAAGAAGATTTGACGAACGAGTGACTGAAGCAGGAAGAGAGTTCCAAATTCTAGGACCTTGGTAGAGAATTGTAAATTGCTCGAGATTTGTACGGCACAAATGCGTTCGATAATTACTGGCTATTCTGGTACAATAGTTGTGAATTCGCCTATTCGTTACAAAAACATTGAGAATCAATTGGGGCAGTAAGTTATTTTTTTTAATAAAACATAGATTTGGCGATTTCAAACGTATTGGAAAATATCTAAAATTCCTAGTTTGGAGAATAAGCGAGAGGAATGAGCTCGATAGTCTGAATTGGTGATAGCCTGCACAGCTCGCTTATGCCAGTAGTAAATTCTATTCAAGTTAGATATGTATGTGGACGACCAGGCGGAGTTACAATAGACGATATAAGGATAAATTAAGGTGTAGTACAAAGTGAGTTTGGTTGTAGAGGATAGGAAAAAGCGAGACCTAAATGTAATACCTACTGATTTAGCGATTTGTTTACACACAGCTGATATGGTGCTTTCAGGTGAGATGATCGTCAGTATAGAACCCAAGGAATTTAGTCATATTAGATTGTTGTAGAGGTTTAGCTCCAGAGGAGAGAAAATTTTTGGAGTTAAATTTATTCTGTCTGGGTTTAAAAATATCGTAGTTAGTTTTCTTTATATTAACTGAAAGCTTATTACATTTTAGCCAAACATCAATATTTTAGAGTTCATCATTAAGTTCGAATTCTAAGCAATTTGGGCTTGAGTGAGGATAAAAGATGCTGGTATCATCAGCGGAAAGCAGAGGGTCTGTTAATTCAGAGGCACTAGGGAGGTCATTTATGTATAGAATAAACTATAGAGGGCCTAAAATCGAACCTTGAGGGACATCTTACTTGATTGTTTGCATCAGAGAGCAGGCTTGATTGAATTGGACAAATTATTGGCGGCAAGAAAAGTAGCTCCGCGTCGTGGTTTCCTACGCTTATCTCGTGTTCTCCCAACCTCCCGCGTGTTTACGTCAGGCTATGTAAACAAGGAAACCATTTTACATTTCTTCATTATTTACCAAATAAATTAGCGCGTGCGACGTCGAGTGATTTTTCTGAAATCCAAACTGACAGCGGTAAAGTATATCGTGTTTTTCGGCAAATCTTACAAAGCGATTGTATATGGCTTTTTCGAAAAATTTGGAAAAATTAGACCACGAAAAAATAGGTCTGTAGTTTACCAAAAAACTAGGATCCTCTGCTTTGAAGATGGGAATAATTTTAGCGATATTAAGTTTGTCCGGAAAAATGCCTTTTAGCAGAGATAGATTGATAATATATTATAGTTATAGTATTTTCGTTTGTCAATGCGAACGAGATGGGTGAGTTTGTTTTTGTAGGCTTTATACTTCGTCTCAGAAGATGTTGAAGGTGATGAAACGAGCTCTCTGTAGAGTCTGTTCTTCTTGTCAACGGATTTCAGAGGTCCAGGACTAAGCCATGGAGAATTTGTTCACCTGTTTACCTTGGAGAACCTTTTAAGGGAAACAGGCGTTGTAGATTCTGGAGTATTCTTCAAGAAAATCATTATAGGCTTCATTGGGATCTTTCATGTTGCGAAAAGAGGACCATTTTGCGTTTAAAAGGTTCTCGTTCAATTTACGATTGAGTCATTGAATGTACGTGTCCTACTTTTCCTTTCTGTGCTACGCGTTAGAGTTGCGTCGTCAAAGTATGCAAAAACAGGTAAGTGGTCAGATAAATCATTTAGAATAATCCCACTGATAACATTATGTTCAAGGCTGTTGGTGAATATGTTGTCAATAGTGTCGCAGAGCATGAGGTAAGGCACGTTGGATTGGAGATGAGAGGAAGAAATACGTGTGAAAATAAGCTGTCAATAAATTCCTGTGTTGGAACATGGTGATTGTATCGGAGAAGGTCTAGGTTAAAGTCTCTCATCACATAACAATGTTTTTTGTCTTTAGAAATTAGTGAGAAAATATTGTCGAAATTGTCAATGAACATAGCAGTGTATTGATTTGGTGGTCTGTAAATGCAATCGACAATGATGTTTTTTTCCGTGGGGAACAATAACTTCCAAGAAAAGTGACTCAAGTACATCTCGATCTGAAAATTTGTATTCTTCGAGAAGTTTGTATTCAAGGCCGTTTTTTAAATAAATTCCAACTACGCCGCCTGTTTTCGATTTACGATGATTGGAGACAAAATTGTATCCTGTGATGTTTACGAGCTCTGCAGTGCAATGAGCTAGCCACGTTTCTGGCGAAGAAATCACGAAGAACGGCATATCAAAAATTTCTCAGCAAGAAATTGATTTGATCGAAATTTCTCATTAAGCTTCAAGTGTTTAAATGTGTAATAGAAAAGTTTGTTTTGTCGCCAAAAGAAGCTACTCGATTGTTCAGATCTTCCTCAACCATGTAGCCACTATTGGGCAAGCGAGTGATAAAGTTAGAGTCGGGATTCAGATGACTAGAAAGCACATTAAATAATTCGGGCCTTTCAAAAGGATTAAATAATAATGTTTCACGACGGCCGGCATCGTAACTCAAGAGACCATGAGAAAATTCATAAAATGCTAAATTAAAGGAACTATCATCCAAGTGACTAAAAGGGAAGAGAGATAGAAAGGGTGTTTCGTCAGCCATCATAGAAGTAGCAAATTGAAATTACAGATTAAGTTGCAAAATTCAGCGTGCTTAGCTTAAAGGTAGGCTCTCTTGCCGAGCAGATCTTTCAAGGTCGTCAAGGGTTTTGAACTGGATAGGGCGGGAGTCTTCGGTTTGCCACAGATAGATGGTGAAGTTCTTACACCAACAAAACCTAAAGCCATTACGAGTTTGAAATTTTTTCGTATCCGCCATGAGTTGTTGGATCTGCGGAGTTAGCCGATCAAAAAGCTTCACCTTCTCTAGTATGCAATCGGCAGGTAAACCAATCAAAGAAGCTGTTACCTTGCATGCATTTTTCCATACATTCATGACCTTCTCTTCAGAAATCCTTCTTGTGAACTTGCAAACGACTAATCTCGATCCAGGGGTCACGTTTCTGGTGGGAGTACGATGAGCAATATTGATATATTGAATAAAAAAAAATCAATTCCTGTGGCTTGAAAGAGGCTAAGACATTGTATAGTTGTGTCGGTGGCTGACTCACTTGCCTTTATTTCAGGGAGACCGACGATTGGCGTCGAGCTGAAGCAGCTCGATGCCAATCTCAATGCCAATCTCGATGCCAATCCGATACCCAATCTCTTCCACTTGCTTAGACAGGACATTCAGGTGCGACCAGAGCAGCTGTAAACTTTTATCCGCTTCCTGGCGAAGGTCATTGTAAGACTTGCCATAAAGTTGCAGGGTGTTCGAAGTCTCGTCCTATGATATTGCCATTCGACTCGCTTCGCCGCCATAGCTGAAGTTTGGGCGAATTCTGAACGTCTTCAAAATTTTTCTTTAAGGCAGTAATTTCGTATTTGAGGCTGTCATTCTCTTTTATAAGCGAATTGACGGACGGATTAAGAATAGTTAGAGGGAAAAAAAATTGCATTAACGCGGAGCGATCAAATATTCGTCCACACACCTCGCTCGCATACTGTATATCTACCACTTCTGTGCGCACTGTATATCTACTTCAACCAATTAAGATTCATTGTGCAATTTGCGCAGTTTAACCGTTTTCGTTGGTTTGATTACTTAACCATTTTAACCCATTAAACTAGTTTGATTATCTTATCTAGTCAAGCCAATTAAGCAAGTTATGCAGTTTGTGCAATGGAACCATGTAAGCTAGTTTAACCATTTGAACTACTTCAAACAAATAACAAAGATTTTGCAATCTGTGCAGTTTAACTGTCTTTGCTGGTTTGACTATTAAACCAATCGAATCAGTTAAAATATTTTGAGTGCTTTAACTACTTTATGCATTTCAGCCAGGGTTTGCAGTTTGTGCCGTTGATTCATTGAAGTTAGTTTGACCGTTTGTAGTACTTCAACCAGTTGAGATAGATTGTGCAATTTTTTAAGTTAAACTGTTTTCATTAGTTTGACTGTTAAACCAGTTGTACCATTTAACCTACCTATGCATTATGTCCAGTTAAACCATTTGCTCAATTGAATTAACTGGTTTAAAAGCTCAAAATAGTCAAAATCATAACCATTAGTTTCCCTGCACGATTTCTTCTGCGAATTTCACAGTCAACCTATCAACAAGAGCTCTTGCGGCATTGTTCACGATATAATTGTTTGCGTGACAACTAACTTTCAAGTCAAAAATTAGTTACAGAGATCCTGGCACAAGGACAACCCCGTCGTCAAGCTTTTGAACTGGGACCCTACGTGTCTCATGTGGAGACGCTTTGTTCGGATTGAATGTTACTCTGTGAATTACGCAGTCTGCCTTGACGGCATTTGGAGTCTTTTTTTAAAAAATTGGGTCGGTTTTTTTCACGCACTTCCACTTCAAAATAATAGAAATGTTATTTAAAATTACTGATTTTGGAGATATTGATCGTTCTTTGGAACACAGTGACGATGATGATGATGATGATGAATATAAGGGAAATACACTAACATTTTTAAACCTCATTGGTCCAAGGCGTGTAGAGTTTATTGTTGAGAAGGATATTGAGGAGCTGCGGAATTCAATTCGTGAAACTGAAGAGAATGCTTATGACGAGAACAAAGATCGAGCAACAAGAGAACGAGCAAAAGAAAAGGTTGCTAGAGAAACACACCCTGAGTTGTTCTCTCTCATTCTCAAGAGCATCAATCTGTATTGATGCTCCTGAGAATGAGAGAGAACAATTTTAGACCAAATTATCGCTTTGTGAGGGGTGATAAACATATTTAAGAAATATGGTTTCACAGTCTCAGCTGTTGTCCTGGCAGTCGGAACAACGATTGGAGTGATTGTGAGCGCATTGAAAAGAGGTCTGAGGTCTGTTGCCATTCTCATTAGTTCAATAGTCGGCTTCATTTTCAAGACTGCTGGACCAACGATCAGCTTCCTCGGTCTAAATGCATGGCTTCTCAACATGGGAGTCGCCATATTCGTTATTGAGCGCTTTCAGTGGAACAAGCAATGACGCAAGAAGGCTGAGACCAGTCCAGCTGAAATCAATCCGACCTTTACCTTATCATGATTTGTCTCATCTAACCCTGATGGTTTCTTCACCTATACTTCAGATGAAGTCTTGTTAATTGGATTTGAAGGTTGAGAGATCGGCCTTTTGATTGTTAATGAGCCTCCATGTGCCTTACTCCGACTGTTTTCATCTCCAAATTCACTGATTTGTTGACTCCCAGCTTCATGTCAGCACTTGCCTTCTTCGGGCTGCTATTATACCCAAATGTACTCTGTATGTTCAGAAGAAGATCTGAAAGTATGAGCCTTGGTTCATGCCCTCAAACCTAGAGCAAATTGCGAGATCCAACCTGATTTTTGCCTCATCGATCGCGAGCGGAAATCTCTGGACGCTCTTTGAAATGTCAGGCTTTTTGATGGCAATCTCAACCAGAATGAAGAACTCACGCTGAGCCCTCTTTGCGCTTCCTCCTTAACTCGAGATTGATGATCTGACATTGACTTGAGAGCCAATGCCTCAATCGCCTGATTCAGTCTCGCCATCCCAGCTTGCGTCAGACCTTTTGACTTGTCTTCCATGAAGAATTGCCTCTCAACTTTTGCATTATCATTCCTTATCACATAGATCAGATTTCTTTTGATGGCTTTTCTGCTCTCATCGCTGAACCTGTTATTACCTGGATATGTGATTGAAGTGCCATTGGTCCAGCATTTGTCACATAAATGAAAACAGATCCGAGACTGTTACTATCATCTTCTTTGAGGTGGAAGTCCACTTCAAAGACTTGATCTGTTCTGGAATCTTATCGAGTTCTCTACGAGATATTCCACAGCCTTTCGTTGCACACCGTACTGCGAAGTTGAGCTGTTAAGGTCAGTAGCTCATATTTGGGCCAGCGAGTCATCTCTGATTAGGCACCTGAAGAATGCTGAATTCTCTTTCTTGTGAGTATTGCTCTGAATTTTGCATTGAAGTATTGATCTGGGGTGACAAACATCTTGATCACCTCATTAAAGCGGCTTACAGCATTATCGTTAAACGAATTAGAGTAAGTTCAAGGGAAAAACCTCCAATAGACCCATTTCAAGCGTGACGTCACATCACATGACATTGCGAACTGGAGGACAAGCTTCAGTTTGTTTACAGCATGGCGGCGAAAGCGACTACGAAGCGTGGGTTGTTACCCGGTTATTTTGAAAATCTACAACAGAAAGAATCAAAGGAAAGGTATCTCGAAATTCCGCGCAAAGAGTGGATTGACGATGTCGATTGCTGGCCAGACGTAACGTACATAAACGTGGGGATGTATCTTCTGTTTGCTGCTAGCCCATACACCCAGGAGCAATTGATGAGCTATAAAAGCTTAGACTGCTATCAGAACTTTGCGAACGGCTGGGTAAGGGAAGTTATGTGCAAGAAATTCGGCGAAAAGCGCCTGTTAATAGCAAAGGTAAGTTTTCATAACGTCTTGTTAAAGAGTGTTTACAAGCGCCTTCTTTATGTCATTATGCCAATATCCTCTGTACTACCCTGAGGTGCTCGTCTGAACTCTATGTGACCTATTTCAGTAAACTTCAGCTGAATTCTGTCTTTTATTATATAACGACAGTTGTGCACTGAACTCGCTCAGGTCTGCATCTGGATATTGTGCTTTCAAGTTATTCCAAGCCTTCGTCCTTGCTTTTTCTGCAATTTTATTTGCTTCATCTGATCTTAGCCTCAGAGGGGCGGGTTGCGAGGTGGTAAGCCCCAGCGGGTCGGAACTCGCAGAGTTAAATATTTTTTATTGCTTTTATAATCCAAATTGTTGTGTTGACGATTATTGTAGATTTAAAGTTATCAGACGGGTCATTTCAGAGAACCTCTCTCTCAGGCTTGTGAACTGTTCCTTTTCCACAATCTTCAAAATAAGAATATCCTCCTTGACAATGATCTGGCTGATCTCCTTGGAATTAAACGATGTTTTCAAACCGTCAACCATCAAGGTTAAATCATTGACCGACTACCCTGTCCACTGTGATCCTTTGGATCCGATTGAAAACGTTTTCAATGGAGAGCACTTGAGCGTTCTTGGATGCTTCGACATCGTCGGGCAACCCTTTGACAGGATGGACTATCATTTTGAAATCCCAACTCAACGAAAAATATCACCGAGGATTTACATCACATCTATGCTAATTTTCGTGACCAATAAGAACATGGAGATCATTAAGGATGAATCATACGGAGATCATCTCCTTTAAGATTTGAGCTTGAAGTAATTTAATGATAAGACATGCCTTCTGGAAATATTTTGCCAAGCCTTGAAGATGTGGGCTTTCAGCCAAGTGCACCACCGCTAGACCACTTGAACAGCAAAGCACTTCATGCCGGGGGTTACAAAGCAGCCCCTGGCTCAAAGAGCCTTTATCCTTCTCTCCCAGCAGAGGCTGGGAATTTGAGGTTGAAAAAGATTAGATATTGCCAGAGGGAACTTAAAAATGAGATTTCTCATTACCAGCAGGTCACAAAAAGATACGAAAGAGTTAAGGCTGTTCGTCGCACAACATCTTCAATCATCTCAGTCATGACGGCTCTTCTATCTATGGGTAGTTTTTCAGTCACGCTAAGCGGAGTTGGAGTTGTTGTGTGTTTCTCTTACAGACTTTGTTTAAAAAAAACGTTTTACTAAAAATGTTTTACTAAGTTCTTTGACGGGCAGTGGACCAGCAAGTCTTGAAGAAGCTGATTTGAAGATAAAGAAATTATTTGAATGGTGCTCTTTTGCAGCACATAATGGTGTGGGTTGGTGCTCGAATTTGAGAAAGAATGACCTCATTAATTTCACTGTTGGAAAAAGAGAACCTGTTGTCAAGGTGAATCATTCCAAGCAGATAGAAGTGGCGAGAATAGAAAGATGAAAGATCAAAAACTACACATTTCTCACCAAGAGAGAACTGCAAAATCACTTGGCATTCAGAATGTTGATAATGAGATCAGATCAAAGCCAAACATTTTCATCAAAGACTCAGATGCAAAACAATTAACATTCAGAACATGGAAAGAAGCAATGGATTTCTTCAGAATAAGTGGCAGTACCCTCGCTAAAGGAATTAACTTTATTGACAGTTTTAAGTTTATGGCTTCTTCCCTCGATAGTTTAGTCGCAAACTTGAGTCTTTTGAAGCTGAAGGAAACTGAGAAGGTATTCAAGACAAAATCCATTTAGTCTCGCGAAAAGGTGTGTATCCATACGACTACTTGAGCAGCATTGAAAAAATTCAACTGCCTCCCAACGAAGAGTTCTGTTCCAAGCTGAATGACTGTGATGTATCTGATAAAGACTATGAGCGTGAAAAGAATATCTAAAAAGAGTGTGACCTGAAGACTGTGGGTTATTACCATGACCACTATCTCAAAACGGATGTTTTCCAACTGGTAGACATGCTTAAAGAATTCAGAAACGTTTGTCATGAGAATTATGAGCTCCACCCTGCTTGATATTTCACTGCCCCTGGATTGGCTTGGCATGCGGTCTTGAAGGAGACAAAAGTTGAGCTCGAACTCCTCAGTGATGTTGGCATACTGCTGATGATTGGAAACGGAGCTCGGGGAGGTATTTCAATGATATCAAATCGTTTTGGAAGGGCAAACAGCAAGTACATGGATGAAGCCTATGATGAAACAAAGCTAACGAGATACATCACCTATCTCAATGCAAACAATCTTTATGGATGGGCAATGTGCCTGCTTTTTCCTGTTAGAGGCTTCAAGTGGATGCAGCGTAGCTGCCCAGCTGAAGGCTTTACTGACTTTGACAACTTGCAAGATATTTCTTGTATACTTGAAGGTGATGTTGTGAAATAAAGCTTGAATCAGCGTGATAAGCTTTAATCGGTGAAAAAAGCTGAAAACAGCTTTTTAGCTACTTTGATCATTTTAACTACTGCAACTAACGGAGATAGAATTGTTCAATTTGCGTATTAAGGTATCTTCGCTGGTTTGACTATTACACTAGTTAGTAGAACTATCGAAAACCGCTATGCTGCACAGATTGCACAATCTATCTTAACTGGTCTGAACTGGTCAAATAATCAAACCAGCAAAAACCGTAAGAGTGCACAAATTGGAGTATCTCAAATGGCCGATGTAGTTCAACATAAGTTAATTGGTTCAACCGGACAAAATGCATGGCTAGCTTGATAGGATCAACTGCACAATCAATCTTAATTGGTTAAAATCGTTAAATAGTCAGAGTAGCTAAGGCAGTTAAACTGCTCAAATTGCGCAATCTCTCTTAATTGATAAAGTTGTTCAAATGGCCCAACTAGCTTAAATGGTTCATTTAATTACATAGTCAAACTAGGGATGACAGTTGGATTCCAGGAAGTAATAAGTATTATATGAAAAAGCCAGTGCAAAATCACCGGGCAATAATGACGACACAGAATCACTGATATCTGGTGAATATGCCTTAAAAGCCCTAAGTACTATACTACTATCTTAAATAGTTAAACACCTTAAGCGAGATTGTGCAGTTTCTGCATTGGAACCATTTGAGCTAGTTATGCATTTTGTGTTGTTGAACTATACTTACATTTGAACCATTTCAGCTACTTCAAATAATTAGGAATAAGTTTGCAATCTGTGCAGTTTAACTGTCTTCCCTGGTTGACTATTTTACAAGTCGAATAAATTACTTTAAGAAACTTAGCTAGATTGTGCTGCTAGTGCCGTTTATTCAGTGCAGTTTATTTGACCATTTAAAGTACTCAGACCAGTTAAGTTAGATTGCACAATTTTTTCAGTTGACCTTTGACTGTTAAATCAGTTGAACCTCTTCAGCTAAATTGTCCAGATTGCGCAGTTGAACTGATTAAACTTGTTATGCATTTTCTACAGTTCAACCATCCAAGCTAGTTTGACTTTGCACGCTACTCTGATCAATTAAGATAGATTGTGCAATTTGTGCAGTTTAACTGTTATCGCTTTATCAACATTTAACCGTTTGAACCATTAAAGCTAATGCACAAACTGCAAAACCAGGTTTTATTGGTTTAATTAGATAAAATAATCAAACTAATTTAATTGGTTCATATGATTAAGAAAACAAACTAGCGAAAACAGTTCAACTTCACAAATTGCACAACGTATCTTGATAGGTTGAAATAGTTCAAAATATTCAAACTACCTTATATGACAAAATGATGCTATCTGAAACGGTTGAACCAGACAACAGCAGTATATTTGTGTCTGGTTGTTTGACTATTTAAGCAGTTGAAGCATTTGAGTCACCTCGTGAAGTTTGTGCAGTTGAACTGATTAAGTTATTTACGCATTTTCTCGGCTATTTAAGAAAGTTATGAATTATATCATATAAGCTAGTTTGACCATTTCTAAACTAAAACCAAATAAATTAGTTTGACCATTTGACAGTCTACACCAATTCAGTTAGATTGTGCAGTTTGTGAAGTTAAACTTATTAAGATAGTTGTGCATTTTGTCCAGTAGAAACATTTTAGCTAGTTCAACCGATTTTTGAACTAATGCAACGAATTAAGATTGGACAACTTGTGCGTGTGTCTTTGCTGGTTGGACTACTTAACTGGTTGAACTAACTAAGCTACTTCGGTCATTTTAACTTCTTAAACAAATTGGGCTACATTTTCCTGTTCGTGTACTTCAACAATTAAAGGTAGTTTAACCATTGCACTACTTCAAGCAGTTTAGCTGTCTTACCTAGTTTGACTATTTAACTAGTTAACCATTTAAGCCTGGTATGCATTTTGTCTAGCTGAACCACTGAACTTAGTAAGGTCATTTGAACAACTTTATCGATTAAGAGAGATTGTGCAACTTGAGCTGTTTAGCTGTCTCAGCTACTTCGACTACGAGTTGAATCAATTAAGCTTAATTGTACAGTTGGTGCAGTTAATCCTATCAAGCTAGTTATGCATTTTGTCCGGTTGAACTAATTTAACTACTTTGAGCATTTGAACATCTACCATTTGAAAGAGTGCAATTTGTGCACTCTTACTGATTTCGCTAGTTTGATTATTTAACCAGTTCAACCTGTTAAACTAGATTGAGAAGTTTGTGCAGTTGAGCTTGTTAAGCTAATTATTCTACTAGTTTGATGAGTTTTGACTAATTATTCTACTAGTTTGATTATTTAACCAGTTCAACCAGTTAAACTAGATTGAGAATATTGTGCAGTTGAGCCTGTTAAGCTAATTATTCATTTTGTCCCCTCGAAAAATTGAAGCTAGTTTGACCATTTCAACCAGCTCAACCAGTTGAGATGGATTTTGCAATTTGTGCAGTTTAGCTGTTTTCAATAGTTTTACTAAATAGTGAAATAGTCAAACCAGCGAAGATAGCTAAATACAAAAATTGAACAATTCTATCTTCATTGGTTGCTGTAGTTCATATAATCAAACTAGCTTAAATGATTCAACCAACAACAAAAAAATGCACAACTAGCTTAATCAGTTCAACTGCACAATCAAAAATTGCATAATCTTTCTCAACTGGTTGGAGTACTTTAAGTGGTCAAATCAACTTCAATGAATAAACGACGCAAGCTGCACAATCTAGCTAAGTTTTTTGAGGTATTTAAAATAGTCAAACTATTTTAATTGATTCCACTTATTAAATAGTCAAACCACGGCAGACAGATAAACTGCAGCAGATTGAAAAATCTTTCTTAATTGGTTGAAGTAGTTGAAATGGTTCAACTGTACAAATAGTTCAGCTGCACAAAATGCATAACTAGCTTAAATGGTTCCATTGCACAATCTACACAATAGCTTAAGTGGTTTTACTGGTTAAGATAGTAGTAAAGTACTTAGGGCTTTTACCGCATATCTACCTGATATCAGTGATTCTGTGTTATTATTGTACGGTAATTTTATGCTGGCTTTTTCATATAATACTTATTACCTCCTGGAACCTTTATGCTATCATAATTCTTGGAAATTCTATGATTTTCATCTAATGTGTTGGTATACATGGAGTCTTAGGAAATATATTTAGAAGATAGTAGTTATCATAATCGTCACGATACTGATTATCTATGATAGTCGGGACGATTATTCAGGTAGTAGTGATTATGTATATGATAGTCGAGACGATTATTCAGATAGTAGTGATAGCTATAATAGTAACTTTGTAGATGATAGAGAACTGGATGATTATGCCCATTGCTCTGATGACCAAGAGAATATTTATACAAAATATTTATACATAATATTTATGCATAATATACAAGATATTCTAATGATGGCAATATTTTAGAAGCAGAAGAGGAATTGCATGATATGGAATATGACTTAAGGAGACCAGGGACAGCCCCTGATAATACACAAAAAATTTAATATCTATATAATATCTTTATTTAATGACGAATAAGATGAGGTAATTTGTCCCTTCTGTCAAAAGCAAATAAAGGAACAATCACTCATAGTAGAAAAATCTTGGGAGAAACAGTGCTTGTAAAATAAAGGCTATGTCATTGTGTGCACCAATTGTGGGCATGTAGATTGCTATGAGCTAATAAAAAGAGTTTTGTAGCTTCCATGGTAACAACTATAAAATAATGGTTTGGTCAATATATCTAAGGAAATACTATCTTAATAAGGTAATATTTAATGTAACCAAAAAGTATGACACAAAAGTAACCACAAAGAACAAAAGTGAGATAATCGTAGTCTTTGAAAAGATAAACAACGTATTAGCACAGGTCAATGATAATAGACAGTGGTTGATTAATATGAATTTTATCATGGTAATTTATGATATACAAATCAATATAGATGACCTAAAAATAATCAAATGAAAGAAAATCCTTTCATATTATCACAACTACTGAAACAATATATTGAAACTAATTAGTAATGACTACAACATAATACCTAATAAATAATTCATCACAGGTAAACTACTTCTTGTGCTGTTGCTCAAAAGCATCAACCAATGAACACATGCGTATGATGTTATCTACAGTTTTCAACTGATCCAAATAACTCTCTATATCAAACGACACTCCTCTTGAAAAGAACCTTAATTCAATTAGAGTCATTACATAGGTATTACTAGCAAATCTGCGTTATTCGATATTCTTTTTGAAATCTTTCATTTTACAGTATGTTTTTAGTATCAAACCACTACCAGGTATAATGCCAAGTACGATGGGGCACCACCTACTATGAAACAAGACGATGACAAATTGCATAATAGATTTAGTTTCTTGAACCCCGTACAGGTTTTTTTTTAACAACCGAAGCTTCTTATGATAGTATTTGTATAGTGATTGATTGATTGATCATCAGTCAGTGTCATTACATAGGTATTACAAGCAAATCGACATGATTCCATATTCTTTTTAAAACCTTTCATTTTACAGCATGTTTTTAATATCAAACTACTACCAAGTATAACGCCAAGTACGATAGGATTCGTTGTTACCCTCCCACCGACTATTAAACAAAACCATTACAAATTGCATAACAGATTTAGTTTCTTGAACCTCTTATAGCCCTTTTTTAACAACCGAAGCTTCTTATGACATTATTTGTATGATGTTATTTCATTTATTGCGTTTTTGTTTAGTGATTTATCTATATCATTGAAGTTCATAACACTCCTATTTTTGAAGCTCATATATGTGTTTCTAACACTCAGATTTTTTATTAATCAAGCATTAAGCCCACCATCGAGAGTGCCATTATCTACAACGAAAGATATAGAATGACCAGTAAATGTTCCAATATTCCAAAAAATGTAACATCAATCCATTCATTGTTTGTGTTTTGTGTGAATACAGTGTATTGCTTACTAATGCATCCGGAAGTATCACATGCTTTGTAGTAGAAATGAGTCCCAGGCCCCTTGCAACCATATATTGAATGAAATTCATATGTTCCATCCACATCAAAGGTTAATTTGTCACTATATATTGTGAAATGTAAATCATTGGAAACTGCATATTTTGATCTTGTCTTTAAAAATTTGGTTTCCTTTTCATCATGACCCATCTCATAATTAAAAGAGTATACAGCTACAAATACCAATGTTGTTGCTTGCTTAACACCATCCAAATATGATTTATTTGCAGCATCACTACCATATGTTGGTTAACCAATTTATTTTTTTTAAATTGCACATATTAAAATCAGTGGAAATTGGTTTTGTTCGATTAGTTTTCCATAAATTTTTTTGTTTATGTGTCTACATATGATTTATTTAAAGCATCATTAGCATCAACTGGTGTGGCTCAATGGATTATTGTATTATTGGCCATATTCAAATCAGCAGTCATTGCAGTCTTTCCATCAGACCCAAAATTTCCTTTATCACTTTTGTCACATTTTGAACCCTGTGGACCAGTATCTCCCTTCAATCTTCTCACAACTTGCAAAGCTAGTGGACCACGTATCCTTATTACTCTGTTTTTTCTTCTGTCACTAACAGCAAAAGTACCCACATATAATATACGATTCTAGTAATTTAAGAATCTGACTATAAGGACCACCATCCAACTTTCCTTGAGCTGCTTGAATCCTTACTTCAAATGCAGCAGTTACACTAATGAGATTGAAACATTGATATAAGGATTGACGCTCCCAAGATTCATATTTATATTACAAGCTGTGCCTTTGTATCCGTCTTTAAAATGGATGTTATAAATACCAGATATACCAAAAGCTATATGACCAGTTTATGTTTTGAAAGAGAAATGAGCGCTATTTGATATTAAAACATTAGCTTCACTTGTGACAAATCGTACTATTATTATGTGAAATGTTATTACTATAAAGATAAGCAGTTTCAGTTTTATCATTAAACACTTCTGTCTAATAGCATTATCATAACAAACTGTATCTTGTGTTTTTAACTCTTTAGTCATTTTAATTAGTGTGACGAAATCATGAGTACCATTAGTTATTTCAAACTTTTTATTCCACACACTGAGTGGAACGTCGTCATGATATCCCAAGATCCCATAAACTGTGACACGAATAACTAAATCTTGTGCATAAGCCGCGCTTGACTTATTCTCCAATACTAAACCATCATCAGATAATAAGGTGTTACATTATTTTACTTGTGTATATGTATCAATGATCTGGTATGATTTGCAGATTTATTAGTTGATACCCTGGAAATTGTCTTAATACTACTTGTGGCTAATATATCAACTGATGAATGGTCAATTGATGCAGAAGGCAAATATAATTCAAAGACCACTGTATATTTGCCAGTTGTAAGTTCATAGATGTCTTGTGCTATCCAAATGGAGTTTTATTTCATAGGTTTTTTTTAATGAACTGATGAAAGTCTTCATCAAGAATTTAACCCTTAATGTCATCTTCATCACTGAACTGCCGACTTTTATTCATGATATATGAAAATGTGTTTTACAAATCTGCTCCATTAACAGACAGTTTAATTTGTCATTTCATACTTCTGGTAATTAGTAGCCATTGGCGTATTATTATTGTTGACGGTTGTATTGACAAAATTAACATCAGCAGCATATATGCTTCCATGTGCCTGTGCCTGTTTGACATTAGTGATGCTTCTGCTCTTCATATTCAAATTACCAGTTATTGCTCTTGCACCATATGTTTTCAAATAATTGCTTGTTTCATATGACCATACCTTACATGACCTTTACGTGACTAGACCATACATTTATGCCTTTTTTTGCTTCCATCTGTTGTACTTGTTGGGTCTGCTACATTAATTACCTTACTTCCTTTGATATCAAGACCTTTTGATATCTTAAAAGTAAAGGTTTTACTGTCGGCATATTTCTTTTCAACCATATCCTTATCACTGTTATCACTGCTGTCATAATTTGGTATAAATAACCTGCTTTTTAATGTTTAGGGTAAAGATTGTCCAAATCTATTTTCTTGCCTGTGATGTCTTTCATCTGTCTCAAGGTTACGGCTTCATCATAATGTTGTGCTCTACTGAGGTCATAGATGGTCTTACCCTCAGCATCCCATCTGTTACCCCTTCCCAATTTCAACAGTTTGTTATGATCACTTTTTTTCCCTGTATATTCTCACAAATACCTTATTCACAGCATCATCATTTGAAGTGGGCGTATGCGAGTTCTTTATACGGTTGTTATTCATATTTATACCACCTTCGAAAGTCTCAGAGCTGCTCAGTATGTTTGCAATGGTATCAACATACTTTATCACCTTTTCGACCTCTAACGTCAATGTCATCTTTATCACCCTTAGGACCTTGACGACCGGCATCTCCTTCATCACCTTTTGAACCCTGAGGACCGATATCTCCTTTTTGTCCTTGTGCTGCAGTATCTCTTCAGCCACCCTTAGGACTCTGAGACCCAGCACCACCACTATCAGGTGGACCTTCTGCATTAGTATCACTCTTGGGGCCTTGTGCACCAGCATCTCCTTTGTCACCCTTGTCCCCCTTAGCCCCCTGTGCACCAGTATCTCCTTTTAGATCTCTATCACCGTTTTCTCCTCTTGGGCCAGTATCGCCCTTATCATCTTTTGGCACAAATGACCCTGCTGGTCCTTCGACACCTTCCACAGTTGTATCTATTTTGTTATGATTTTTAGTAAATATACCCATTACAAAATACCCTTTTTAGGAATTTTTCACTATAAGCATAATCAGTAGGGGAAAACACTTTTACAACACAATAACTTGTCCCCATACTGTGCACATTCATGTAATGCAGACAATGTTATCCACATGAGACACTGAATCAATCCTGGTCCTGCGTGCTGTTTTACATATAATTGAGATTTAATGTATTGGACACCTTTATAACCTCTTTTGTACAATTCAGACCAAAACTGTCGAAGTATTCAATTATCTCTTTTGATGTTCATAACAATCCAGTGTGTACCACCACTCACACTGTCACCAAGATTAATAACATAGTATTCCATCTTATGCTTTTCACCTATTTTATCTCTAAAAAACACACCCATAAACTGCCTTATCTCCACTCACTTTACACAGTTAATTATATTCTAACTGGACAATGCTTTATTTACAAAGTTGTACCCACCAGAGGGACTCCGTTGAAAGGTGAGTTTTTCCTAACAGTGGTCCTTTTCCTCTGATCGTCTTTTTTGTTTTCCTTTTATCAGAAACAGCACCTATGGTACATGCGCAATTAGGCAAACTACCAATGAATGGTGGTGGTGTTTGAGAATACACCTCTCCCCCTTTAGACCAACTACCTACAAATGGAGGCGGTCTATATGGCACTAATGACTCATTGCATGTTCTGACCTACATGTCACTACCATCTGATTTTGGTGGTGGATTTGGTGGTTGCGGTTCATATCTGCTATAACCCTGAATACCATTACCAGTTAATGCTTTCAATAATAAGGGCACAACAACGCTTGCAGGGAGTATACTAAGGAACCCACCATTTTGTTTCTTCGTTGGTTTTATAATGAAAGGACTTCCTAACCTCATAGCTTCTGCTAGTTTATTCATCTGGCCTGCAGTAAAAATATTCTGATAGGATATAAGTTATGTTATTTTATCAATGGGTATCATATAAATGTTTAGGCTACTTTGACCTTGTGAACTACTTCGACCAGTTAATATTGGTTTTGCAATTTGTGCAGTTTATTTATGTCTACTTCTTTGACTATTTGAGCAGTCGAAGCATTTGAGCCAGCTTATGAAGTTTGTGCGATCGAACTGATTAAGTTATCTACGCATTTTATCTGGTTGAACCATCTAAGCAAGTTAGGAATTTTGTCATTTAAGCTAAATTGACCATTTAAAAAGTAGAACCAAATAGACTAGTTGACTCTTTTGACTTCTTAAGCCAATTGGGCTAGATTTTGTCGTTTGCGCAATTCTACAATTGAACGTCGTTTGACCATTGCACAACTTCATGCTGTTTAACTGTCTTCCTTAGTTTGACTATTTAAGCAGTTGAACCATTCAAGCTAGTTGGGTATTTTGTCCAGTTAAATAATTGAAGCTAGTATAGCCCTTTGAACAACTTTAACCAATTGAGATAGATTGTACAAATCAGGCAGTTTGTTTCTGTCTGCTTCTTTGACTATTTGAGCAGTCAAAGCATTTGGGTTGGCTTGTAAAGTTTGTGCAATTGAAGTGAACAAGTTATGTACGCATTTTACTCGGTTGAACCATCTCAGCAGGTTAGGCATTTTGTCATTTAACCTGAATTTACCATTTAAAAAGACTAGTTTGACTATTTTGACTTCTTAAACCAGTTGGGCTAAATTCTGTCCTTTGTGCAGTTCTATAATTAAACGTAGCTTGACCATTGCACAACTTCAAGCAGTTTAACTGTCCTCCCTAGTTTGACTATTTAAGCAGTTGAACCATTCAAGCTTGTTGTGCATTTTGTCGAGCTGAACCATCGAAGTTAGTATGGCCGTTTGAACAACTTCAACCAACTAACAAAGATTGTGCAATTTGTGCAGTTTAGTTGTATAAGTTACTTTGACTATTTAACGAGTTTAAACAATTTAGCTTGATTGTGCAGTTTATGCAGTTGATCCCATCGAGCTAGTTATCCATTTCGTTCCGTTTGAACAACTTTAACCAACTAACAAAGGTTATGCAATTTGTGCAGTTTAGTTGTATAAGTTACTTTGACTATTTAACGAGTTTAAACAATCTAGCTTCATTGTGCAGTTTATGCAGTTGATCCCATCAAGCTAGTTGTCCATTTCGTCCAGTTGAACCAACTAACCTCGTTTGAGCATTTGAAGAACATCAACCATTTCAGATAGACTGTGCAATTAGTACACTTTTACTTTTTCCGCTAATTTGATCATCTTAACTAGTTAAACCAAGCTAGATAATGCAGTTTGTGCAATGGAACCATTTAAGCTAGTTATGCATTTTGTGCAATTGAACCATTTATGCCAGTTTGACCATTTGAACTACTTCAACCAATTAAAAAAGGCTTTGCAATCTGTACGGTTTACTGTCTTGGCTGGTTTGACCACTTAAAGTACTTCAATCGGTTGTGATAGATTTTTCTCAGGTGTCCTTAGTTTGACTATTAAACTAGGTGAACCATTTCAGCTAGATTGTCTAGGTTGTGAAGTTGAACTGATTAGGCTAGTAGGCAGAGTAGACACAGTGCATAACTAAGACATTTTTCTACCTAAAAAGTCTAAGCTAGATTGACCATTTGAACTAGTCTAATCTGTTGACATACGTGGTGTAAATTGTGTAGCTATACTGTTTTCGATAGTTTGACTATTTTACCGTTTGAACTATTTAACCTAGTTATGCATTTTGTCCGGTTGAGCTTTTGTAACTGGTTTGACCATTTTAACTACTTGTGTATTTGACTATCTTCGCTGGTTTGACTATTTAAGCAGTTAGTCAAACTAACTAAAACGGTAAATCCTACAAACATTGTAAAGTCTCTTTCCACTGGTCAAACTTGTTCAAATGGTCAAACTACCTAACATTGTTCAAGGGGACAAAATGCTTAACAAACTAAGGATTAAACTGGACAAACTTTTCAATCAAGTTTAATTGGTTGACCTAATTAAATAATCAATCTATCGAAAACAGTGAAACTACAGAAATTGCACAAACTATATTGAATGGCTGAAGTAGTTAATATGGTCAAACTGACTGAAAATATTAAACTGGACAAAATGCGTAACTAGCTTAAATGGTTTAACTGCACAACCTACCTTAATTAGTTCAACTAGTTAAAATAGTCTAACTAGCTTAATTGGTTGAAGGGCTTAATAGGATTAATTGGTTTAAATAGTAAACCAGTGAAATAGTTGAACCGCTCATATTTTTAGATGCTATCTTAATTGGTTAAGGTCATTAAATGAGAGTAGCCTTAATGGCCTAACCGGACCAAATGCGTAACTAGCTTTAATAGTTCAATTGAACAAATACACAACTAGGTCAAATGGTTCGACTACACAATCTGCTTAATGTAGCTTAACTGAATCCCGTTGTTAAAATGGTCAAACAACCGTATTTATTCGACTATAAGCCAAGCGATTTTCACACAAATTAAAACTGAAGTGAATTAAAATTTGGGCTTTAGAGGGGGTCTCGGCTTATAGCCAAAAGTTTTTGAAAAAAATTTTTCCAGCGCATGGAAACTCTACTAAATCAGGATGTATTTTCTTATAAGCCGAGCTAAAGTAAAGAAACACAATATACAATCATTGGTTATTAACTTTTAATTTGAATTCAAGAGTTTGACTGAATGGTAGTTCGAACTGCACCGGTGTCTCGTCCATGTTAAAGATTCTTGATAGAGAATAACCATGACGCTGACAGTTATGATTCGTTGCTTTTCAATTGATTACTGAGTTCGCTTTTTTGTCCTTTGCATATTAAATCACCATTAATCGCCATCGTCTAAGCCTCATTTATGACAATTAATGCGATTTTTTTCAAAAAATGTTCGAAATTCAGTTTTGTAATAATGAATGGGTCTCGGCTTATAGCCGGGTGTTTTCCAATAATTTCTGGTCCTCATTATGTCGAGTCTACACGTACAACGTTTGGGGTCTTGGCTTATAGCCGAATAATTACAGTAGGTAAATTGGTTCAACTGGTTAAATAGTCAAATAAGGAAACGCAGTTAAACTGCACAAATTTGACATACTATCTTCGATAGTTCAAGTAGTTGAAATGTTGAAACTAGCTAAGGATTAGGGTTTAAGCGGACAAAAAGCATTATAAGCTTAAATAGTTTAACTGGTTAAAAAAGTCAAACTAGCGAGTACAGTTAAACTGAAAAAATTGCAAAAAGCGGAAACAGTTAAACTGCACAAAATGCAGAAAGTAGCTGAGTTGGCTCAATGGGGTCATATGGAGAAAGTCCACACACAAGTTCAATTGGGTCAAATGGTTTAAACAGTCAACAAGCAAAATCAGGAAACTGAACAAAATAGCTGAATTGCCATGTTTGCCGCTGAATTGCGCTCTTTTTAGCCGTATCGCACTTAGAAAAGGTGTTTTTATTTTTGGCCTGGTTGCAGCTTTATCTCACTTTAATAACGTTTCTACGATTTTTGTGGCCAAATTATGCTTTTCTAAGCTTTCTTCCACCGGGGCATGTTCTCGTTTGATTCCAGCTAAATTGAGCCGTTTTGGGCTTTTTCTCACGAAATACAACGTTTTTGTATTTTTGTTGCTAAATTACGTTTTTTCAGCTTTATGACAGAGAAAAGATGTAATAAAGCGTTTGTTGCTAAATTTATGCCATTTTCAGCTTTATCGTACTGAAGACTGTTTCCAGCTTCTATGCAGCTTAATTACGTCTCTTTCAGATAATCTCATCAAAAGCTTTCTTTTGCCTGTTTGCTTTTTAGTTAATCTGTTTCTAGCGTTATTGCACCGAAAAAAGGTTTTCTACCTGTTTACAGCTTATCACGCTGGCTTAAGCTGTATCTCACTCAAACAACTTTTCTACTTTTTTTGGCGCTAAACTACGCTGTTTTCAGCCTTAAAGCACCTAAAGCATGTTTTCGTTTGGTTGCAAGTAAATTGCACTGTTTTGAGCTTTATTTAATGGCCAACAACGGTTTGGATTTTTTGTTGCGTAATTATCCTGCTTTTTGCTTCATTCCACCAAAGCGTTTTATCGCACTGAAAAAAGGCTTTTCGCATATTGGCAGCTAATCATGCTAATTTTAGCTTTATTCTTCTGGAAACCACGTTTTTGCTTTCTGTGCAATAAAGCTAAAAAATAGCTAGAAACTCGGAAATTTGAATTTTTGATTGCAAAAAAGAATAAAAAAGAATCTATTCATTATAAAAAATGGGAAAACATGTTATTGTAACTCAATAGATGAGTATCGGGTATTAACAGTTATAGACGCAGTTGTATATACAGTCGTTCTACCAAAAAAGGAATTTGATGTAGAAGTATTTGTACAAATTAGGTTTATATTATTATATAACCACAACATAAATTAAATCTAGCCGACTGTGAATGTAATGTAACGCAGTATTTCGTAATTAGTGTTAGTGAGTAGCGTAAGCGTTAGTGTAATTAACTTTGTATTTGTTTGTATTATTCTAGTATTTGTGCTTTAAGTGAAAAAAAAAAAAATAAAAAAAAATAAAAATAAATAAATAAAGCTAAAAAAAAACAGCGGAATTCAACGGCAAGCAACCGCAACAACGTTTTGAGCGAGATAAAGCTGAAATTACCTTGATTAGGTACAAACGGGCAGAAATCCTCTTTTCATTGCAAAAGAGGTAAAAAAAAACCTTTCGGTGTGATAGGCCTGAAAAGAACGTAATTTAGCTCCAAAAGGGCAAAAAATGTTGTTTTGAGCGTATGGCTAGAATCAGCGTGATTAGCTACAAACAGACGGAACATCTTTCCGGTTGCATGAAGCTATCAACAGCATAGTTTAGCAACAAGAAAAGGAAGACGTCGCTTTTCATGAGATCAAGCCCAGAATAGCCCGATTTAGCTGCATACAAACAAAAACATGTTTTTGGTGCGGAAAAGCTGAGGAAAGCGTAATTTGGCCACAAAAATCCCTGAAACGTTGTATTAAGTGAGACAGAACTAAAATCAGCGTGATTAGCTGCAAACAGGCAAAAAGAGCGTAATCTAGTAGCAAACAGGTCAATTCAGCTAGTTTGTCCAGTTTTTTGCTTTTTTCTGTTTTCGCTTATTTGATCGCTTAAACCATTTGACTTTATTTAGCTTGTTGGTAAATTTTGTCCATATGAGCCAATTGAGCCAACTCAGCTACTTTCTGCATTTTGTGCCGTTTAACTCTTTCCACTGTTTGCAATTTTTTCAGTTTAACAGTCTCCTTGCTAGTTTGACTATTTAGCCACTTAAGCTCTTTAAGCTGGTTATCCTTTTTGTCCGATGAAACCCTCACCCTAAGCTAAGTTCGACCATCTTAACTATTTGACAGTTGAACCATTGAAGTTTGATTGTGCCGTTTGTGCAGTTGAACCAGTTAAAAAAGTTATGCTTTTTGTCTAGCTGAGCCATATCTGTTAGTTTGACCATTTGAACTACTTCAACAATTAACAAAGATTTTGCACCTTATGCAGTTTAACTGTCTTGGCTGGTTTGAACATTTAACTAGTCGAATCGATTAAAATAGTTTGACTCTTTTAATGACTTCAAGCAATTTAGCTAGATTCTACAGCTTGTGCCCATTATTACTTGAAGTTGGTTTAACCATTTAAAGCACTTCAACCAGTTGAGATAGATTGTGCAATTTTTCTCAGTTGACCTTAGTTTGACCGCTAAACCAGTTCAACTATTTGAGCTAAATTATTGAAGTTGCACAGTTGAATGGATTACACCACTTTGATCAGTTAAGGCATTCAATTTAGTTAAACCATGTGAACTACTTCGACCACTTAAGCCAGATTGTGCAGTTTGTACAGTTGATCCTATCAAGCTAGTTATGCATTTTCTTCAGTTAAAGCATTTAAGATAGTTTGACCATGTAAATTACCTCCGCCAATAATATATTATGCAATCTGTGCAGTTTAACTGTTATCGCTTGATTGAAATTTAGCCGGTTGAGCCATTGAGGCTACTTATGCATTTTTTCCAGGTTAACCATTTCAGCTAGTTCTGAATTTTGTCCCCTTGAACAATTTATGCTATGCATTTTGTCTAGTTGAATCTTATAAGCTAGTTTGATTATTTGAACTACTGCAACCAATGGAGATAGGATTGCTAGGTTTGTGTATTTAGCAATCTTTTCTGGTTTGACTATTTCACCAGTAAGTAAAACCATCGAAAAGAGATAAACTGCACAAATTCCACAATCTATCTTAACTAAAGGTTAAACTAGTTAAAATTAGC